>NC_136937.1:14856675-15439175 GCF_949987615.1 Pollachius pollachius | reverse complement strand
CCCCCCCAACCCACCCAGAACCCCCACCAAAAAACAAAAAAGGGAAACATAAGCAATTGAATCCACGTGTCTCCCTTTGGCCTCGATCCCCCCCTCATCTGAACAGAACATTCATCTCGTGACCCCCTGACCCCTGACCCCTGTCTTATAAACAGATAGGACAGAACCTCTGGTTGTTGTATCTGGGCTGTCTCACAGGAAAGGATGTCTCTGGGCCCGTTGCACACGATAACAAAATGACCGGGCAGACTTTACCAGACCACAAACCAGAAACTAATACTGTGTAGTTACTCGGTAGGACTTCTCAAGACACTATTTACTCTATGTCAATCATGCTATTCACACCTTTTTAAACTATTATTCCTATTTAAATGGGCACTTTAAATGTTTTTTGTGTTGCATTATTTCATTATTTTTTAATCAAATAAAAAAATTAGAATATAAAATGCAAATTGTTCATGAAAACACTAATTGTATTCATATGGGAAGGGCTATCCAATGGCTTTTGACTCACTTTAATCATTCAATAACTCACAATGTCAATAACTTTGATTGATTTATTTTATGGGCATACTCTCTAGCGCTAATGGACTACAGATGGAAATTACCCCCTGGGCTATAATCTGGCACATTTCGCGGCCCGGGGGCCAACTGAGGCCCGCGGGATGATATTTTGTGGCCCCCTACTTGACATCAAAGTTTAGTGTTAGTGCGGCCCGCACGTTGTTGTCAAACGCACATTTTTGCTAAGTGGCTTGCCACGCTTTTTTATCACTTGTGATAGGGTGACCAGACAGTCCCAATTTTGAGTTGCGTGTCCTGAGTCCCGACAAAAGCCAAAGGACGCTAAAATGTCCCGGTTACCACCAACCACTATGAAATGTCCCCTGCTGTCAGCGATCACATAGCCAACGTGATCTAATGATAGCCCGATCATTATCTTAGATTGGGTCAGTTGTGCTCCTTTTTTCTGTGGAATAATTGATGCGGCCCAGCCCGACCCAGACTCTACCTCCGGCGGCCCCCAGGTAAGTTGAGTTTGAGACCCCTGGTCTAATGCCATTCTTCAGTAAAATGAATGTCTCTGCTCCAATAAGCAAAAATGAATGTCTCAATTCATGTTTTAAGATAATCTATTCACATTGATCATGTTTTCATTCTTGTTTTATACCAGTGATTGGTTTTTAATCCACCCTTCTGGTGTTGACACCGTGACCCTGCATGGCTTGATAAACCCAAAGGACATCAGTAACAATACGCACATAAATAACCCAGCAGGTGCAGCTAAAGTGTTGATGCAGAGAACACTGTGTGACTTGCCGGCTCTGTGGCCCTTTTCAGCCCTGGCGCAGCCTTGATAAAGTGTAAGTGAAACAATAAGCAGCAACGTCACAAGATACAATACTGACATCCAGGAAAGCTCCCCTTTCCTGTCCCCTTTCCTCAAGTTCCTTTTCCTCACAGGTCACCCTCACACTGACTCATACACACACCCACGCACACACACAAACACTCACACACAAACACTCATGCAAACAGCCACACACACACACACACACACACACACACACACACACACATACACACACACACACACACACACATACATACACATATAGATACACACATACATCCCCATACACTCAATCACACACACACATACACACAAACACACACTCACACCCACACACCGACAGACTCATGCACACAAACAAACACACACACACACACACACACACACAAGCACTTACACACAAACACACACATACTCACACACATACACACACATACTCACACACATACACACACACACACACACACCCACACACTCCTATACACACACTCACACAAACAGACACACGTACACGCATACACCCACACACACACACACACACACACACTCATATACACACACACACAAACACACACACACACATATACGTACACCACACACACACCAACACAGACAACACACGCATATAAAGACATACAAATAAACACACCGCAATGATAAATGCACACACAAACACACAAAAATAACAAAGACATAAACACACAAAGGCACACACTTGCACACACATACAAACCCTCCACACCATACACATACACACACACACACACACAAATAAACACACCCACACACAAATAAACACTCACATTCATGAATGGACTCAAAACACACACACTCACACACAAAAAAATAATCAGACCAGTTATAAAAACACACATGCACTCAAGCACCCAAACATACACACACATACTCATCAAAATACATACAAACACACAGGCACACACACTCTCTCTTACAACCCCCCCCGAGTCCACGCACGCACACACACACACACACACAAACACTCGACAACACACATAAATAAACACACACACACACACAAATAAACATAATCTCTCACACACACACACACACACACACACACACACACACATACACAGTTGTAAAAACAAACATGCACTCACAGTCAAACACACTCTCTCTCACACACACACACACACACACACACACACACACACACACACACACACACAACACACATGCGCCTGCACACTCCCGCCAAACCCATTAACACATGTACATTTATTATTTGTAAGTACGAGGTCACATACTTCTTGGTGTCATATGGATCATGGAACATAACGTTTTTCCAACATCATTTAATTTACAAAGATTCACAGATTGTTAAATATAGCCTTCAGCTCCACCAAACGGACTCAGGACGGGCCGGCCTGCGAACAACACTGTCTTGCACTTCCTGTTTTTGAGTCAGCGGTGAATGACCACATAAGGAGGAACACAGGAAATGGCTCAAGTGGAGGACAGTTATTTCCTCGATAGCTCAGACTTGAACCGCAGGTTGAACGTGCGTGGGAAGCATGAGGTCCACACGTCGGGGTGCATCCTCCTGAATGGGCCGGTTGTCTGTGGGTCACATGTGCTGTGAACCGTCTGTTGTTTACAGGTTATCGTCACACCATTAGTTATTTAATTGCTTGTTTTTAAGGTGTGTATGCATAACTTTAATATAGCGCTGTTTCATATATCCTTTTATTTCTATAATATATATTATATATTAGGTATTTTGAAGAAAAATGGGAATAATCCAGTGAAACTGTACGCTTAGGACTACCGGTGACAACACAAATCTGACGATTGCCACAATACAACATTTATCAGTTTTCGAAAAGCTAAAATTAAGAGGTAGCCAAAATTGAATATCCACTTGATTCAGAGCTTGCTTTGATTGATTTAACCCTTTAAGGCGGGCCTATGCGTCGCCACTCACTAATTATTCAGACCGGCGCGCTGTGACTGGTTACCGAGGGTACCGACGTCATTCACTGAGAGTCTTGGCGAAATTCCTCTCAGTTGAGTCTCCCAGAAAGAGTCGCTGCTTCCCAACAGACGAAGAGAGAGAGCTCCTTGCTGAGATTTAAACTATCAACATTGCCTTTACTAAACCCCATGGAAAGACCCGGTTGACTACTGCGGGATTGAGATCAAATTCTCCTCATAAGAAGTTGTTCCTTAACATCAGGTGGTGGTCGACTCCAAAAGGCGGTGGATTTCCTCTGATCGCGGAGTTCCAACATGAACTTCGATTTAGTGGTCAGGAAAGTGTTGGTGAGTAAAGGCGATTATTTATACTCAAAACAACTTTGGAAGTCGTTTCATTATCAACAGTCAAATGTCCAACTAAAATGTCGAGTGTGTATCGTAACAGAAAGCATCGGCATCTGCGCGCGACTTTCAATTCTAACTTTTTTTGTGATATTATTGAGACGTTGACTTATTAAGTTAGTCCTATCATTCTATCAGTACACCATAGTTCTACTCGTGTTGTTGCAATTTGATACCAAATGTCCCGTTGTGTTTTATTGTGGAGCGCGCTTTACACACACACACACACACACACACACACGCACGCACGCACGCACGCACACGCACACACACAGGGCAGCGGTGCTCCACACGGGACAGGCCTGGGAACAGTCCTTTCACTGATCACACCACCACACTCACCACTGTGGCGGTTCCCTGCTGATATATTTTTTCACTTAACTATTGAAAAGATATTTCCTTGGATTAGTAGCAATCTGAAACCTTTTTGGTTTTGTTTTCTGGCCGTTTTCGTCCAAAATGGTGAGCAGCTGTGTAAGACATCAGGTACAGTTGTGTTATAAGGGGACTTGTAGATGTTGAGCTCAGCTGACGGTCGGCTCTGCATGCTGAGGAGACATAGGCTGCAAAGTCTTCAATGTTAACTGGTACAATAACAAGGGTAGCCCGTGGTGCAAACGGCCCTTTTAAGATGCGGCAGTGAATTAAAAAAAAGTGAAAAGAATGTATCAGCGGCGAAATACGATGTTCTTCCTTTTTTTTTTGCTAGCCTGAGAGCCAATTCCACACAGTATATTCCATTCACTTCATTTTTCCAACTGTGCAGCGCCAGCGGCTGACACTATAAATACTGTTAAACTGCCATCAGGCCTGGATAACGTCATCTTATTTATATGTATATGTGTTTATGTATATGTTTATGTATGTATGTAGGCCTATGTATATATGTGTGTTTATACATGTGTTTTATATATATAATATATATTTTTACATGTATGTATATTTATGTATATACTGTATATATATATATATAATATATATACTGTATATATACACATATATATGATAATATTGTGTGTGTGTGTGTGTTTATCCAGGCCTGTAAGATGTATATTGCCATTACTATGCATTCCATCCCCAGTCACATGCGTATCTAATGTAAATATCAGACAGTGTTAGTAGACCCAGCAACATGTCTTGTGGCTAATTACACACATACTTCAGCAAAGTTCCCCAAGTTAAAGTTAAACATGTGTAACTCAACGTTAAAGGGTATTAATGGTGAAAAGGTGGATTAAACAATGATTGGACAAGGATAGACCGGAAACGTGACCCCCAGGTTAAGGAGATAAGGAGAGCGACTACTCCTGAAAAAGGTTAAAGATGGTCTTTCTAAGCTGCGCAGATGATCTCAGATCAGTAAATTCTGCGGTCCTCTGTTAAAATAAATCGTCTGCGGGTGACAAAGTCATTGTTTATCTGTTACAAAACACACAGCATTCTGGGTATTTGGCCAGAAGGGCCTGTTGCTATGGGGCCTAGCAAAAAAAAGAAACGTGTAGCCCCCGACGTACCCTTCCTCCCCACCCCCCCCCCCCCCCCCCAGACTCCCACAGAGTCTACGTGCCGAGCTTCCCGGCCCTCTAATAAACTTCCTGTGCTGCTGTTGTACACAGAAGATCAACAGATATCTGAGGCATCAAACTAGTTTGGGATAATTGTCATCCCCCCCTCCCTCCCTCCCCCCCCCCTCCCCCCCCCCCCCGACGATACGATCAGCAGTTGCTTACAGTATTTCTGGGCGTGGGTTCACACAGGAAATGTCTCCCTGTGTCTCTGTGGACAACACAAGCAAAAACAGGATGGACATCTGAGACGAGAGAGAGAGAGAGAGAGAGAGAGAGAGAGAGAGAGAGAGAGAGACCCAGCTAGCTTGGTGTTCTGGTCAGCAGTGGCATTAATGTAGCTTAGCGCGCTGTATCTTATTACCCCGGGTTTGTTCTTGTCAATACATAACTATGCAGATGGTCGCACTGAGAAATTTCATGGCTGTTGAATAATGCAACGTGATGCAGAGGTATTTGGTTACAGGTGGCGTGGGGGGCTATTGTCTGTTCCCTTTCATGTCCGCTAATCATTAGGGAGAGTATAGAGAATAAGCTTGGGCCCAGTGGTGGGCTGACTCAACAATACCATTTATTTTTCACCCTTTCAAACAATCCAAACAAGGGTGAAGTTGTTTGAAGAGCTTTTGTTGTTTTTATGCTGCGGTTGCCTCGGTGTCTCTTTTTGACTCACCTTTCCGTTACTAAAGATCTGAGTCATGGCTCTGGGAGGCCTAACTTGTTTATTTGCATTCCACATTCAGGGAAATCATATCTGGCCTATATACTCATTAAAGTTTTCCCGACGATTAAGGCAACCATACTTTAAAAACAATGCCAACAAGTGAAGCGTTGGGCCGAGTTATAAACATTACAACCCTTATGGACTAATTCAATCCATTTATTTCTCAGACTCACTACTTTTCCTGAATACACAAGACCAACCTTGTTTCTCTTTGGCAACTTCTCTAACCAAAACATCCAAAAAGCTTGCAAAAATATGTTTTTCCTCAACTGCTCAGGACGCTCAAACTGGAACACGGGACTGCTTCCTCCCGCTCCACAGACGGCCATTGTTGTTTCATAAGGCACATCAAAACAAGTCCCATGTCACCGTTAACTTTGTTCTGCCGAATCCATCTCTATGATTAACCGACCAACGCTAACATCATATCTGTCCACTGATGGAGAGGCAGATGTGTGCCTCAGGAAGGCACCGTGAAGCTGTTTGTTCACTTCCTTCGCATGATGATTCTGTTGTTGTTGAAAGCCATAAGATGTATGAAAATAAAATGACGGGCAAATCTATCATGGTGCGGTGGTTCTCAGGATCAAAGCAACAAGACTGCTCTGGACTTGGGTTTGAGTGTTTTGTTTTCTGGAGGTCTACAGCAGCAGAGATCTGTAACGTTTATCTGGTGTTGGAGAGACAGGGAGTCATACTGGAGAGTGCAAGGAAAACATTGACGTTGTAGGAAGAAAAACGTTGAATCATGAGTGCCATGTCTTTTTTAACTTTTAGCAAAACTACACAAAATCTAAAACATAGTTTTGAGATATTAAGTCGTACTCTCAAACCTGATGTTGCGTTGCGCTGTTTTGTGCGCCACAATAGTCTACTGTATTCACATTGAGTCTGACAAACACAATGCAACAATGCTTGCTCTAACATTTGTTAAAAAAGAAAGAGAAAAAATGAACAGTCTGTCTACAGTCCAATAGTCTCCAGTCTGAAACTGTGGAGAACATACCGGAGTGTTTGAAAAGGAATTCGACCAGGAAGTGAGCAGGGCTTTTGTTTAATATTCCTCGGGGTCACTGGCATGGGGGTCGCGGCACCAAACATGTGTTTCATCGCAGCTTTACAATGACCAACTTGTTAGGTTGGGGAGCAGGGAGTCGCGTGTGAAAGTAGCCTTGTTATGATTATGTTCTTTAATCGCACTCATAGCGCTTGGCGTGTTTTTTTGGGTTGGCGGCAATATAAATATGTTGATTTGATTTTAGTTTATATCTTGTACTGATTGTTTTAGGCCTCAATGAATACCGCAAGTACTTTAGTTCTAAAACTACTTTAGTTGTAATACATAATACTAGGGGTATTATGTTCCTAAGAGGCTTCAATGTACTTTAAATCATCTGTGTGCTTATTGAACATTTGTCTCATATGGTTAAAGGCCCAACCCAAATAATAACCACAAAATAAACCAGGCCGCGTTGGACACTACTGCAATAGAATGTGACATTGAGCAATATCACAGGCCATTTATATATATTTTTTTATCTCTGTGCTTCTTGCAACAATATCGGAAAAAAGAGCACAATAAAAGTCTTCTTGGACCTGAGTCCATCCTTGTGCTGTAGTCACCGTGTGTGGATTGGGCCACTGTTTACACAGATATAAATTTGAGCCACTTAAACCTTGTTGACCTATTTCAACAGTCACATTGTCCACATTTTTCCCTGGGACCTGTTTATAGATAAGGTTGTAAACCTTGAGCTTCTCTCACCTAGAGCAGGCGTTGTGGCTCATGGGTTTGATAGTGGCTCTGGGGTTTGATAGTGTCTCGTGTCGGTGAGAGGGATTATCTAGGCCTTTTTTTCCATTAGTCATCTCCGTCCACACACACCTAGCCTCTCCCTCCTGTTCTCTGTTTTGTTTTGCTGGTCTTTTGGGTATTTCTTTCTTTACTCAGTTCTGGAAATCTCGGGCTGTTTCTCACCGGATTTGAATCGAAAAGAACAAGGCTGATTCAACGCATGTGTTCTTTGTTAACAGTGGAATTTTGATCAAAGTGTTGACATTTTGTCGCGCTGCACGGTGACAAGCAGCAGCCCATGAGTCATCGCCCGTCTCAAGAGACGTTTTGACGAAGCGGCGATAGCTGAATGTCAAAAAACAAAACAAAGACCACAACAAAAAACTATCACTGCTATCCTGAGCCACTTTTCAGTGGTTGTAAAAACCCAACCACAAACCCATCTTTTGCCACCTCTACCAGCACCCACGCCCTTGTCACCGCTGCCACATTCCACACCTGATAAGTGTTTGTAGCGTAGTGCAATGCCGTGTGGTCACAAGCCGTCTCACACTGATTTGGCAGCAGACGGCTCACCACGGGATCTGATAAACGCTTTCCTGGATGGCAGTGCCAACGTCTACGTGTGAGACGTCTTTACACCTGTGTGTGTGTGTGTGTGTGTGTGTGTGTGTGTGTGTGTGTGTGTGTGTGTGTGTGTCAGCCTGCGCATGTGTTTTATGAACTTCTTCACGATATGGGTAATTTTATATCTTGATAACGATACATACATAAGTCTATTTATACTTTATTTATTTACTTTAGGAAGGAGGGGGGCATGTTACGCCCAACACCAACTACGTGATACTACTTACTTTCGTTGTTGTGTATAAGCGTTGATTATAATGAGCATTGTTGTATTTTGTACTGTTATACTGTGCTAAACCCTCACTCAGACATCAGAATAAACCGCTGCTCAGAAGGAGCTCCACATATCCACATTAAACGTAGAGTTAGATTGAGAAGAAAAGTCCCTCGGAAGCCATCATTAAATTCCACAGCTGTCCAGAAAGGGCACATACATATCCACACACTACAGACTCGTTCTTTGTGTTTATAGATTTGCTTATATTTTCATCACTTGAATGTACATCGTGTCTTTTGAGTCTTGGACTGTTGTCCGTGACACTGTTGTCTATAGTCCGAATGACCTAAAATACTGCCGTGAAGTAAAATCGTGATTGGACAGATCGAGGGAAATATCTATTGATATACATTTTTCTGTCGTCTCCCGATACATATCGCCACATTGTACCGCCCTAGCGCGTTCGTTGAAGCGTGAGCTTGCGTCCTCGTGCATTAGCGTTAGCATGCACGTGCGCTAGCTTGTGTGTGCTGCGTTTATGAGTGTGTTTGTTAGTAGTAGTGGAGAGAGCTGCAGCTTCCCGGAGTTATAAATATCGTAGCATAGCGGATATGTTATGCGGCGCGCTGCGGCCGGGCTGCTGAGACGCCGTGCCGCGGAGAGGAACAGTTTAGAGTTGAACCCGGCATGAAGCCTCTGCATTGTCTCACACTTCCTGTGCTCTCTGAGAGGCGGGGACGAGCACATTTCACACGCTCTCCCACTCGCTGTGTGTGTGTGTGTGTGTGTGTGTGTGTGTGTGTGTGTGTGTGTGTGTGTGTGTGTGTGTGTGTGTGTGTGTGTGTGTGTGTGTGTGTGTGTGTGTGTGTGTGTGTGTGTGTGTGTGTGTGTGTGTGTGTGTGTGTGTGTGTGTGTGTGTGTGTGTGATGAGCGGTTTGCGCTTGTGAGAGTGTGTCGTGTGTGTACGTGTGCATGTGTGTTGCGCTTCTGTGTGTGTGTGTGTGTGTGGGATGAGCGGTTTGCGCTTGTGAGTGTGTCATATGTGTGTGTACGTGTGCATGTGTGTTGCGCTTCTGTGTGTGTGTGTGTGTGTGTGTTCACGTGTGTTAAGCTTCTGTGTGTGTGTGTTGAGCTTCTGTGTGTGTGTGTGTTGAGCTTCTGTGTGTGTGTGTGTGTGTTGTGCTTCTGTGTGTGTTTGTATATTTGTGTGTGTGGTGTGTGTAGATGAATGTGAAGGCCAAAACAATGGAGGCCATAGGTCCTGCTTGTCCATTTGCATTTGTTTGAAGGATTTCTGAAGGATTTTAAATGGATGCGAGTGTTCTCTTCCTTCGTCCCCATTGGAACAACAATTCCTCACAACTCCTGAACCTAATTGCTCACTGCAGACAGGGAGCCAGCATTAGAGAGTTGTTTGTAGTTTGGCCGAGTTAGAAACTTGGCGTGTGTTGCCGCTGCCCTTGTGTACAATCGCTATCACAAAAACATGGTCGCAATTCATCATCGGAGGGGAAAACGCTTCTTCCTATTCCTCCCAAAACAATGCTCAGAGAGAGCCCACTTCATGTTCTGTCGAGGTCAAGGACGCCAGCTCTCCAATCGTTTTCCTCACGCGAAAAGGTTCCCAGCAAATCGCTCTTCTGTCGGGTGCTACAGAAGACAGCTGGGGCTGGAGAGTCACCGCATTCTTTGCTCCTAAACATGTAGGTGTCAAGAGTCCCCTTACTCGCTGCCCACTCACTCTCCAACTGTAGAAAGAGTTTGCTTGGTTGGTGTGAGCAAACTAAAAGGCTACCTTTTTTAATGTGTTGTGGCGAGGTATCCCTTTTGCTGCGTCTTTTTAACTTGTTTCGTCGCGGCTTGTTGATGACCCGAGGTTGAATTTAATTTCCCTTTGTTTGCAGATTAGCTTCCGCTCCGAGAGAGTCTTGATTAGCGTTTGGCAGAAGGCTTGACATTCTGAATAATGGTGGAGGCAAAAAGCCTTCCGATCTCAAAACAGTATTATCTCCCCAAACATAAATTACAGTAAAGCGCAGGATGCACTGCATCATAGTGTATTTTTATCAGAAAGTTGTGCTTGTCAAATCCCAGATACTCCCACAGTAGCCTTTGTCAAGCAAGGCAATCCTTAAGGAAAGCAAAATAGAGATGTGCAGATAAGATTTCAAGGCTATATTAATGCAAACTTATTTATTTAAGTAAATCATTAGTTGATATGTCGTATGTTACAAAATGTGTCAAATTGTTGCTTAACAGAAACACATGCCAAAGCCTTGAGATTGAATTACAATGAACTAACGTAGTAGAATTCCACCGACAAATGTCATCTATGTTCTCATCTTAATTAAATCCAGTTAAAAAATGTCACCTGCCAAACTGATACCACCAACTTTAAAAGTCGGTTAAACGTTTTTACAAAAGACATTCAAAAGGTTGCCCGCTCCCTTAACTGGGATGGCGCCATGCTGCATCAGACTGATGTTTGAGATGTTTTCCACAGAAAGGCATGCTGGGTGTTTCTCTTGGGGAGGAAATGGTTGATGAGTATGTCAACATACTCTAATGACCCAAAGTTGCGGTCCCGAGGGAGACGTAATGTATCGCAATTACTGTGTGCATCTGCTATCTGATTTAAGCTTCAGTTTGGCACTGAAGTAAGGGACAAATTCAAAGTTGGCACTTTAGAAGTTCATGGGATGCAACAAGCACCCGAAAATGACAAAGGCGGCATTTTGAATATTGGTTGTAACACGTTTCGTACAATTTCTAGTCTCTGCAAATTCCAATCATAAAAGTTATCTCTATAACTGCAAAGCCGAAATTGGCGGCCTTGTATTTTCTCATGAGTTTGCTCATGAGCGTACAGTTCTGTGTCCCTGGGCTCCGCAAATGGTCCTCAGAGACGACAGATGAAAGGCAAGGAGTGGCTAATTGGAAAGGCATGCTGGGTCAGGTTCCTCCGGAATCAGCTTGTAATGAGGTACAACGTGCCACTCCTTATCTGATGCTTATGATTCAAATCATCTGGCCTATATGAAATACACTTTGTATACGCTTCTGTCCATGTGTTTGTATGTGTGTATGTCTGTGTGTGTGTGTGTGTGTGTGTGTGTGTGTGTGTGTCTGTGTGCACGCAGCGGGTTGCGTCCCAACCTTCCCTGATTGCTTCCATTTTATAATGGCCGACCAACTGGTAATTCACTCAGGGGCTGAAGCGAACCCACTACCCGCTAAATGGTGCATTGATAACGCAGGGTTAGCTGAAAGGCCGGCCTGTTGTTGGCTTACAGATACTCTCTTAGTGTTGTACATGCAGAATTATTGCCGGAGGGCAATTATAGAAAGAAGCGCGGGCCGGGGCCTGGGCAGAGGAAATGGAGGGGCGCTACTGTTGTTGCATAAACAGCCTCCAAAGGCTCTTTAGTAGCCTCCCATTGTTCTGGCATTAGCTCCACGTTGGCCTCGCACAAGCAGCGCATTAAACTCTAATCACACCGGCGGACTGTCCCACACTGGAACCCTTTTGTAGCGGCGGCGGCGGCCCAGAGTCCGATCCGTCAGGCCGGGGAACGCAGAGGACTGTGAGGTGGACCGGCCCACGTCAGGCCTGGCCTGTTGGAATGCGTCCAGGGCCTGTGGTTCAGGCGAGGAGCAACTGCACTGGAGTTATGGTCATCCTAGTGTGCCGGTCTATGCCTCAGGAGGTAGAACCCAGCCACACTGTGGCTTTCCCAAAGTGATTGTGTATACAATACGGTTTGGGTTTAAGTGGTAGGGTTGGCTGTGTGTGTGTGTGTGTGTGTGTGTGTGTGTCCGTCAGTTCAATTCTCACTGCTGTAGAGACCTTCCCACTTCAGATGAGGCCATCCTTAGAAAGATGTTATTTTCCCATATTTAACAGTAAAGGCTTTGTATTGAATACACAGAAGTCTTCATAAAGGATGAGTTTCGTTACATACCTCGAGTTCAAGTTCAGTCCGAGTAGTGTTGTGTGTTTCCTGACTAACAATTGTGTATTTATTGCAAGAGAGTGTTGTATTGAATGCTTCTTAATAAAGGATGTGTTTTGTTAAATACCTCGGGTTCAAGTTCAGTCCGAGTAGTGTTGTCTGTTTCATGACATTTTGTGTATTTACAACTGTGTATTTATTGCAAGAGAGGGAGTTCATGTTCTCTCCTTGATTTGTGCATCTGTCTTTTGGTGTAAAAGGCCTGAGGGTGGTCCTCATCAGGCTCGACCTTGAACATTTCCCAAGGACAACGTAGTGACCAATCAAACCACAGTACCCTCAGAGCAGAGCCAATTAGAGTCCAAGGCTGCTCACATGTTACAAGCCAAGGGGCTTCTAGTTCCCCAGAAGGGGGACTTTGTTTACCCCGGGACTTTGTTTACCTTTGATTGACAATGACTGGGACCAATCGGTACCCAGAGGACCTCTTTGTTTCAACTCGAGCAGAGGCGGTTTACAGCCAAGGCGAGGGTCGCTGGGTTTTTGCAACTTTGAATGCAAATCGTGACTTGAAAAGTGTTTGTGCGAGGCGCGTGCTTACCGCGGCGTGGTTGTGTTGCTAGGCACACAGAGTATTGTGCGGTTGCATCGCAACAATACGGTGAATGCTGCTTGCGTTTCGGCCGCGGCAGGTGGGTGTGTTATTTCTAATGGGAGCCAGCAGCACATGCAAACAGATAGACAGTCACACAACTGCCGCACAATAGTCCCACTCATGCTAGAGAGTTTTGTATCGCTGCACAATGGATCTAAAGGATCACGGGCAAACGGATCATGGCCCCAGATAATGTCATATCCAGAACCCATTTTAATATCCCACATCCGTTGGGCCCCCACTGCGTTGCCCTGGCAACACTCTGTCGTTTACCTATCGTCTTTTTCTCGGCCCGTTTGTAATGAAATGGGTTTTCTCTATTGAGGGACGCGTTCCAATAGGAAAAGCACGGCCTCGTCCCCATCCACAGTGTGCTGCAACAAACAACTCTGGGAATCAAGGAATGCACAAACATCCAAACAGCGAGGTCATCCTCTGGTCTGCGTGTCCGCTGTAGCCGTCCCGCTACCTGGCTCTCAGGCCTTTGTGTGTGTGTGTGTGTGGTCGACAGGGTTTTCTGTTTCATCATGTCGTCTAGCGACAGGAGGATCTCTTTCTGGCTCTTTTCCTGCTCAGTTTGTCCCTCCTCTTTGTCTTATGGGCCGTTTCCTACGCACGCATGCACTCGCACACACACACACACACATACACACACACACACACACTCTGGCTTGTATTAACATGGAATTTGGAAGTGAATCTGTGGAAGTGAGTTTCCATGTCTCGTTCTAACTCTCTCTCTCGCTCCAACTCTCTCTCTCTCTCTCTCTCTCTCTCTCTCTGTCTTACTCTGACTCTGACTCTCTCTCGCTCTTGGTCTCGGTCTCTCTCTTGCTTCTCTCTCGCTCTAGCTCTCTCTCTCTCCCCCCCTCCCGCCCCCAGCCTTCAGACATATACACACAGGATATTCTGGTCCTTGGACCTATACCGTACAAGATGTTAGTCTATCCATGTACACATTTTATCCCCCACCCTTTCCTGCTGTCTTCTGCCCTCTTCCCTGCTCGGCTGCTCCACACACACACGTGTGTGCATGTGCACCCGTGCACAAGCACAGGCTCTCACGTGCACACTCTCTGAATGTTTGGGTAGATCTAAATGGTGTGATTGTGAGTGCTTGGCTGTCTGCGTCTCAGCGTCGCTGGAAACTCTGACGTAAACAGAGGAAGGGGAGCGAGAGAGACAGAGAGAGAGAGAGAGAGAGAGAGAGAGAGAGAGGGAAACTTCTGCTGGAACAACAAGGCATGGCTGCCGTTCTAGAAAGCCAAGTCCAGGGTTGGGAGTCTCTTTGTCTGTCTCTGTCTGTCACCCTCTACTCTCTCTCTCTATGTCTCACTCTCTAGCTCTCTCTCTGTCTAGCTCTCGGTCTCACTTACTCACTCTCTCATTCAAACCTTTCTGTTCCGTCCTTCTCTCTCTGTCTATCCCTGTCTCTGTATCTGTATGTGTGTGTGTTTGTGTGTGTGTGTCTCTCTCTCTCTCTAACCTTACAATTCCCAATTTTCACTGATCCCTACTCCCTCGATCCCTCTCATGAGACACTGAGGTCTCTCTCCCTCTCTCTCTCTCTTTCTTTCTTTCTTTCTTTCTTTCTTTCTTTCTTTCTTTCTTTCTTTCTTTCTTTCCTTCTTTCTTTCTTTCTTTCTCTCTCTCTCTCTCTCTCTCTTCCTCTCTCTTTTTCTCTCTCTCTCTCTCTCTCTCTCTCTTCCTCTCTCTCTCTCTCTCTCTCTCTCTCTCTCTCTCTCTCTCTCTCTCTTCCTCTCTCTTTTTCCTCTCTCTCTCTCCTCTCTCCTCTCTGTGCTGTAGAGATGTCCCTCTCCTCCTCCCTAACCTGTTCTCGTCCTCCCGGCTCCTGTTAGGTTAGGTGTGTGGGGTTGATGTGTGGCGGGGGGGGGGAAATGTAACAGCAGGAGAGACAAAACCTCCAAAACTAGGCGTCGTTCTTCTTTTTCATTTTTTGCCGGTGTCCGGTTGCGTCCGTGGCGGCGCAGCGGCGGTGTAGCGTGTCGGCCCTTTCAAAGGGCCCGGCCCCCAGAATGTGGGTCATTTGAAGTCGAGGCACTAAAGTGTGTTGTTCGGCCCATGAATGGGCTCCTTCTCACATTGACACGGTGAAAAGCGTGTGAATAAACAGCAAATGCCTCAGGGGGGGTGGAGGGGGGTTGCTAAAGTGCTCGCCCCCTTATTCTTCTTCTCTGTCCTCTGCCCCCAACTCCAACCCCTCTCCACAGCACCACCCGAACCCCACCCATAGAGCCTGTGGTTACCCCACACTTGAATAGATCAGTAGAGTCCCAGGCCATATGAGCGGATGGGGGGGCGACAGGTGGCCTGCTAGATACTGTGGTGGAACGACCTGACAAGTCGATGCAATACGTTTACCTGAATTGTTTCATTTTTGAGCTAGTGTTGCCTCTAGTGGTCGACGAACATGCAGTCTCCGTGTGTGTGTGTGTGTGTGCGTGTGTGTGTGTGTCTACTGCTAATAAAGGCTTGCCTTACCTCTAGATCTGACGGGGTTGGACAGCTCGGCCCTTTTGCTTTCCCACGACAGCTGTTTGAATCAGATGCTTTGAATTAAACCTCGGATTGCTCACACATGGTGTCCTATGAGATGTCCTAAATTGTGTAGCTCTCTCTCTCCTGCCTCGCTCTCTGTCCCTCTGTCTCTGTCCCTCAGTCTCTCTGTCTCTCTGTCTCTCTCGTGACTCCATCCATTCATCGGTTCTCCAGATCAGTGAGATAGTATTATCCTGACGTCCCCTCCTCCGCCCCCCGTGCCCCCCAGGTTGCGGTGGCCTGGCTCTCCTGTGTGCAGGTGGCGGGCCGGGCGGCCAGGCTCGGCCCCCCGGCCCAGTGGTCCGGGGACGACTACGCCAACCGGACCCTGCGCCGCCTCAAGACCTGCGTGGAGAACCAGCAGTACCAGCACCAGGGCCTCTGCTGCCTCAACTGCGATGCCGGTGAGCAAGCACATAGTGTGGAACGCACGCATGCATGCACGCACACACATGCACAGCGGGGGGATCACAGACCAATCCTCATCGAGGTCAACATTCATAGAGCCAAGTGTCGTTGGATTGGGAGTGGAACCGGGTTCCGTTAAAGAGCGGTAACATGGTGTCTTTGCAACAGGTGGCGGGACTGTGTGTACTTCCTGTGTTACCCTTGTTTTTGATTATTTTCAACAAACAGGATTATTTGATCAACAATGAGGATGTGAGAAGTCGCATGTCTGCATTTTAACACGGAATTTCAGTTCATATTGTTGTATCCTATTTCTAACTGAAGCGTTATTGCCTATGCGATATCACATAGTGGCCTTAATTGCCAACATAAGGAGAGTGAACGACTTCTTGTTTTTATCCTAACACAGCTGATAGATGTTATGTACTGCAGACTTGAATAATACATTTTTGCATTTCCTGAGTCGGGCCAGTTTTGAATTTGAAAAGACAGATTTATCATGCCCACTGAGGACCTCAATTATCACCAGCCAGACTGATGCTTTTTATGGTTTCAGTTCTGTTAACATCTGAACACGACTTATTGCTACCAGGTGTTGTGAGAACTGCACTTAGCACGCTGTTGGACTGTGATGTGTGTTTGTGTCATAATAAAAAAATACTTTAACACATCTTGTTGTTGTTCCACATAATGAGGACCTCAGTTTGCACAATTTAGCGTCCTTCCTCGGAATTATTCAGCGACAGGGCTGTTTCAACGCAGATTGTCATTGTGCGTTTTAAGGACCTTATTTATGACATTTCTGCAGTCTGACTCTGAATTCCTTATGTCGGCTCCCTCATCTTAACACAGATTTGTTGTTGTTATGCTTTATGAAGTCTTGGTTATCATATCACTGTGATTTATTTTGTGTCGATACACAAATGTAATGTGCCTTGGGAAGACTTGGGTTTTGAATTTTGTGTGTGTGTGTGTGTGTGTGTGTGTGTGTGTGTGTGTGTGTGTGTGTGCGTGCGCGCCACCAGGGACCTTCGTGCACCAGGCCTGCTCCCGGGAGCTGGAGGTGGGGCTGTGTCAGCGGTGCCACGACGGAGTGACGTACACGGAGCACTCCAACGGGATGAACCGCTGCCTGCCCTGCACCCACTGCCGCTTAGGTAATGAGCCCCTCCGCATACGCTGCTCCCTGCCGGGGCTCCGGTGTCTAAACACCTGCCCCGGCCCCGGGGCCATGTCGCTAATCGGGTAAAGAACCGTGCACAAGTGGGTGAACACTGAGATTTTAGTTTTTGTGCACTGTCATGTTAGTACGATTGCTTTTCATTTTTTTTCCACAGCCTTATTTTTTTATGAGGATCAATTTAGAGGGTATTAATATTGAGTTACCAAAGATATCCTTTGCATGCATCTGTGCTTTTTTCTTTTCGGTGGCTGTTTCACCCATCTTATCATATAGTGTTACAGCCACACAGAGGAGGGCGGATCTTTGTGTCGTTTTTCCCCCCTTTTTTTCTTCATTCAACGAATCGGAGTGCACTGGCCGTCCCCAGAGATGTGCCTGTGTGTCTGACTCTACCTGACTACCTGGCCTGAGCCTAGGTGTGGCTGTTGTGTTATTGTCTCCCCTCAGAGGCCGTCTTTGTACGGCTGTGAAAGACACAAGGCCCCTGGAACAGAAGAGACTACGGTTACATAGGGAAGGGCTTTGTGGGTATTCATTGAGTCCACAAAAAAAAGAAAAAGAGAGTTAAAAAGAGGCTCCATTTTGTTGCTTTGGTCTTAAAGTGTATCTTTTATTTACGCGGTGGCACTGTTCCATTGAATAGGGCGTTTAAAGGGCTTAACGTAAGAGGACTTTTAAATGGTAGAACACTGAGCCCCTTGCTCTAATTAGCTCAAATTACCGGTGCATGGCACTTTATTTGTTGTTTGTGACTGTGTAGTTCTTGGACGAAGAGAGGCCAAGAGGGAGGGGGAGAGAGAAAAGACACGCAGTAGATCAAATAGGCTTCTGTTGTGATAATTACTTTATGGTCACAAGGAGCTCAGGTTTATTTTGAATTGAAGCTTTTCCTCTCTAGAGGCTGGTGGTTTCTATAGGCCAGCGATGCTCCCAAAACGGTGTCACAGTTTGAAAGGAAAAGCGTAAGAAAAGGAAACTTATTCACAAATCTGTACGGAATTCAGCCTTTTGAATTCAAGATCAAATCTCAAACTTCTTTCCCGAGAAATGTCCCTCTTTGAAAACTGAGCCAGTTTCTGCGAACCTTTTTGCAGAACTGGCTGAACTCCGTTGTGTGAACAATTATTTAAATGGAAAAGATGTAGAGAGAGAGAGAGAGAGAGAGAGAGAGAATTTAAGCTTAGCCATTTGCAACAATTACCAAAGAATATATACATTTAGGGCATTTAGCAGAGTCAACCATGCAAGACAACAGCCAGCTGTCCGGAGCAGTTAGGTTAGGTGTCTTGCTCAGGGACAACTCGAGTCGGGGATCGAACTAGCAACCTTCCGGTTCTCAACCTGCTCTACCTCCTGAGCTAAGCCATCCCCCTAAAAATTAATTAAAGAATGATTTTAGTGGATACTTTTTGATTTTAAGGTTTTACTTCAAATCTTATTAGACTCTTACAAGGTCTTTCCTCTAGCTTGTATGTTCTGTTATTTCCTACGTTCACGTTAATCTGTACAGCAATATCTATTTACCCACTCTGCATTTCATTTGTTCATGCAATAATGTTATAAGGCCCTGTTCCACTTCAAGCTGTTCTCTACGGCGAGGGATCTTTAAGATAACTTGAATAGGATAAGCAAACACACAAGTTGGCCAACACAAAGGTTGAGCCTGCATTACATTATCACCTTCCAAGGCTAACATAGCATTGGTGCTAGATAAACAGGAACCCCAGGAACGCAAGCGTCACTGTTACATCGGCCATGCAGCAGCAGCCATAGCACGGCTGCACATAAAGTTCAGATGAGGGCAAGGCTGTCTTGGTGTTGAATGATTATTAAGGGAGTTCGAAAGACCCCTCCATGAAAGAAAACACTAATCATCACGTATTGTAATATTGTCATTTTTCTGTGAGCATGAGATGAAAACATTGGTTGTAAAGGAATCGAGGATCTGTAGTTGGGTTTTGGGGGGGATTTTGTTCTTCTTCACCCAGAGCCAGTGATGGTGTTACTTTTAGAAGTGCTCCATAGAATAATGTTTAACTACGGCGCTCAATGCCTGAGTAAACCAGTGTTGGACTTTGGTAGAAATCCACAGCAGCAGCTTCCACTGGGAGTACTCTCACATTCCACCTAGTTTAACGCTTTTCTCTATCTCTCTCTCTCACACGCCTCACCGACCATCCTCTGTGTGTGTGTGTGTGTGTGTGTGTGTGTGTGTGTGTGTGTGTGTGTGTGTGTGTGTGTGTGTGTGTGTGTGTGTGTGTGTGTGTGTGTGTGTGTGTGTGTGTGTGTGAGGGCAACAAATGAAAATAGGTAAAAAACTAAAAAGCGGAGAGAGACAAAAATGAAAAGCAGGGTCTCTCACTTTTGAGGGAATCAGTGTGGAGGATTGGGTGGCATTGCTCTCTCTCCCTGAATGGTAATCACCCTGTATTTCTACGTCTGCTCCACCCACAGATGAGATAGAGACAGTCTCCTGCACCAGCACCACAGATACCAAGTGTCAGTGCCGAGCCGGATCCTTCTGCGTCCCCGACCAGGCCTGTGAGGTCTGCAAGCGCTGTGCCAGGTACGAGACGTTTAACACCGGACAACAGGAGCGCATTGATTAACCATTAATTAACATGAGCTATTGCAGTAATGAGCATTGTTATATAGCATGAGCAAAGGGGTTAGGGTTGTGGGTAAGGGTCAACCCTAACCCTAAATAATAAAATATAAATAATATACAAGAAATACATGAGTTAACCATTTATAAATGATTACTAGACCATTAGTAAAATATTAATTAACTGTTACTTCATGCTTATTATCGAATGTTGATTAATGGTTAATGAATGTACCCTTATGTTATGAATGAATCCTTATTGTAAAGTGTAACCTTTTGTTTTTCTCGTTTATTTGTCATTTTTAACTGAAACCAGGCATTTTTTAAATGTTCCCGATCCACCAGTGGTCCTTGAGTGGTGTTGATATGAAGCTGTTCTCTGTGTTTTCCTGTCAGGTGTAAAGTGGGTGAGGAGGAGGTGAAGGAGTGCACTGCGTTCTCCAACACGGTGTGCAGGAAGCGGTTCCCATCCACCACGGAGCTGTCCGCGCCCCTCCTGCCCACACCGGGCCCCGGCTCCCCCGAGCTCATAGGTAACACTTAACTGTCTGCTTCATGTTCCAAACGCTGGTTTGGTGAACCTTCCAGGTTAACGTTCCACGTTAGTTATTTTACAATAGTTTGTATTGATGATTTGTTGTCTTTATTGTTGTTGTTGTTATGACTTGGCGCTAAGCCCAAAGCACATGGCCATGTTGGAGCTCACAAAAGCAGATAATGTCAGAAATAAACGATTACTATGACTTGGAAAGGGAAAAACGACAGCCTCGCAACATCTACAATGTGTGTGCTTTGCTCTGTTAAAACTCAATATGATTGTACGTGTTTTCTGTGTTACGCTACAAAAGCGAAGCAACATTTGTTCCATATTTGTGCTTGAACATCGGAATGACTTTGGCTGTTCTTTCAGCGATCCCCATCGTTCTCATCCTGGTTCTGATCTTCTGTGGATTGTTGGTGTGGTTCTTGATCAAGCGGCGCTCTTCTTGCGAGAGACCCTGTGAGTAGGCCCCCCTTTTGTAGATCTTCATTCAGCTTTTACGAGATACAACTTCAAGCCAACGCAATTTCTAACAGTGATCTCTTGTCTGTGATGCAGGTTCTAAACCGCTGTGCGAGTCAAGTGAAATCGTGAAGATTCCCATTGTGAGTATTTGGGACTGCTTGTCTTTTCAGCATTATAGTATACTTTTTAGACCTTTGATCAAGGATTATATACATATGAATTGGTTCAATAGTGTCGTCTCCAGATTTCGACAACAAATAAAAACCGAAATATGGAAATAGTCTAATAAAATTAGCATTTGCTAATGTCAAGCTTTTGGAAGAAAGTCCTCCTAGACAATATACTCCTCAACATTGTGAAAAAAACATCAAGAAGTTTTCATGTAATAATGCCACAGCTTCCTTAAAATCTAAAAAGCGTTTAAAAATGGCAAGCTTTCAGAAAAAAGTGCATCTACGCAATATTTTCCACTAAACTGAGAACCTACTTTCCCTTCAATGCTTCCTTACATACCAACTGTCTATTTTTAGTCTTCAACAAATAATGAACCTTTTTGAAGCAATAGATGCCAAGTTATGCATCTGCAGAGATGGATGGCATAAATGTGTAAACATAAAGGATTCCCTTCCTAATAAAACCGTCATTCTTTTTAAAAATGTTCAAATATTAATTTAGAGATTATACAAAGGTGTTTAGCTAAAGATTCCTACATCAACCGGAAGATCAGTAAAGTCCAATCTACTTTTTTCTGCTTTAATCCGGTGACGAGATTGACAGCGAAATGCCTTAAATTAACTCAAGAGTAAAACACTCAAGCTCAAATATTTCCCATAATTTCTCCTTTCGGCAATTGTTATGTTAGACAGTTTTACTTTTGGCCGGTGTGATGCAATGAGTCATGTGACGGCGTCCTGTCTCTGTCAAAGTTGAATAGAGCATAGAATGTGCACGGCTGTTTGACCCAGCGTCTCCCTCCCTCCCTTCATCAGGATGAGAGCGGCGCCACGGCGGAGGAGCGGCAGAACGACCAGAACGCCGGCCTGGAGGGCGGCGAGGACCCCCGGCCCGAGTCCCGCCCGCTGCTGCAGGAGACCCAGGCGGGCATGAGCAAGGCCTGCCCCCCCGGGGAGGACGAGGACCGCGGCCTGGGGGACAGCCTGCCCAACACCACCAGCTCTTCCCAGACCAGCCTCTCAGCCCTGCCCACCGTCACCGCCTCGCCCTCCTCTTCCACCTCCTCCTCCAGGAGCTCCCCGCACCCCAGCCCCACCCCCACCCAGACGCTGCTGCCCACTGCCATGGTGAGAGGGAGAGAGGGGGAGAGAGAGAGAGAGAGAGAGAGGGAGAGAGAGAGAGAGAGAGAGGGAGGGAGGGAGAGGGAGAGAGAGAGAGGGAGAGAGAGAGAGGGAGAGGGGGAGAGAGAGAGAGAGAGGGAGGGAGAGAGAAAGAGGGAGGGAGAGAGAGAGAGAGAGGGAGGGAGAGAGAGGGAGAGAGAAAGAGGGAGGGAGAGAGAGAGGGAGAGGGAGAGAGAGAGAGAGGGAGGGAGAGAGGGAGGGAGGGAGAGAGAGGGAGGGAGAGAGAGAGAGAGGGAGAGAGAGAGAGCGAGAGGGAGGGAGAGAGAGAGGGAGAGAGAGAGGGAGTGAGAATAGAAAATAGAAATTCGACAAACTTAAGATTGTCCTTAACTAGTGTGCCTTTGTGACGTGGGGGCAAATGAAGCAAATAACTTTGTGTTGTCAACTACCGCTTTGAAATTTGCACAAAGAATTGACTCTGCACTATGCATGTCTCTAGACAAAGCTTTGAAACAGTTTGAACTAGGTAGGTTTAATCAACATGTAGGTCATTAATGTTATCATGGCAGCCCTAGCCCGTAACCGAGAATAAATTGTTCTTATTCTGAGCCTCAACACTTGGCTAACATTATTTCTTATTTTGTTTGTTCCAGAATGATCCGTTGCAGATGCGGTTGCTGCCACTCTTAGGTAAGTGTCCCCAGAGTTGTTGTTTTTCAGCTTCACATCGGTGGTGTTGTGTGAGCTTTCACACCAACGCTTACAAACCAACAGCATAAACCACAGCTGTTGACAGCCCCCTGCGTGGTCTGTCTCTGATCGTAACGTCCACAATTAAGTAACAAACTCGAGTCTCCATAAGGTCGCTTCCCCATATCTGGATCATAGATTGATCTTATGACTGTCAGCCACCTCACAGCCTTCAGGGCATGTGTTCACACTAGTGCCGGAGAGGGTTGGAGTGCAGGGGAGAGGAGAGGGAACTGGTTGTGTTGATTTGGGTTCACTTCTCTCTAAAATAGAACAAAAACAAAAGAGTGATCTTGCTAATCTTATCTCGCTGAAGGAAATACAGCTTTGACCCATTTTCTCGATCAGAATCGTGTTGTTTTTGTTTGGAATTGTCCCCACTGCGTTTAATATCCATTTTTGTCATGATTTTAACATGTTGAGTTGATTGTATCCTTTCATTACCGAGGATATCGGTACAACATACCAATCGGATAACAAATCCTCAAACAAGTGTTTGAGGATCACATCGGAAGATTCTGTAACAACGACCCCACGTTACCCATGTTTAACCTTTTTCCTCCCCTCCCTTCCTCTCCCCAGGGTCGGAGAAGTCTTTGAGGAAGAGCTTTGACCTCTTCGACGAGTACCTGGACGTGCGGATCCACAACAAGTTCTTCCGGCTCATCGGGGTCAGCGACAACCACATCCGGCTGGCAGAGGGCGCGCCCCCGGGGGACAAGGTGTACGACCTGCTGAAGAGCTGGATGCAGCGGGAGGGCCTCAAGGCGGACATCAACAACCTGCTGGACGCCCTGCTGAGCATGGACCAGCGGCGATCCGCCGAGAGCATCGCCTGCGCCGCCCTGCAGAAGGGCTACTACCAGCACGCTGGCGCGCCCTGACCGCAGCGCGGGGCGGAGGGATACGTGTGAAGTAGAACCGCAAGACTACAGAGTACCTATGAGGAGCAGACCTAAAGCACATTGACTCTGTTTGTTGACGTTATCTTTCAGGGGAGGGGGGGGGGGGGGGAGACCGGCTTACCTCCGCGTGGCTCATGACGAGGCTGTGTGTTTTTTTGAAAAGCCAGTAATTAGTTCGTTTTTAATGAGAAAAGGAAAGCCACATGAAATCAAGGGGGGAAGGATGAGTCAAAACTGATCTTTGTTTCTCGAAGGTTGTTGAGAAACTCTTCACGTTGTCTGGCTTAACAGCGGAAATGAAAAGAAAAAAAAAAGGATTTGTGAGCAGACGCCGTCAAAGACAGAAGTGATTCATTTCGTAGTAGACTCAGACACAGACACACAGACAGACAACGCAGACAGACACACACACAGACACGCATACTCACACACACGCATGCGCACACACACAACCGTAAATTCGAAGGAAGTAAGATCGTCAATGTGTTCAGTTCAACGGATGGCCGTAGAGACTTGTTAAGAGGTGAAAAAGCCATCCAAGCTCAGAGGTGTCATGATCAGTGTGTGGCTCCCCGGTACTCCACCTGGAGCCGAGCCATACGCTGTAGAGAGACAAGGAGATTTATATATAGATATATAAATGAATACACTGGTTTGCAGAAGTGGTGTTAGCAGTACCACTGAAACTGTGCCTTCCTGATGCACTGATCCCCAAGGCACATGTAGTCGTGTAGAGCTACAGTTACGTTATACTCATAGCTACATAGATTTAAACTGTTCTGTAAAGGAAAACTACATTTTACGTGTCTTTATAAGCACAATGCCGTTGGAGAGGAGTAGGAATGTATTGGGCCGTGTGTTTGTTGTTGTTACGAGTTCGCTGAAAGGCGGGCTTACTAATGAATATGTTACGTCTTTTTTTGTCCTCACTAGTTTTTCCGTCAAGCGATATTAAGATGAAAGTGCCAATCCCAATCAAACCAGAGTCAAGGATTATTTCATATACTATAAATTACTGAACATGTTTTTCACCTTTTGTAAGAAAGCATTGCCCAGAAACGCTTTTCTTTACTTCTCTGTGAAACAGCACTTCAGTTTCTGAAAAACAAAACACCTGCATTGCATTTCTTTTTGTAAGACAGAAATTCAAGGTTCTGGCATTTTATTTATTAATATATTTATGTTTTATTAATTATATAGTTTCCATGGTTATTTATGTCATTGCTAATTTCAACCCTGGTCAAGAAAACATAGTTCTATTGTGGTGGTGTGAAGACCTGCGGAGGGGGAACCACAGACACGTCGTCCATCTGGAATGCCAAACCCCCACTGCCTAGCTTCGTCGACAAGTATCAAAAGCGGCGGTTCTCGTCGTATTTGCTGCGTTATCGCAACGTTTCCGAACACTACAATCGCCGCGTGACACGACAATGTGTACTCGCGTTAATGTATATATTTGATTCCTTTATAATTAGAGCTAACCCCCTTTTTTTAACTACAAATCCACCTCCCATTTAGCCTACAAGAAGTGACAGACAGGATAGAGAATACAGCAACAGGTACTGGGCGTTCTTCTACTTGAGAGATGATGAAGGAAACCTTTTCTGGATATTGACCCATTGATTTTTTTTATATTAGCTCCCTGGTTAATGGCCTTTTTAATTTGTATACATGTCCAGAGAGGGCCTAGATTTCTCACCACCTCTGTGAGTGTACATATAATACAATGATGTGACAAAAAGAGTAGGCTATATCGGGGGCAACTAATGAAGTTAATGTTCTCACCGGACACACCACGCCACAGTGGTGGGGACAGCAGTCATTGTAGACATTAAAACTAGATTGTATTTGTTTTTTTCTGCTGTGGCTGAGTCTGCTTTTGATGTACAAAGAAATGAGAAGATTCTATTTTATAGCCTTAGAGGCTTCAGTGCTGGCACTGCCATCTGTTGATGAAGATACCTGGAGACACCGCCCGCCCGACACACACATTGTTATACTCTCTTAAGACTTTCTTGACCAATTTTTCTAACATTTCATTCATCGTGGCCTTTCAAAGTACGAAGAGCTGATGAATATGTAACATATTTTCTATTCTATGGCAATTGACGAAAGAGTGTGTGTGTGTGTGTATTTGTGTCTGAATGTATGTATTGATTTTTAGAATTACAGTGTTTTTACATTTGTACATATGTCAAAGCCAAAGTCCAAAATAGTTCAATTTCTCCATCCAATAGCATTGGGAAGATTATGTAAAAATGTACTGTACATCTTTTATGTAAACAGATTTCCCGTCGTTTATTGTATGATTCTGGTATACAAATGCAGGTCAGCAATGTATTTGTATATATTAATTGTAATTAAACATTTTGTACAGAAAATACTTACGATCTACTGTCAATCTCTGGCACATACACAAAACAGAGTCCCATTTCATAGAGCCGTTATCCAAGGACCAACACAGGTGTCTCTCATAATAATAATTATGGGTCTGCTCCTTTGATGTACCAGGGCACATGGTCAATGGTCAATGTGTCTCCTCATCAATAGTTTAGTGTACCACCAGTGCCCTGGTACATCAAAGAATCCGACGCTAAATTAGTGTTATGAGCAACACCTGTGTTTCTGCTGCGACGATGCCTCTGAAAAGGCTATTGAGCCAGTGTTGTAATGGCATTTGGGTAAGCCATTAAAAGAGCCTCTTTTGAAGTCGAGGATGTTCTATTGATGCATTGTCATGTGTTTAAGCTCCTGGCATTATTCCACAGGAGATAATACATAACAGAGGGTTTTCTGAGCATTACAGCCATCTAGAGTGGATTGCTTTGTGTTAATGATTAGGATGAGGGGAAGCGGTGTGGAAAGACGCCCTAACTTGGGTTATCAGACTGAGTCACAGAGTCACTGAGTTAAGGTTTATGTTAATGATTAGAAACCAGGCCAGAGGGTAAAGGTGGGACCAGTTGCTTTTCTCTTTCAACTTTGATAAGAATATCAAATCAATTATTTGTGAAGACGTGTTTTAGTTGTTCTTCGTGTTTCATCGTATATTTAGCTTAGCTAGTTTATTGTTTTTTCATGATGGTAGTTTCACTATATTTACTCCATAGACTACACGGCAGACAGTCGTGCACAACTATTACATTATGCAGAAATAAATACCAAATATGTCCTGTCCTAGTCTGCATTGTTGTGAGCGGGAGCATCATTGCATTCGTGAAATATATTTACAGTTAAGTCTGGTATAGTTGGAATCTCCTTTATTCCTACCCTTTTTCTAGGCTTTTCCATATGTAACTGATTATATTGCAGACTCCGGCCAATATTAACATGAGAAGAATGAATAACACATTAAACTCAGTGGCTTCATGTGTGCTGACTCTGCTAGCTATGGTCCATATAGTTCCACTTTATTCCTTATTTCTTCACCCATGAAGATATTGTTCACATCATTAAAAAGACAATGTAAATTACAGTTTTTAATACAATTGTATGTAGGAATAAAAATATTTAATTGTTACCTCACTTTGGGACTAAACTGTTGAGGTGATTGCTATCGATGTAGTCCATCGAAAACATAACAGGAAGCTTCTGAAAATGTGGTTGGCAGTTGAGTTATTCCTTCCTGTCTACTTTTTTTTAGAACATGTATGTCTACTAAATATTTGATATACAACACAAATACCGACTTGGAGTCATTTGGTTTAGTTTCTAGATTTTGTTAACACTGGTAAATTGGAACTGTTACTGGTCAATTTGAGTACTTTTTTATTTTTTAACCTGACATTATTCAACTGCATCTTCAACCAACCTAACCCAATACTTCCTTGGAGTTTTTGAGTTTTTATTATTTTGAGTCGATGCACAAGAGGGCGCCAACGTCCATTGAACGTTATTTAACCAAACTTTCCCAGGATGCCGCATATATTTTTAGGTTTTTTGACTTCAGAGATGGCAAACTGCGTAGTCTCCTTCACTAGTTCTCTGAATCTGAGTGCTAGTGTAATTCAATGGAGTATTTGTCGTTAGGATGTGTGGAAATCAATGACACACAGAGGACTTGCTTTAAATCACATGATTATCTCTCTCTCTCTCTCTCTCTCTCTCTCTCTCTCTCTCTCTCTCTCTCTCTCTCTCTCTCTCTCTCTCTCTCTCTAATTAATTGTTGTTATAACTCTGAAATACTAATACCAGTGCCCACGTTAAGTGAGCTCCAGTTAAAGTATATCGCTTATCTTTTGCTTTTCCTGAACCCATGACTTGGGTCATGCTCTATCTCGCGAATGCTGTTGTTTTCATTTTCGTGGACATCCACACTGAGATCACATTGAGGTGTCATCGCTGGTTTCACACTGATGTCGCATTGGTTTCACACTGGTGATTTGGTAGCGCATGCCTAACGTGTGTCACACGATTTGCGTCACAAAATCTAAAGTCAGTGCCAAGTTGCTAACCTGTGCATTAAGGGCTTCCACGGATTCACAGATCATATATATATATATATATATATATATATATATATATATATATATATATATATATATATATATATATATATATATATATATATATATATATATGATCTTTAAAGCTGGGGTCCACTGAAATGACAGGGGGGGTATATACATTATATATAGGCCTACTGTATATGTATAGTCATGTAAGCCCCAGCTGGTTAGTTTATTTGTATTAACCTGTACTGTTAGTGTCTCTGAGATTCTGTCCATACATGGATGTCTTTCCTCTTCTCTGCGTCATCACCAAGAGGCTGTCACTCTAGTGTTTAACGATGGGTGGATATAATAGATGGATAGATATATAATTAGATAGATGGATATGGATAGATACAAGATTTATTTATAAACATTCCATAGACGAACCCTGCTGAATAAGAACATCGTTTGCAATTGCATATATAAAAAATCAAACATCTAAAAAAAGTACAATATATAAATAAAGTATATATTTACGATCACAGTCACTACTATTACCTATTATTTTAATTGGAAAATCAATATAAAGAGCCATTTAATAGAGATAGTTTGTTTCATAAAAATGGTACATTCAGCCAATTTGTCACTTTAATTCAAAGTTTCACATGACTTCATCCCAGATAATTTAAATAAAGATTATAATCCAGACTGCTTTGACAACCGTTGCTCAGGGCAACAACTCATATAACGCCTTCACGTCTCTTTAATTCAGCCCGAATCGTTCAGTGAGCAGCTGTGTAGCTACTTATAATGTTTTATGCCAACTACTGATGGACAGCGGAGAGAGGCCCCATCTTCATTCTCCTCACGCCAGTCCGGTCGGTCCAGCGTCCGTCTTAAACATGACTATGAAGGAAATAAACCAGGTTCGCCCTACAACATTATTGACCCTTACATTATAATTAAGCTACCAGTTACTATCAACGAGGAACGCTGTTTTCATTTCAGGTCATCTCTGAGCTAAAAAAGGAAAACTTCAATCTGAAACTTCGTGTATTCTTCTGCGAGGACAGCCTCCAGCGGCAGAGTGGCGGACCTGCTGGGGAGGCCGACGTCCGCCGCATGGTACGTAGTTAACACTCATGCCTAAAGAGACACTGCCTCGACCTGGTACGGCCACTGCGCCGCCATATTGAGAAGGCCGAGACTGGCGATTGCAAGTGAACTACGGTATTTCTGGATAGATAAAGCACTATACTGTAGGCTACAACATTTCTCAGCCGAATTCCATTATTCGTTTTAACATTTATATGTAATATTTTTATATATTTTGGATAAAATATGTTGTTTTTTCTTAGTCTAACCCTTGAATAAAAACAACCCATTGCAACCTGTTGATAAATGTAAACGTTACACTTTATAGTGCTTTTTATCCAGCGGCGACGTTGAAGAACAAGTTCATGGTCTTTTGTTGCTAACCCATTCTCCGTTGAAAACATCCTAAACATTTCGAACATTGTTGTTGTTTTGTATGCGGCGCAATTTAAACCATGCCCAAAAAATGGCAGGAATCAACTGAACTACAAACAACGTTATTATAATACAGTGTTATATTATATATTATTACAAAATAGCCCTAGTAATCACAACCCTTTCCTGCAATTTCAGAATATTGACCTGCAGGTGGAGGTAGAGACGCTGAGAGAGCACGTTAAGAAGCTACAGAAGGCCTTGTCTGAATCGCAGTAAGTGTAAAGGGCATTCAGTGTAGAGGCTTCAAACGAAATGTCCCTAATTCACAGGCAAAATGTGCCTTTTACCACTGCTATACAGAGAACAAACGCAACGTCAGACACCTGAATCCAACGGGCGAATTTCAAAGCTGGAGAAGGTAATTTAATTGTGTATATGCTTGTAGCCTATCACCTATGCTTATAGCCTTGCCCACTTAAGCTCATCAGTTTTGGGATTCACACTGAACTGAACAGAATCAACAAACTGTTATTTATTTATTTATCATTAAAAAAAATACAGGATTTACTGGTTGGGTACAAGGAAGAGCCGGAAGGAAAATACGCATTGGTTGAGCTCAGAATGAAGGACCTGGAGACCGGCAATCTGAACCTGGAAGCTAAATTGCAAGAAAAATCGAAAGTTATACAGGTAAAAGACTTATTTTTTCTTGGCCTCTTGGGGGCTAGGGTCGAATATATGGCCTGATAAGCCCTTTGAGACTGTACCTGTGATCAAAGACTATACAAAAAAAAAAGTTGAATTCAAAAATGTAAATGAATTTAAAAAAGCTAATTTTTCTCCAAAAGAATGGTTTGAAACTGTGCAAGGCAAAGACATGCACAAAGACACTACCGAAATGTCTGTGGACGAAAGATAGCGCTCAAAGCTACCAAATAACCAGTCACCAACGCAAGATACATGATTTGTGATGTATTGTTTGTAAGAGCGTATCTGAGACATTTTCACATCTTCTCATGTTTTCCCAGGCCTTGGAGAAGGAGCTGGAAAACGAGAAACTAAAATGTGACGCTAGACTCAATGAAATACAACATGAGTTGGCTGAGTGTTTGTCCGAAAAAGATTTTCTACTGTCCGAGAAAAAGGTCGTAGCGGAGGCGCATGAAGGCACCATCAAGTCCCTCACATGCAGGCTAAGGCAACACGAGGTACGAACGTCTACAACAATGGTCTTTAATACGTTTTTACCACATTTACTTTGCTTCACTTGACTGATTGTACTGGTGATCATTTTTCTCTTTAACAGAAATGTGTGTGCATTGAAAAAACTGGCGGTGTACAACAAGAGCAGCTGAAAGACATAGATGAGCTCCTGGATGTAAGTGACTTAATCAAAGTATCTCTTGAAAAGTGTTACGTCTGAAAAAAGTTTAGTAAAAAAAAGTGGATATTGATTTATAGAAAATATATTTTTTTGTCTCAGATAAAATGTGCTAAATCGCCACCTGCAACACAAGAGAGGAATAGTGATTTTGGTGCACCCAGAACGTCGGTTCACCAGATCAGGATCCAGATTCAGCCCTCCTCTTCAGCGTTCCAGGAGACCATCGATGTAGGCTGGGTGATTATGTTTGCATGGGAATCCTACCCATGTTGGTCAATAAGGCAATAGGTCGAAAATATGGACAGGAAACACTTTATTAATTTTGAGTGTCGATAGATCATTCCATTTTTAAGATGTTTAGCCATCATGCATACATTGCTGCATGTGCAAAGTACAATTAATAATCAGTTTTTCAGAAGGTTTGTCTTTTAATATTCTTTTTTGTTGATTATTTGTTGTTAAAGTGAGGTGCAAAAAAACAGTTAAACAACTCCCTTTTTGATGTGATCAAGAATGTTTAAAAAGTTAGCTTTAGCTACTCTCAAACTGACGGCTGTTGAATGACATAAGCCAAAGTGGATCTTGAGAAATTAAATGATTGCACTTAGTAGATCACCTCAAATATCTCTGTCACTGCAGTCTAAATGTTCCAAGTGTGTTTAATATTTTAAAAGATATAGATAACTCACTGACAATTTTGGTTTCAGAGAAAGGAAGATGGGGAAAGACAAGTGACAAGCAGCAGTCTGAGGTCTGAAGCTGAAATTGCAGGAAATCAAGCTGAAGAACAGAACATGAGACCTCAGGAAAGAAGGCAGTCTGAGGTAAAGAAGGTCAAGGCATTGGAGAGGAGAGTGAAAGAGATGCAACACCAGGTTGAGGAAAGCAATAAAAAATTAGAAGTGCTTGAAGAAATGTTGCAAGATCTAAATGCCACTGTTTCTTACCAACCGACTGAACGACTGGATCAGATATTCTCAGATTCTAAAGCAACAGAGAGAGAAGCCTCAGGGTCGTTCGACGAAGGCTATGGATCAGGCACGAATCAGAACCTCTCGTCTGTTCGTTTGGACACAGTGAGGGATCAAGAAACCGACTATAGGAGATTGAAGATCAGGTTAATGGCTTCTGATCGTCTAAGAAAAGTTTTGGCAGAGAAGGCGTCTGAGGTTGAGACCCTGCAGAATGAACGTGAACATCTCCTGTGTGATGAATCCAAGCTGGCAGACGGTCAGAGACACGTACACCATGACGTCATATACCTTGACAATGCTCTTGACTCTGCCAGGAGAGAGATTGAAAGGTAGACATACCTACAATCTATTTTAATTTATCTAACTATATTGTTCTAGGTTGTTCTTTGTTAGGCTGTAGCTGTAGTCCATATATGTATTACTACAGCCTAATAAAACACATAAATTAAATATATTTTTTATATAACTCCAATGTATTGTTTTATAATAAAAACGTACATTTAGTTCATTTTTGTATTAACTGTAATGTTTTAACTTTCATATTTCTAAGTTTAATGATGCAAATTAAGCTGATGGAGGAATTGGACCGCAAGGAAATGGTTAAGAAGTTTGTGGTGCCGCGGGATTCCAAACTAAGAGTGCTTCCCGTCAATACCTCAAGTGAGTACTGAGTGGTCATTATGTCTGTTTGTCTGTCTGTCCGTCTGTCTGTCTGCCCACATACAAACAGGTTCTGTTTGTAAACACTGTCAGTTCTCACATCTGCTCCCTCCTCAGCAGATGGTCATGTATTGTCTAATGTGTTGAGTTCTGTGTTTGTACTGAATTATAAAGTCTTGCTCATGATCCTGCAGGTCTCTCTATCGATCATAACTTGTTTGCAAGTTGAAACCATACTCTTAACCAGGGGCAATACTAGGATTTGACCATAAGAGGTTGCTTAGCCTCATGTAAGACATTTAGTCACATTTGCAATGGTTTATCGTGTCGGCTACTGGCTAGGGGAAAGGGGGACATCCAGGACGTTGATGATTTGATTGGGCAGTATGTTATACATCCGTGGGTTATATATGTATGTTTTAGGAGAATTTGCCTATTGGTCTTTCGACTCCTTTCAGACTTTTCATTCAAACTATCAGTCTAACCTTTTGGATGAAGCCTAGATAAAAGTGGTAAGCTTACTCGTAGATAATATCAATGACCAGACATTTTCAGGGGGACAGAAATTGATATCACTTTTTGACGCAGGAACAGACTGTGGTAGTAGGACTCAGAAGGAATCCCTATCTCCTCAACTCTCTGGTGGAATCAAAAAGAAGATGAAGCAACAACCCGCTCATCAGAAGAGGAAGATGAAAATGCAAGACACCAGAACTGAACCTCTTGACAGTGTCGGTCGTCGTCCCAGAGCTATAAACATTAACGACTTGGAGCATGAAGAGGATAGCTCGTCACTCAGGAATCCCTCCGAGCTGAGTAGGTCGGCTGGAAACCCTCTTGTTTGTATACATGTCAGGCATTCATGTGTGATCGCCTGAAATGTAATTGTTTATTTCTTGTGTATTAAACTCTGTGACCTTAACTGTTATTTTATAAAGCTTATGTATTCATATGTTTTCCTGTGCACATATTTGTTTTTTTGTTTATTTTGTTCATATTCGGTATGTCAAAATAACAGTATACAATAAACATACAAATACAACAGTTATATTTAGGGTTAAGCTTAGAAAAAAAAAAACACATTTGTCCATATTTGTAACCACAGACACAGAGACCCTGAGGTTGAGAAGTAACAGCCTTCAACGCAGCAACCTCAACACAAACCAGTACCACCACCCTTCACATGGTTCCTCACGATGGTCCACCAACCCTTCCAGGAGCCCCAGTCTCGCCCAAGAGGACATCGGCCTTCAGCGAATCGTAGCAGAGGTCAAAGGGTTGACCTACGGGATTTCACGGGTTCTACGCGAAGCCCACGATGGAGGAAGTCCCGGTAACTCACGGTCAAGTGTGAGTGCTGCCCATCGTTTTTCATTCTCGAATCGGTTGCTTACTCTTACTGGCATCTCCTGCCAACAAACGCTAATATGTTGTGTCAGTACATCTGTTTAAAAAAGGCACTATGAGAGATGCCTTTAAAATCAAGTTGAATCAAATTACCTATCAGCAAGATGCACCAAACTGTTGACATTATGTTCTTGTTTATGATATAGAAAATACTTTTTTTTAATGGTTTATTTTGGAATGTGTCAGGAATGTAGATTATATTTTGGCCTGGTGTATGTTGATTTGCCACCTATGTTTGCAGGATACTTACTCTGAGAACGTGAAGCTGAACAAAATAATCAAGACCTTAAAAATGGAGAAGTCAAGCAACAAGACGATCATTTTTGAGGCTCTTAGACGACTTCAGAGGGTCAACCAACGAAAACTGGAACGGCTTTGTGATTAGTTAATAAAATAAAGTTAGAATAAACGAAAGCAACCCCGCTGAATATTGTTGCTTCGCGCTTCCCGTAGCCAGCTGTTGTGCTTCTGCTAGGCTGACTGCTGCTGTCGCTAGCTAGCTGTACAATCTAACTATTTAGCAATAACAACACACAAGATCACCGGGAAAATGGAGGTCAATCAAGCAAAACAGGAGCATCTACTTGCATTAAAAGGTGGTTTATCACAGGATCCCACAAACATACTTCTTGCTACTGCTATGCTATGTTATTAGCTGCTATATGTACAAGCTAAAGACACTTTCCGACTACAGACATCTGCCGTTGTTTAGTTATGTTGACTTATTCAGAGCTATAGATAGTTCTGCTGTGATACTCCGAGACCCCGTGCTTTATGATAAGATGCACGCAAATCATACGCACTGAACAATACATGTAGTATGCTAACACAGCCAAAAGCTTTACCCTCAAAATACGGAGGAAGTATGTGCTTCAAGCTGTTCAAATATATAATAAAACACGATTGACGAGTGTAGAATAGCTTGACAGTTAACCAGTCTGTATCAACAAACAATGTTATAGGGATGATCCCGTAGATGACATGTAAATATATCTGTCTGTTAAGTCACTATCCGTCGCAGAATTAAGTAACAATGGGGATTTTGCGTATGGCCCATTGATAAAAGCCCTTGCATTGCAATATTATGAATGTTATGAAGTTGGCGAAAACCATTGGACCAATGTGTTTCCCACACGAATCACTCAACCCACACACAACATATAAATCCGTGTGAACTCCTTGACCACACACACATTCACACACACCTCTATGTGTATAGATAAATACATGCATAAACCATCTCGCTCACTACTTGACCGCACAGACTAGTTCAGGGCAAATAGCCTTACCATCTGGAAATTCATGTGCCTTCTAATATTTCTACCAGCTAGGAAAGAGACATGTTCCAGAATTCCGGGTAATAAATCACATGAAAGGTTGTTTGAGGGCAAGCCAACCTAATGGAGAAATAACTGTCATTATAATGACACAATCCATTTGAATCTAAAAATGCATGTTTACTGACTAACATGTTTGTTGTGGTTGTTATTATTATTATTTTTTTAACAGTGATGCGGTTGACAAAACCCACTCTCTTCACAAACATGCCAGTGACATGTGAAGATCGAGACCTTCCAGGTAAGTCAAGTTCACGTTGGCATGAATCCAAGTCACTCATCCATTTTTGATGCAGTTTTTGGAACAAGTTAGTTAGCCTTCAGTGTGTGAATGGGTGTATGAATGGTTGTCAGTGGCTTTGGACAAAAGCGTCTGCTAAATTCCCTGAATATAAATATAATTTGGTTTGATGAAGCTGATAACTGATCCTGAAAACCACGTCCCTGCTTTAATATTCCAGAAAAAAAATCTCTGATCCATTATTATATTTTTACAAATCTTTAAAATATCCCATATAGATCCGTGATGGTGTCTAATAAATGACTTGGTCATATCAATAATTTATTTTATTTAGCAGTTCTATTCCTAAATGCTTACTGAAGCTATTCATTGGTAAATCAACACCCCACCTCACATCTAAGAGATCCAGAGTGGATGGCTGCCAGAGGAAGAAACCCAAGTTTGAGGAGAGTGAACACTGTTTGTGTTTCCGTCTGTCTGACCCCATCAAACTGCAGCAATGTGATCAGGGTTGGTTACCAAGCCATAACTCACCCCAGACACTTCTTGGTAAGGAGGAGCACTATTAATAACGGAGGAGGGAGAGAGATAAGGGATAGTCCTCTCACACTGGAAAACAAATAGGATTTTAGTAATGAGGATGTTTGTTGCTTTCTGTGTTTGCTAGCGTTCAAAGCTCACTAATCCCACAGTCACGCTTGCACTAGTGATCCCGTGAAGTAGAAAATAATTGAACCTTGCTGAACAACAAGCTTGAAGCATTTGCATATGCAACTGCCATCATGCAGAATGGAGGTTTATCAAGAGGATGACAAGTAACCTCAAAAGAAGAAAATCATGTCAACAAAGTTGTTTAGTAATCGTTGCTAGGCCCCGTAATTTACCTTGCAACAGATCAGTTGTTGTTTGTGCATGGGCGCTACATGAATCACAGCTGCAGCACTTCCATGACATGTCTGAGGGCAAGCTGGTGCACTGCCACCCTATCATCTGACTGCTGCATGTCTTCAAACGCAATGCCCTACACCAGAGATTCTCAAACCAGGGGTCGGTGCTCAGCACCTGGCCGTGGAGCAGTGGCTGCCAAGGCACACTCCAGCAAATAGTTATATCTGATTGTTGGCTGTTTCAACCAGCACTTCACCTTGGGTGGTTATGTGCCCAAAATACTCCTTGATCCATCAGACCATAACATTTGCAGTCAACCAATCCCATTGAAAGCACTCTGTTTCAAAACTAACTGCACCAATCGCTGATTGAAAAGCTGACTCCCACTTTATTTGGACATTTCTGTTAATTTGGCAGCTAAAGTTCTGCACATATTCTTTCTTATTTATGTAGGTCTCAGTGGGCCCCAGAGGCTGGGAGTCCAGCTCTAAGGGGCCTTGGCCTACATACATTTGAGGAAGGCTTGCAATATTGGCTTTATTGGCTATTAGGAACGTGATGTAGTTATATATACAGTTGATACTGACATCGTGTTGAAAGTCGGTAACAGTTTCATAGGCATAGTTACATTTCAGTTGTCGTTTCTGTTTTATGGGTCATCGGTAGAGTTTGGTTGTGTGCATAGGATCCTTCTCAACCGCCCGAATGCAGTTGGCATCATCCATAACCAAGGGGCCATTTCCTACCTTGGTTAAATAGGTAATGTGAGGAGGGAAATGTGTTGGCCTTAGATCCTCCATCTGAATTCAGTGTGAGCTGCTTTGGATAGTAAGTAAATAGTTCATCATTTAATTGTCCATAATGTCTTTAGAGTTAATTTAAATAATAGCTTTTTTTAACTTTTAATTCCCTGTTCCCCTAAAGGTTGAGCTGTAGTAACGTGAGATGGCAAACTGTGATGAATGGTTTCTGATTTAGACGTGAGCATTCTAGAGCACCCTACTGTGCTTACAACGAGGATCATTGAATGATTTATTGCAATTTTTTACTTTGGGCAGTCGTCTTGTTGGCTAGTCTAGTCTCCTGCTCTGCAAGAGTAGAGAACCTTTCACACCATCAGTTTCCGACCCTCCTTGGTTATTTCCGTCTGACCCCCCTCTGGATGGCTACTCATAGGTGGGCTAGAGCCCACCTATTTCACAATGGTGGGACAGATGTGTGGTTGTCAAAGGCGAAATATATGGTACAGGCAACCAACACATCTAGGGGGACTTTAGATAGTGTTGTGAACATGTCCACCAATAAACCATTTCCCTTTTCAGTTTGAAAATGTTCTCATGTGTGAAGTATTCATATTTATATTGTTACTGTAGTTTATCATTGTTCACCATTAACGCACGTTGTTAATGGTGAGATGCCAATGTTTTGAAATAAAATAGTGTTTGCTGTGCTTCTTCTCAATAACAATCATAAAGTTTCATACGTCATGGTGAGACGATGATCTGTTTGTGTGCCTTCCCAGGTGATTTGTTTAGTCAGCTCATGAGGACAGACCCGTCCACCATCAAAGGGGCTGAGGCGCTGATGCTGGGAGAGATGCTCACCCTACCACAGAACTTTGGGTAATCATGCTGCCAATAAAGTTCAGCAGAACCGTATTCTGCTGCTTAATCAGCATTCACTGTGTAAACATCCATATTCGGACTTCCCCCGATTGAAAATTCATTTTTGTACCGGCTATGACAGCATGTTGTTTCCTGACGTGTTCTGCAGAAACATCTTCCTGGGCGAGACCTTCTCGTGTTACATCAGCGTGCACAATGACAGCACCAAGGTGGTGAAAGACATCCTGGTCAAGGTACTGTACTAGAGGGAGGCCGGCCTCTTCAAGGCACGCAGAGCTGCAGGTGTTGGGGCTCCGCCTTGGCTGTGAGGTAGCTTCTCTCCGTCATCTTGTTGTTGTTCATCTCCAGGCCGACCTTCAGACCAGCTCCCAGAGACTCAGCCTTTCGGCCTCCAACTCAGCCGTCACAGAACTCAAACCTGAATGCTGTATAGACGACGTCATCCACCACGAAGTCAAAGAGATCGGGACTCATATGTACGTCTAATTATAGCATAGCTTGTCTTAGGCTGCTTATGTTATGAGACTACGAGACCTCTTAAGTCTCTGTTCCCATCTGTCCTGCTGGTGTTTACTGTTTCTAAGTGTCGGCATTGTCAGATTTATTAATTTTTTTAAAATGTGTGCATGTGTCTGTATTTATCTCCACTGGTGTATTTGCACTGCCTTAAGTGCCCTGAAAAGCACCCCGAAAAGCACCCCAAGTTAAATGTAGTAGTATTATTACATTTTCCCTAATGTTGTTGTATAACCTGTAACCTTTAGTTTTCTCTCCCCTCCAGCCTGGTGTGTGCGGTCAGCTACACCACCCAGTTCGGGGAGAAGCTCTACTTCAGGAAGTTTTTTAAATTCCAGGTGAACGACAACTTTTATTATTCATTTTCTGTTTCATTGTGACAATTCCTCCAAATGTTAGCAAACTAAACTATTTGGACCACGGCCAAAGCGTCAGGAATGTCGCAGGCCCTTCACAGAGAGTCTAAAAGCAATTAACATGCGGGTGATCCTCAACCTTCTTCTCTAAGTCCACCTGCAACCGCAACACCCTCGACTCCGTCAGCATTCATCCATTCATCAACAATCCCTATCAATTCACCGTGCAAACCTCCCTTCTGACCCTGGTTCTCAATGGAGGGTGAAGTCAGGGAGAGAAGCTCCTCATTCAGCTTGCAATCTATCTTCCTCCAGGTCCTCAAGCCGCTGGACGTGAAGACCAAGTTCTACAATGCCGAGGTAAGCCTGTCCTGGCGGCTGGCCAAACCCGCCGGCCGAACATCACCTCTTGTCTTGTTAGCAGCAATTTAATATGAAGCGCTTGCCGCAGACGTCAATAGGGCCGCATGCTCGAGAATAGAATACCAACACATTGCTTTCCCTGTGTGTGTTGTCGTTCCTGCTAAAGGGCAGCATTGAATGGCACAGAGGTTATGGCAGCGGTATAAATACCCTGCTTCATATCATATTTCGCGGCCCATCGGGTGCAACTCTTTCTCAACGTAGACGTCCTCTGAGACCCTTTGAAAACCTTTTCATCTCCCGAAGGAAGCTGCCAAAACCAATGTTGAGCTTGGGATGGTTGTTAGGACTTCAGTCAATGATATGTATTGTTTAAAACACACACACACACGCACACACACATGTTGAACTAACTGTAGGAATCCCTTTTAGACATAGTTGTATAGGAGATAAAGAGAATTTATCGTGTAGATCATGCAATCTTTTCCTTGTTTACGTCATGTTCATTTGGCATTTTTGTTTTACATAGAATGCAAATATGTGTTGTCATTTTCATTGGCATGTAACTTCATTCATTTCTATGTCTTGTTGTTTTTTTCCATTAGAGTGACCTCAGTTCTGTGGTAATTGATTTCTGTTTTCATCACTTAACATTTGCTTTTTTTCTAATCCTTTTGCTGATATCGCTGTGAGGTTTGGCATTTACCTCTGTGGCCAGTAAGAAGGAGCCAACTGCTCAACAATGGAAATCAATTTATCATTAGAGCCATGAACAAAATGTAATACAAGAGCAACGTAAATAAACATTATATATATATATATAATATGTATATTTAGCTTTATTTAAATATGTAAATATTTACCTTTTAACTTTATTTGACATTAATCGATTTTTGACCATCCATCCTGATTGATTTTCCATTGTTTTGCCGTTGCTCTTTCTTTGGATGTTTATGCTTCCTGGCTAACTCTTCCCACACAGGGACATGTGTGGCTACGGGCTGATTGTGGAGGCTGGGAGTGAATGTGATTGATCTATCAATAATCTTGGATTGGGTATCAGTGGATGATCTTCCATTTCTAATGAGCGGTTTGAAACAATTTAGAGGGTTTCTTTTTTGTCAATGAATATCAAGATTAATTCAATTCTTATCATTTCAATGAAATAACGATTGCATTTAGCCATGCATCAGTTCAATTCAAAACGCGTTGATTTAACACAGAGATTTCAACGTTACACCCTGGTGGGAGTGGTTTGGCTTCTGTTTGTCCTTAACACAGAGGGAGCAATGTGCCCAGTCCCTCCTAATTCACACAGTGTGACTGGCAGGCATGAACTAATCTCTGCTTCTCTCTCTCAACAACTCACTGTATGTATACTATATGCTAGAGGTTGCACTGCAGTGTTGGCCAGTCAGTCTCCCCAGCTGTTGTCTCTGCAGAGGAGCCCTCCCCTATGCGGTTGAGGATGAGGGGTTGGAGCTCAGAACATTGAACATGTGTAGAATAGGTTTTTTTTTTCATTTTCACTGGAGCATTGTCGTCAAACTCAAGTGAGCTGAGATCCAAGATGTGACACTAGGCTGTATCTGAGGCCATTCAATTGGTTGGGTGTGTAATAATGTAGTATTCACACAAACATGAACCATCAGCTACCTGTCAGACGTCATGTTTGAAAGCAGATTGCTGATGTTTGAGCTAAGTCATCATCTAGACATTAGACAAAATTTGATTATTTCTCATTCAATTATGATGAGATTATTTCTGAGGCATGTGCTTGATAAGTAAATAAATATGCCTGAATAAAAAAGAAACATAAATATGTTTTAGGCATTGACGACGCCTTTGTATGACTTGCTGACAGGAATCATTAGCTGTTGTGCAACCCCTACTGTATACCTTTCTGGTCTACAATAGACTAACCACACCCTTCAAAGCATACTAAGCACAACTACAGTACATGATATACTTACTGAACTGCCTTTTAGTTAGGACAATAGTTCACCCCATGTGCAAAACGATTAACTCCACTCCACTCCCTCAATTAGCAAGCAATTGTACTTCGCATTTCTCACATGCCTCACTTCACATCACACACTTCAGTCATCACACCTCAAGGCCGTGTGTTTCTCAGTGTGGCCAGCAGCTGTTATGTATCACTGTTCAAGGCAGTTCATAAAACAAAGCTAGTTGCGGTGAATGACCCCCCTCCTGCCCCCCCCCCCCCCATGGCCCCAGACAGATGAGGTGTTCCTGGAGGCCCAGATCCAGAACATCACCACCTCGCCCATGTTCATGGAGAAGGTGTCCCTGGAGCCCTCCATCATGTACAACGTGACGGAGCTCAACACCGTGGAGAGCGGGGAAGAAGGGTGACAACTTCATGCTCTCAGCTTCCCGCCTTTTTCTACGTCCATCCATCTGTCTTTCTGTCCTTTAGGGAGTTTAGCTAAATAACCGACAAGGAAGTCTTGACGTCGTTAGTGTTGGCATACTTATTCTACTACTGCTGCTATAGTCATAAATAATACAAATTGCCAATGTATGCATACTTTTTTTGTCCATTATTGTATTTCTATCTTTGTGATTCATGGGGTTGGGCCGCACTGCCCAGTTGTTTGTTTGGCCTGAACTTGGCCTGATACGAAGAGAATGGCAAAGTCCGCTGTGCTACTTTGAACTTTTAGATGTGCTCCGTTCAAACCAAACCATTCAATACATTTTTGGCGACGCAAATATGATCAGGAATTCTCTGTCCAATAAATATAAAAAGTATGAAAGAAATATTAAATAAATATACTAAGTATGAAGCCCAAAGCACACAGAGTGTGCTTTGGGCTTCATACTTTTGTATATTTATTTAATATTTCTTCCTTTTTTGTGGCTGGCTGGTGCTTTCCTGTCTTCCTTTCCCTCGGTGCAGCGAGTCCACGTTCGGCAAGATGTCGTACCTGCAGCCAATGGACACGCGACAGTACCTGTACTGCCTGAAGCCCAAGCCCGAGTACGCCGAGAAGGCGGGCGTCATCAAGGGCGTGACGGTGATCGGCAAGCTGGACATCGTGTGGAAGACCAACCTGGGGGAGCGCGGCCGGCTGCAGACCAGCCAGCTGCAGCGCATGGTATGAGGGCCCCTGCTGTTTGCACAGACACTCACCTGGTGCCCCAGGGGGACTTAACCCACCACGGAGCCCCTGGGATAAGGGGGCTTCAAATGAACGTTATTGGAGAGAAACTCCAGATCGTTGGCCTCATGTCATAACTGCCTACGTCATATTTTGTCCAGTTTGTGATATCTAACCTAACTCTTCTCTCCTAATGCTGCTGATTCGCTGTGCCTCATTGGCTATATCCTAAGCCAATCAGATTGCTTTTTACATTCCATAATCACTCAATCTATTTGACTTGATGCTATGAGGCTAACAATATGTATATTCTTCGCCGTCGTTGTTGTTGTTGGCGTCGAGTTCTTGTCAAATATCTAAAATAAGCACGCAGTGCATCTATAAAACGTATGTACTCCCTGTGAGTTGGTTCAGAGCAGGTTCTAAGTTGTCTTGTCTCTCTCCTTAAGGCTCCGGGCTATGGAGACATCAGGCTGTCTCTGGAGATGATTCCTGACACCGTGAACCTTGAGGAGCCCTTTGACATCATCTGCAAAATCACCAACTGCAGGTGAGTGTCCCTTTTGTGAACTCAAGCATTGGTCCTCTTTGACGAAGAGGACACAATCTTCAAGGGGCCCTGTTTAACCGCTAGGTATGTGGTAGATCATTTAGAAATGTATTTAAAGTTGCATTCGCTTGTGACATCACAAGTGGGATTTTCCTTTGACGGGTGTATGCTGGGTAGATTAACTCAACAGTCATTACAGTCCGTCGAACACTGAAAAAATATTGAAAAAGTGTTGTGTTGTCGAACTGCCTGAACCGGGGTTGGCCCACCTTGGCCAGCACTCTAAAGTTCGTGGTCTCTGTTGCTTGGGCCAGTGAGCCAGTGAACCGGCGCCTACAACGCCTTTGTGTGTGGTCTGATTGTGCTGTGTTTCAGTGAGCGGACGATGGACCTGGTGCTGGAGATGTGCAACACGCGGTCTGTCCACTGGTGCGGCGTGTCGGGCCGACAGCTAGGGAAGGTGGGCCCCAGCGCCTTCCTGTCCCTACCGCTGAAGCTCCTGTCCTCTGTCCAGGGCCTGCAGGTAAGGCTGCGCGCGGTCGCTGTTTTCAGAGTTTTGAAGCAGCCCAGAGCTGGAGCCACATTTAATATGGATGGTTTTGGCAGTTCTCCGATGCCTGATTATTGTGTTTATCTTTTTTATGTTTCTTATTTAGAGTATCTCTGGACTACGGCTCACTGATACCTTTCTGAAGAGGACTTATGAATATGATGATATAGCGCAAGTCTGTGTGGTTTGTCCATTTATGAATGAGAGCTAGTATTTTGTTTTATTCAATGTTATTTACATATTTAATTTGATTGGACCAAATTTGCATTTCCGTGTCTTGTCTTTGTCTTGGCTTGTTATATATTTGCACATCGAAAGATAACAAGGTTTTGTTGTAAGGTTTCCATGCTTTTCTTGTAATATAAACATAAATCTTTATTAATTATTTGAATAAAAACCACTCAAATCAGATATGTGTCTACAAAGTGTTGGATGAAACTGAAATAGCTTACGTTTCTTGGAGGGCTTACACAGAGGAAGACAATTATCTTGATTCAGTGTAGAAATTGATTATATATATTTCCCACATCTATAGTGTCATTAAGTTTAGGGGTTAAACCACTGCTCTGCCATTGTCATGCTGTGTGTTAGAAATGCCTATCTACAGTATGCAGGTTATTAATGAAATGACCAGAAAAACTTGCTTGAGGCCAGAAGTACTTCAGTATCATTTTTTATAAAAAAAAAAATGCTATTGAGAAATGTTGCAGTTGAGAATGGTCGCTAACCTTTCCTTTATCATCAAACATCATGAGTCACTTTTGATAAAAACCTCTGGTCAATGTCTTTATGAAATTGTAAATTGCATGCAATTGTAAATTGCATATAGCGTAATTTAAATTGATGTATTCTTGGGACATAGTAGGAATCAAAAAACATTTGTGTGGAAAGGTTTATTGGCATGATTTTAACAAAACATGCTCTCTACAATTGTATATTTCCATAAAGCGTAAGACTTCAGATATAAGATTGAAGAGCATGCAAATGTGATCATTTTCGTCATATCAACTATCACACAAGCTTAAAGGGGATCATGACATTACATACATGACTGCTAAAGTGCTATACATAAGACGGTTCAGGCTGCATAAGACACATTCAGTATTCATTCATCACTTCGTTCATCGGTACCACAGTTAAGGATTTGCGTAAACTCTCGGCTAACAGCAAAAATGCCATGAATTTATACAAAAATAAGGTTGGAGATGATATGATAAAAAACTAAAAACATGGCAAACCTGGCGTCCGATCAGTACTGAAGCAAAGCCAAAATATTTCCTGAAATGATCCCTTCACTATTTGGGCTATTAGATTTAGATTCACAGGGAGATCTAAACATTATCTATACGTATTTGTTTTTAGAACAGGACAGCCCGGGAATAAGTAACGTCTGGTTTTGTCAAAGGCTCTTTCTCACTATGTGTCTGGGTGCTTACCCTGATATCAGTGTGTGTGTCGGTTGGTTCTTTTTCCTTGCTTCGTCTCCACTACCCTCTTCTCTCTCCTGAGCCCCACGAAAGAAAACGGTTAAAGTGCTTCGGAAAAAATGCCCATCTTGGTCTCTCAGCCTTCGCTTAAGAAATGCGTGGAACGATTGTAATCACGTCGTATGGAACCCCCTCTTCCATGACTAAACATTGAAAGCTGAAATGAAGGCAAAAAAAACAAATCACTTACAATCGACTTAAACCTGCACTAAATACGTTTTCGTATTAGAAGCCTATGGCTAATTGAGATGCATCTCCAGATGTAGCTTTATACAAATCTTAGCCACAGTGGGGAGGGGGGCAAAAGTGTACCGGTAAAATTGACTCACCGATGAGCGCCTTTTATTATTGAGAAACAACAGTCTAGTTGCAATATTTTCTTAATTGAGAGATAAGCGGCAGTGCAGAATCGACATAGCGCAGGTTTAACGTATTGTTGTCAACACAGAGTTGAGTCAGTGGTAGGAAAAGGAAGAGGAGGCACCTGCGTACAGGAAGAAGACCATCATGAGTGTTCCTCTGCGCTCCCGCTGAAGGAGCGGCTCCGGATGTGGTTCCTCAGCTGCTCTATCAGCTCGGGGCTCTGCTGCTGGATCTGCTGGGCAAACTGCTGTCCTCTACGAGAACCACAAACACAGAACACAGCAGAATGTGGAACCAGCTGCTGGCAACCAAAAACTAAAAGGTGAAGGCCTGCGGTGAACTGTGGCGGTAAGTTTAAAGGTTAAGGGTAAGATTTAAGAGCTGTTATTTGTTGGAAATGGCGTAGCCATGTGACGGCTGGAAGTGAGTGAAATCCAATCCATCCTAAATGTGACCCAACACAGTGTGTCACAGAATTGTCTTAAAAGTGGCTCATATAATCGTTAAAACACACCATCCACTCACTACAACAGTATTTGTATGATAAAAGTAGGGAATGTGAGACTAGGACACAGTGTGTAGTGAGTTGAGTGTGTAGAGTGGGTACTGGCTGCCATACGCTTCAATCAGGCTGGAGATGTCGGTCAGCCCCCCCGGTCCCGGACCCCCCACCGCATTGGTCATCATGCCTGACATACTGACGGAGAGACAGGTGGACAAGGGGGGGGGGGGGGGGGGGGGGGTGTTAGAGTCGACAAAATTGCTTCCACAAATAAAAGGTGTGATCGTGTTTTTATATATTCTGTACACTGGAAGCGTGGTTAAACAAAGGAGGAACTCACAGCTGTTGGACTTGCTGGTTCTGCATCACGCTAGCGGCCTGTGGGGGGAGGGGTGCGGGGGTGTAGGAGAGAAACATCCGGAAGGAAACCGTCGGGTGAATGAAATAAATTCCAACTGATTTACGGTTCCATCTCTGATTCGGCCAGGCGGGCCTCGCGTGGAACACGGAACGATTTAGCTGTCTCATAAACATGCCACTTTCATTCCGATGCCATCTTGGAATTCCGGCATGCTTGTAAAAACACAAAACGTAATCCGGCACCACCTGTTGGGGCAACCCCCATGGACATGAGACTGACCAACAGGTGGGATTGTGAGAATGCAATAACGGCTATTAACAATACTGTGCTGTTAAAATAACTAACAGTCATGCATGGAAGTGATCTGCAAGTGAACCTTTATCAGAGCCCTACCAGAAGGAATATACAAACGACATGTTAATTAATACATGCACAGCGTGTATCTCTCAATGTGCGTATAAAAACACATTTATTGAACTGTTTTACAAATATTGGGAAGGGTATAATGTTGTGTCGTACCATACTGATGAAGGCCGGGTTGTTTATCAAACTCGCCATGTCGAATCCAAGCCCCGCAACTATCTGTAAGGCGGGTTTCAATGACAGTTATTAAATCAATTTTGGCCAGGTGCGCCGCAGGGAGACTTTGGCACACATCAGTGGCTTGTGATGAATGATGACAGGCTTGTTTGTACTCACTGGACCGCTGGCCTCCCTCTGCTTCTGCTCAGCTATTTTTAAGTTGGATTTGTAGGTATCGTTTTCAGGATCCAATACCAACGCTTTCTTAAAGTAGGAAATGGCTTCGGGATACTTGCTCATGGCCGTCAGAGCCAGCCTGCGGAGTTACGCACAGCATACCAAGGTCAGGGGGGGTTCAAATCCGACGATCGTATTTCAGAAATCGATATTGTGATTTTTCACCTGTCAGTTGCTAAATCTTTGCAGGGGAAGTGTGTTATATGTGTGTATGTTCATGCGAATAATTGTAATAACATTATTGGTTGTAAGTGGCTGTCTGTGTATCTGTAAACAACGGTCCAAAAAGAGAAAGAATAATGCATGTTCTAATCTGTAGCTTCCTGTGGTCTGTCCGGCCTCACCCCATGCGTCCGTAGGCCTTGCTGTAGCTGGGGTCGATCCCGATGGCGCGCTCGCAGTCCCCCGTGGCCTCTGTGTAGTTCCCCAGCTTACTGTGAGCCGCAGCCCTGCAGGGAGCCGGGCCAAATACACACTTTGATTCACAAACTTCTTATTGTTTCAGTTTTTCTTGCATTCGCATTCACATGAATTAATAACAACGTTGTCTACAGTAAAACAAACTGGATGCGCACCACGTTTAACCTTTACATACATTACTAATAATAATCCCGATATTAAAGGGGTGATATCATGCCACCGGGTGTGAGCATTATAAGCCATTACAAGCCTTTTGAAAATCTGCCTTCCCTGTGCCCTAGTGACATCACTAGTGGGTGTGTCTGCCTAGGTGTATGATGGATAGATAAGCAACATTTGCCACAGTCCAATAGGTAGGCTGGTGGACTGATCTATCCAGTATGCATCCACAACTGGTGGCATGATAAGTAGAAGAATTAGAATTATTCTACTAGAATAAGGAGGATAAGTATAACCCCTTTAAGTAGAAGAATACACCTATTATCGTATATCAGATACAAAAGAGATGTCTTGTGTCTACCTATTGCAGTAGTAAACTGCGTTCCTGAGGTCCAGGTCGATGGCTTGGCTGTAGCACTCCATGGCACGGCTGTAGTTCTCCTCCTTCATGTGGTTGTTTCCTGAACAGTTCAGAACAGGGTTGATCCTTGGAGGATTCAGACATTCATAATGCATGGCGGGCCCTGCTGAACACCGCCGGGCTACACGGCTCACTCACTCATTATGCATGAGGACGGGACAGGCAAGCAAACAACGCAGCAGAGCAGGTGTTGGGATGTTGAATCTGGGATGGGTGATGGGACTGACACAGTAATAACCATAATGCAGTAATGATCATTAGTAGGACAGCAATATGAGTGCTGTATGTTGATCAGTAACCATTAGATCTACAGAAAGAATACCTTAATCATTTTAAATATTCTTCAGTATAAGATGACAAAATTACATGGCAACACTCAATACAATAAGGGTACATTAATTAACCATTAAGTAGTTAATGCAGTAATAAGCATTATATAGCATAAGCCCTATTAAATATGTATGCATTCAATTAGTTACCATGAACCGCATTAGTCAATTATAGCTAGACATATTAGTCAATGCTTATTGCACTTAATGCATCTTCATTGTAAAGTGTTACCATTGACATATAAAAGAGAAATAAAGGCATGTTTAAATGATGACATCCCAGCAGAACATAGTTGCTATTTTACAGATGTTCTCCCTTCACAGAAGAACCAAACAAGAGTCTGCCCTTTAGCGCTGATTCAATAGGATGTGAAACATGCAGATGGGAGTGGTGGTGAGGCCACACACTTGTGACTAGGGAGACATTTAGCTTCCATGGCTGCTCATATTTGTATACCAGTGTTCGTGGCGGTGGTGAATTTGATAAGAGACAGAAGTACCGTCATTCTTGAGCTGCTCTGCCATTTCAATGTCTTTCGGGGGCGGTAACGTCTTGGGTAAGGTCATGTTGTCATTCTAGTATAAACAAATTGATAGTACTGAAGCATTTTTCTGAGGATGACACACACACATACATACATACATACATACATACATACATAAATACATGCACTTCCATACACTCACACATATAAGCACATGCACTGTCACACAAACACACACACGCATACACTTAGATACACATCTACAAACACTGTACACACCTTGAGCAGGGAACTTTGAAATATCTCTGGTAAGGTCTGTGGGACTGCCAGGTGGCAGTCACTGGAACTGACTTTGAAGGTGGTCTCCAAACATTGAATTGCAACTGTGGATGTAGAATTGTTGTTAAAGTTGTTGTGCATACATTGAGATGATATCACATGGTTTGATAAAGAGAAAGGCGAGTACCTTCAATGCTCTCCTGCTCGTCTGAGTTCAGGCTGCCACAGTGAGCGTGATCTCGCAGAAACTGCACAATAGAAAACGCCAGGCGCTTCTCCGTTGCCATGGTTTTTCTTCTTCAGATCTACCGACCGAGCAGTGACACACAAATGCTTCAACGCAGCAACTAAGGACACTTTAACACCGTCATCTTTGCATGCTTCTTTGAATTTTCTTGTAATACATAACGATGTAGCTGGCTCATGCCAAAGTGACATTAAACAGTGATCTATTATTACTCCCATTCGTTTTTCATATCAAAAGATGACATTTCCCTAAATGCGTACACATTTTTTTGGCGATGATTTCAGAGTCTCGGTTCTAAGGGACGAGCTCGTCGTTTTAAGTCATAATCACAAAGCAAACAAACACGGAATCAGATCGAGTGAAGACACGCATGACGGAGCGGAGAGCGGATGAGAGAGGGATGGAGAACCTGGGTACCCGGACGGCCATTCAACTCACACCAACCAACCAAAATCCATCTCCAACCAAAACGACATGTCATGGGTGTGATGAAGAAGAAAACGAAACGTAGTGAATATAACCCGTCACCATCATCATCCACACTGTGTATGCGCTGTTACTGGGACGTGCGGCCACCTATGGTGTTTACATATAACGCAATGATGTAAACCATGTGATGTAATCCAACAGAGGGCAGCACACATGTGCTCGTTTCCAAGCGCCCTGCATCCCCAACGAGCCTACAGCCTGTGGTGTCAGTGTTAAAAAACGTCGCCATGCATCGTGTTGTCTACAGACAGCAGGGCTGCGTTGAGCACAAAACCATCGCATTGGGGGGTGGTTGTTTTTACAATAACGTTGTATAACTGACCGATACATATAACAGACATTGTTATGAATGCATCTCTCGGATCCACATGTTCGCCGACCAGATGCGATCATAATGTGTACTGAACACAATAACAAAAATTATAATAACATTGTAGCAAAGAGATGCAAATGCACGCCCCCGCCCACTCACCTGAGCGCGCCTCGTTCGCGAGCGTGTGTCCGCTGCTGATCCCGCGCGTCACGAAACACTCTCCTGCCTGTCAGATCGATGGCATCCTCGGCGCATGCGCGTTCACACAGCGGAAGTCAGGAGTATTTATTTTGCACGTTAACTTGAGGGTGCACTGCTGCCTCACTCACCGCAGCAGTGCACAGGGATCCGAGCCGGAGACAGACGAACAGAGCTGCCCAGCAGTGCACAGAGAGAGAGAGGGAGAGGAGTGAATACGTTGGTTTGTAGGCTACAGCTAAGTGCATGGGCTTGTTGCAGCAGGAATGTTTTGGCTCAGATGTGCAGCGTGTCCCACCCTTTACTGCAGGTATACTACTTTTGCCTTCAATCACTACCATCAGCAGAGTTTTGTGCATTTTGTTCAATAGCATTTGAATTCGTCTGTGCCATTCAAATGAAATGCATGATGCATCATAATGGACTATTCGTTATTTTGTTTACGTTGCGTTTGTTTAATCGTAAACCCAGCTTGGTTTACTTTCGGACACTAAACACTTTTTGGTATGTTTCGTATTAATGTTGAATACTGGAAGTGACGGGGAAAGGACGTCTTTAGCGGTGGAGAAATGTGGGCGCATGTTTGAAGTTCCTCGTCTGTTTGACCTTGTATTTATTACCTCCTTAATCATCCCGGGGGAATGAACTCTGAGCACCTGCAGATGACCCTCTCAGCCCCCCTAAAACCCTGACTACCTTCAGTAATAACAAGCAGTCAAGATCTGTTGATTAAAAGCATTATAATAACACTCTTAACGCCAAGGTCAATCCATAAGCCTACATTAAATCATACATGTAGCAATATATATATTTTTAATTATCCACTAATTTGAAATAAGCTATGAGCTTTATACTACATGTGTTTCTATATTATGCACTATCCTCCCAGTTTGGCTTTTCCCGTTTGGCTGTCGTCTTCTCTGCAGTGATTTGTTTTCAAAGCCTTATCTTTATATAACTTTGCCTTGTTATTTGCATTTCTTACCATCTTTTACGTTGTATTTAATATTTATGTTGCTATAATTGAGGCACAGTTTGATAGAAATATCTGCCCCTGAACAGGTGGTGGAAATATTTTCAAGGGACAATGCTATAAATATGTTTTGCCTTGTGAAAATAACCACTGAACACAAATGGAAGTTAATGGCAAGCTGGTCTATTGAAGTAGCTTAAAGGTTTTATTAATGGGAAACACAAGTTAAAGTTTACTCTTCTCGCTTCCAAGTGAATAAAATATGATAAAATATTAATAAGACATGCTTAATAAAAATTTTTATAAAGTGTTTATGTCAATGTAATATGACATATAATTATTATATTCATTATATGAAACAAGCCCAATTTTATGTTCAACAACTCAAACTAATCAACTTTATTTCTCCCCCTGCAGAGTTTTCCAGCTCTCCAGAATGCCTCTCCAGACTGTATTCTCGATACCCAGCAGAGGAATCTCCCAGGGTGAGAACGCCAACCACGCCCTGAGATGGGACCTCAGCCCGGACGAGATCAAGGCCCACACGGACAACCTGATCAACAGAACCAAGACGGCCTACGACCACATCGGCTCCCTAGACGTGGAGACGGTCTCCGTCCAGAACACCCTCCTAACCCTAGCCGATGCCAAGTTTAATTACGCAGGTACGTACAATGTATTCACCTCGACCAAAGTATTGCACACTGTGATGTATATGTTTGTATATATTGACGTTGTTTGTGTTTATTCTCCTCCAGCCTCACGCCATGTTCTTGATTTCCCCCAGTTTGTGTCGCCCTGCAAGGAGGTGCGATCCGCAAGCACAGAGGCGGAGAAAAAGTTGGCTAAGTTTGACGTGGAAATAAGCATGAGAGAAGATGTGTTTCACAGAGTGATAGCCCTTCAGGTACCAACAGAACCCCTTTATCTATTTGTATGGCACACTTCCTGGAATTAAAAGATGGGTATTAGTTCCAAGAAGACTGTCAAAGTTAGAATCTCTTTAAGTTTATAAAGTGTGAGTAAGACAAAACCATATCCAAACATGATATGGCTTTGAGGTGGAATTAATATGCAGGAAATGTAGTTTGGCTTTTTACAGTGGATTTAGTTTACGAGGGAGGTGCTAAAGTTACCCTTATCAAATGTGAAATGGCTATAAATACTGATTTATTAGAACATGAGAGCGATGAAAACCGGTTGAACAAGCTTCCAGAACACTGGTGTGTAGCAGGTCCCCGTGGGGGGATATTATTATAAGTTGAAGTCAAGTTGAGGGTAACTATTTGTGAACACATGAGTGATGAAGATGCAATGTGTAGGCTAGGTTTAGATGTGCACAACACCAAGGGATCCAATCTAAATGGTGATGGCAGCTGATGGCAAACATTCACCCATTTGAAACTACTAATGTTACAACTTTGTCCAACACAGCACTTGACAAATAAGGCGGAGCCAATACTGTAAAATAATTCTTCCTGCTTTCTACTTGGCTATTTTAAATTACGAGCCATTTAACTGTTTGTGTGACAATCGGAAAGGCACATAAATCAAAGCTTAAGTTAAGAAATCCTTTTTCATTTTAAGTGAGGATATTCATTTTGTTCTCTCTGGGACACCTTTTGGTGATGAGTAGTAATCGTTAATATTCAAAATACTGCAAAGGAAAGGGCTTTCATCAGTGATTCGTAAACTCTATCACCATTGTGTCGCCTCCTCCAGTGATCGATAGTGAATTAACATACTTTTAATCACATGAAGATCTTCGAGATCGCTACTTTAAAGTCAACTTCTAAAAGTCCTAGGTTAGATAAGTCTCAGATACAGAGTTGACCAGTGATGGAGCACATTTGAGAGCTACCCAATGGAAAAGAGTATTCAAAATGGAAACTACTACCTGTAATCCATAAGATCATGAGGGTCAGAACGGTGTTTTTCTTAACCTGTTTATGTTCCACCGCATAGAAAAAGCTCCAAGGCCACCTAACGCCGGAGGAAAACAGATTTCTACATCGAATCGTAACATTGGGCAAACGAAATGGACTACATCTGGCCAAAGAGATACAAGAGGTACCCAACCATTCATCATCTTCATAATCAGCCCCTTTATGTCTGTGATTAATGAAGTGGATCAAACCCTTACAGTATCACACTGCACGCACCCTCCATTAAAACTGTCGTTCCCAAAGGAAATCAAGAGGGCGTCCAAACTGATCAGCGAGCTCTCAATCGAATTCAACAGGAACCTCAACGAGGACACCACGGCCCTCGTATTCTCCGAGCGCGAGCTGGGTAAGCGAGAGTCAACATTGGATCCGTTGATTTAAGAGCGTGAATAGCAGCAGCTGGCTGGTCACCTCACACGCCTCCCATCCTGACGTCCCCGGTGCTGGGGGGGATCAACCTTAAACGCCCTCCCCTTTGCTGTAGGGGGGCTGGCCGAAAGCTATCTGAACGGGCTGGGGAGGACGGAGGACGGGCGGTACGAAGTGACCCTAGAGTACCCCCACTACTACCCTCTGATGAAGAGATGCCACATTCCTGAGACCAGGAGGAGGATGGAGACAGCGTTCCACAGCAGGTGTAAGGAGGTAACTGCACGCGCGGGAGTCTCACAGACCGGGCCGTAAAACCGGCCCACACGTTGTTGTTGGGTGTTTCCTCATCACATGTCGAAGTTAGGGCTGTCACGATGAGTCAACTAGCACAAAATACCAGTCGATTTTTGCCCTTTTATTTTAGAGAAATTATTTAAAGGCAGGATGTACAGCTTGGAGACCAGGCATTCACCTTTTGAGCGATTTTCTAAGCAGTTCCCTTTTTTCTTATTTAATAGTTGGCTAGTCCTTCACAAATATCGCATTTAACCTGCACTAGTTTGCATTAAAAGTTTTTAAAATCTGTATTTGTGATGATCATTCATCGTGTTCATTGTGTTGTTATTTGCGGCAGGAGAACACAGCCATCCTGGAACAGTTGATGGAGCTGAGGGCAAAGGTCGCCAGCCTACTGGGGTTCAGCAGCCATGCAGACTATGTGTTGGAATTAAACATGGCCCGGAATGCCAACCATGTGTCTGACTTCCTAGGTAAGACAGCATCAACACATACTCTACTATATATTTATCATGGTGTCTGGTCAACCTAAACGCTACAAATGCTTGTAAGTCATTTGCAATATGTTGTCTGTCAATTGGTATGGGTTAACTTTATGCATTGCCAATTTATACAAATTATGTGATCTCTAGTTGTTGTTTTTGCAACAACAGACCTATTGTTTCGCTAGCTATTGTGACGGCATTACCATTTTCCAGAGACATTTGAGTTTATTACTTCAGTTGGGAAAGTCAATAAAGCCAACATCGCTGTCTTTGACATCTCACTCTTATTAAGTTGTAAGTGAGCTGGCTCTGAGCTGGCACTGCTGCTTGTTGGTACTGGAGTGTTCTTTGTCTTAAATAGTACCTAGTAAATAATATGGCAACATAGCTGTCCCGACACAACCCCACGCAGACCTTCATCCTTGGGTTGCCGCCATCAGATTGCAGCCTCTTGCAATTCAACACTCGTCCAGGAGAGACGTCAAATATCATTGTCGTCAGATTGGTGGGATAGGCTGCGATGGAATTAACTGTAGTTGAGCAGCAACGACCATAACAACAACAGCCGCAGGCTGAGTGATGCTTTGTGTCGTCCACCTGCTCATTTTATCCGTTTTAATTACCGGTTCATTCTGTAATGTGAATCTGGATAACAGCTGCCACAATTTTAAAAATGAGTTTTGACTGAAAAGGGTGAAATAGGCCTTTGAATTCACTAACTGAAACTAATGCTTCACTTTAAAGCAGACCATATGCTCAACGCAGAAAATAAGTTTGGCGCGGTCTTAAGAATCAATGACGTGATTGCGGAGAAAAGCACAAAAATATGCCTTGTTAAAATTCTTGTTTGGCACACGATTGCTACGAAAATCCAGCCGGGCCTGATTTTAGATCTATTTCCGAAATGGGATTTCCGATATCCGTCTCCATGGAGACCCCTCTGGTCTTTTCTAACTAAAATCAACGTCTTTGAAGTATGCTGACCGCGTTACGCTAGCCTTGGTCGTTTATTGTTCCAACAGATAAATTATACACACGGCTAAAGCCCATCGGGGAGAAGGAACGCAAGTACCTGCTGGCGCTGAAGAAGAGGGAGTGCCTGATGAAGGGCCTCGCCTTCGACGGGCAGGTGAACGCCTGGGACCTGCCCTACTACATGAACCAGGTGGAGCAGGTCAAGTTCGCCGTCAACAAGGACAAGCTCATCGAGTACTTCCCCCTGCACACAGTGACCCGGGGGCTGCTGAGCCTCTACCAGGATCTGCTGGGGCTCACCTTCACCCAGGTGCCCGCGCCCAATGCCTGGCACGAGTCGGTGGACCTGTACGCCGTGCGGGACGCCGCCACCGGGGACGACATCGGACGCTTCTACCTGGATTTACATCCCAGGTGTGCGTTAGTACTTGGGGGGGCTTGGGATGTAGTCCCACTGGTCGGTCTCTTAAGTGCTTGGCTCGATTAGAGACTGGGGACGATCTCTCAGCGAGTGTTATGTACTGGGTGTCTCATTGCAAACAGTTTGCTGTTTACCGTTTACTGTGAGTCGTAGAGCAGGGGCTTTTTTTTTTAAGAAAAGCAAATATGGGGGATCGAACCCAGTGCCTTTTTGCTGGATTTTCTCAAAGCACTATAAATAAATATTGAAAATGTAACTTAAAATCTTAACTTGTAAGGTGCTGTAGGAAGGATCCGAGAGTTATAAAGAGAGAACTTAAAATATAGGAATTTCAGATGGTTTGTCAGAACCAATCCAGAAAGAGTTGCCCTGATTGGTGAGAAATGAGCCGGGAGCGGTTGTAAAAGTCTGTTGTCACATACGGAGGCAGGCACAGTCAAATTGAAACGGATATGCTCACATTGCATTTCACTCACTTATGGGTGATTATTGTAAATGCAATTTCTAACAAATGACACTCAAACGACACTAATACTAATAGCTCTTATATTTGCCTACAGCAGCTTAAAGTCCCCAAAACGTAAACCTAACCCTCACCCTTTACCAGGGAAGGGAAGTACGGGCATGCGGCGTGCTTCGGGCTGCAGCCCGGCTGCGTGGGACCCGACGGGGAGCGGAGGCTGGCCGTAGCCGCCATGGTGGCCAACTTCACCAAGCCCAGGAAGGGCTGGCCCTCCCTGCTGCAGCACCACGAGGTGGAGACCTACTTCCACGAGTTCGGCCACGTCATGCATGAACTCTGCTCCAAGGTAGGAGTACATGACAGTTTATGTTTCTGTAGATATTTGTTAAATAAAAGGTTATCACTTGGTAGTACGAAGACAATATTGGCGAAAAGGCTGTAATCCGATACTGCTGACAATCATTTTGTGTGTGTGTGTGTGTGTGTGTGTGTGTGTGTGTGTGTGTGTGTGTGTGTGTGTGTGTGTGTGTGTGTGTGTGTGTGTGTGTGTGTGTGTGTGTGTGTGTGTCCCCTCTCAGACGGTGTTCTCGGAGTTCAGCGGGACCCAGGTGGAGACGGACTTCGTGGAGGTCCCGTCCCAGATGCTGGAGAACTGGGTGTGGGAGGAGACGTCCCTCAGGAGGATGTCGGGTCACTACAAGGACGGCAGCCCCATCCCGGACGCCCTGCTCAGCAAGCTCATCGCCTCCCGGGTCGCCAACACCGGTGGGTCACCAGATGGTTGAGGTGCATCATTGGAGATTTAGATGCTTAGTTTGGGGCCCTTTTTGCTTTTTATAAAGGGCACTGTAATGTTACGCTTTTGGTGTCTTGAAAATCTCTAGAAATGCAGTTCATAATTACTAGTAGAGTTTTCGGTAGTAGTAACCTCTAGTTTTAATTAAACCCTTAGCAATAATGTGGAAACCCCAGTCGATAATGTAACAAATTTCTGGCGCATAATACGATAACATTCCCTATAATTGTACAACGTATAACATTTGTTCACTACAAATGACTCTTAAAAGCAGTGCCAACATTTAAATATTTTTTAACCATTCAGCGAACAAAAGGCAATAGGCTGATAATCATTTAGGGGGCCACTCAATGACTGCAGAAGTGTCATCAACACACCCACTGAAGTGGTGTGAGAAATACTGGGTTTCTACTCCTCATTCACATATAAGGTAATTTACATTTCTTACGGAGAAAATACTACCTCAGGGGTAGTATCATTCAGGAGATTTTCAGGGTACAATGTCAGGATATGTTGTTCACACATACGGCTCATCAGGAGAATATCAGGATTTACACGTGTGTCTGAAAGCAGCTAGTGTGTGAACATTTGATTACATTATGAAATTAATCATTTTATGGTTGCAGGGGTAATTGTTCAATGGAAAGTGTAGTATACTATGCATGCAAATCAATTATTAAATATTTTTTACTGTTATTCAGGGCTGAAAAGTGCAATGACATTTTAAAATGCAAGGCAACTACCATTGGTTAGTTGAAAATAATAATCATCTTTGAGATTAAACATCTCTTCCAGTGTCCTGGCCAAGACAGGCAGTAGTAGCCTACAGTCACACATAGCATACACACAAAGCATAAGAAAAATAAAACAACTAAATCAGTCCGCAGGGGGGAGAGGGGGATATCAATATCGCAAGCCATTTGGGGAGGCTCAAGGAGTAGTGTAATGTTAAGTTTGAGCTACAAAGTGTGAAGACATTTCGGGAGGCTCAAGGAGGGGAGTAATATTACATTTGAGCAACAAAGTGTAGTCTTGTGGTGGACTATATAGACATAATTCACCATACTGTTTTATTGACATGTTTTCGTTCCGTGTTATAGGGACACTGTCTCTTTAAGATCACATGACTTCTGTGTTGATATGCCGGTCGGTGCGATGTTTGAAGATAACGGTTTTTATATGACAAAATGAACGACCCGCCGTTGCTTATTGAGGTGAAAAATTGTCTCTTCCCTGCTTTTATCACAATTTCTACAGTCTATAGACAGAACGTGTTACCTGGGAGAGTTTGTCGACAGCGGACTCATTATGTTTAAAAACATAACGTCTTACCTGGGCGAGTGTGTTGCTGAGTGTGTGCGTGTGCGTTCTTACCGGCGCGTGTGTCGATGGCGGAGCCGTTATGTTTAAAAACATGACGTCTTAGCTTGGCGAGTGTGTCGCTGCCTTTGTCTTGACATACGGTGTGTGTGCGTGCGTGTGTGTGCGCTTCCGTGTATGTGTCGCTGCCTTTGTCTTGACGTGCGGTGTGGGTGTGTGTTTTAGTGCGCATGTGCAGTGTGTGTATGCGGTGTGTATGTGCGTGCTTGCAGAGTATGTATGCGTTCGCGAGTGCTGTGTGTGTGTGTGTGTGTGTGTGTGTGTGTGTGAACTAGGTTGCTTGGCACATGCGCACATGAGTACCTTGAGTAACTGGTGTGACAGGCCTGCTATTATAGTAGTAAGATTATATATCTTGTGCAAATCTGGTTCCCTATAAAGTAAATATCATAATACCCATAATTCAACATTGAATACATGTACAACTGACACTTATTTCTGCACTATATCCCATGATGCATAGCTGTTTTCGTTTTTATCAGTTTCATCGATAGATATGGTCGGGCACATGATGACGCATGTCAAATGAAATGACACCATCAGGGGTTGACATCTATGTGTCTGCTGCTTAACCACAACGCCTAAAAATGTCTGGCGTCCAAATCCCCCCCCTAAAACTCTTCTTCCATAAATAGGCTGCTATGTAGTGTACATTACAGGGAATGAGGGTGTGAGGTGGGTCAAAGGGAATTCCGCCTCAGATTCCTCCGCCTTGGTCGCAGACAGTACATGGATGCACGTGTGTGTTTCCGCAGGCATGATGAACCTTCGTCAGGTGGTCCTTGGTAAGGTGGATCAGACACTGCACACCACGGCGTGCGCCGACACGGCCCAGGTGTTCGCCACGCACTCCGAGAACATCCTGGGCATCCCCGCTACGCCAGGTGAGCGGCCACCATACCTAGCCGTTAGCATATAGTAGGTGTGATCATCAAAGGTTAGTGATGCTATTTTTGTGTTGGTGGGGATGTGGTTTGAACATGGCTTCACTTGCTTTCAAAGCGAAGATAAAGTGTTTTGTGGATACAATGGGCCAGATCCATTCCCATATTTCAGTTTGAAACCTCATTGAGCTCAAAGAGAGACCGTTTGTGCGTAATGTTTTTGTACATCTGTGTTCTTTCAAAGGGACCAACATGACGGCCAGCTTCAGCCACTTGGCCGGGGGTTATGATGGCCAGTACTACGGCTACCTCTGGAGCGAGGTTTACTCTATGGACATCTTCTTCAGTCACTTCAAGAAGGAAGGAATCATGAATCCAAAGGTGTGAAACGTCTTTTGTTTTACTTGAAAAACAATTATCTTAATTTTAAATGGCACGAATAGCATATTGTTTTGGGCCTTGTATTGTGTTCAAAGGTTTTTTATGAATTGGTCCTTTGGGTAAGATTATGTCGGCTGTTGTTAGAAGTGGCCGTGAGCTAGTGAGTGAAAAGCGCTTGGATGATATCTGTTACAAGTTTACTGCGCATCATTAGGCTATTTAGACTGTTCCTGCATATTTTTGACCGATCAGTGCATCCCTACCTTGATTGGTTCGGGGAATCGATTCTTCCTGCCCATCCTAGATGCGTGACTACAACACTTCTCAATGGAATCATAGGGAGGGAGGGAGCAGGAGGGGACTTTGATTTATTTATTTCCGTTCCAAAATCTTCTATTAAGAACCCTCTTACCTTTCCTAACGCAGCTCTACCATATATGTGTAATAGATTTGAAGAGGTTTGTCAGCATATTCAACAGCTTTATTTTGGTTGTTCTTCAGGTTGGAAGAGCGTACCGGAAGGCCATCCTGGAGCCCGGCGGCTCTGTCGACGGAATGGACATGCTGACCTGCTTCCTGGGGCGGGAACCCTGCGAAGACGCCTTCTTTCAGTGCAAGGGACTGGTTCATCCAGCAGGGAAGAAGAGTTAATCTGGGTCTAATGTTGGGGCAAAGCCATGCCAGGGAACCCCCAGCTAGGACTACGGTGCTTTGCTCAAGGGTACGTTTGACACTTTTGCCCAGGAGAGCTGAGGGATCTAACCAGCAACCATCCGGGAGCCACACGGCTTGCTCAGGCACCTGAACTACTGACCTGAATGACCAACTTTTAGATTTGGTTACCATTGTAGGTAATGGTTAAGAAGTACTATGTACTAATGTAGATGAGCTCTGTATTGTAGACAGTGAAAGGAATGTTTTTTTTAAGCAGTCCCTTATCTGTAAACTGGTTTCAGTGTTAGTTGATCCAGATTGGTTTTGCAATTACTTAAAAAGTGAGTTGTAGTGTGATTAATGTTTGACTTGCATATGTTTATGATTATATGTTTATCTGTTTAATGGAAATCCATCAACAAAATACATCATTTTTGTACTGAACGATTTATTTTGTACTAGATTCTAATAATTGATTCAAACATTGTGTGTAATATTAAGAAAACCAAAAACTATTATCACTAATCTCCAAAAAGGTTCAGAAATTCAAAGAACAAATCCCAATAAAATACAGATGGTTGCAGTGCAATAAGTGCCGCACAGGCAGGCATAGCACCAGTTCCAAATCACACACGCATACTAAGTGAAAACTGCTGATAATCCATAGGAATGTAAAGGCAAGTCTAATTAGAATAAACAAGACAGAATGAGAGCCAATAAGAGGCCTCCAGAGTAACGAGGTCAGCAGGCATCTGCTGTTAAGGTTTAGTACTGTTTTGGCCAACGCAAGGTTTGTTTATATAGTCCGTAGCAGTAGATGTACGGTGACCAAAAGTAGGCAGGTCTTTTACAAAAGGAAATCTGAAGGCAAGTAGTACCCATTGAGCTAGTTTGCTGGGGCTTTAAGTGAATATTCTGGTGTGCTGGGGAGTGCCAAGAGCACAGTTGACTACTTAATATTTAATAGGGAGCCATAGTTTGCGGAGGCTATCACGTGATCAAGTGCACGCTTCGTCGACATATAAAAGTAGGTCTACTTACATATGCATGTACATTATGTAACATGAAGATAATTACTATCGAGACTATCTCAGCTCTAATTATTATTGCATCAATTTGATATTTAAATAAATTATTATGTACTTAATTTATTATTTATTTAGTCATATGTAATTATTGAACTTATAGTCTTTCTTCACTATGAAGGCCAAATTTTCCCCAAAAAGTATTTGTTTGAGGTCTACAAGTTTATCTGGTCACCTCTTTCGTATTCTTGACTGTTGTGGAGAGAAACGACCACCAGGGGTCGTAAAAGGACAACAAACTGGACCAGGATGGAGGTGGCTTGTCCTCAAAATAGAAAGATTTCTGGGCCAAGAACTGCCGTCGCTAAACTATTTTATAATGACATATACATGTGAGCTGCAGTGTCAGCATCTCTGTTAATAATTCTGAAATGTGGTTCTAAAATTAGATTATTTAATGGATTCTCTCGCTATTTATTTTTGCGAGCAGACTAATTTAATCTCAGTGCTGGCGTTATACTTAATCTATTATATTTATTGTAAAATTGTGAAGGGTCAAATGTTATTTCCCTAACCTTTGTATAGGTATATCTTCGTATATCCGATGGTGTTTGACTCTGTGACGGGGGGAGATGGGGGTGGGGGGGCCACACAGTGAAACCCGTCATCACGCAAACACTCTCCGGCTTGTTGGAAAGGCGACTTCTGGTGGACGTTCAACACACACTCACAGGTGCACCAAAGCCTCCGGTAAATCGGGCACTAACGCGTTGGTTTCTACTCTGGCGGACGCTGTTTTGGACCAGGGATCGACCGGGAAAGCATGAGTGAGAGCACCAGGGTGCGGCAGCAGCGACCGAGGGGAGAGCGGCTCGCTTTGGCGGAGCTTCTGCGCATTTGCTCTTTTGTATTTCCTTGATGAGTGTTGTGGACATTTTGGATTCTCCCCTTCTCACTCTCGGCTTTTCACTGCACTGTTCTACCAAATCAAAGGCATCAATGCCGAATCTAATGGACCGGATCAGGTAACGATCATCGGTAATCGGGGTTAAACCAACCACTTTTCCCGTGTGGGAACCGAGCGGAACCGTAAACAACTTCTGGAGAGCCACGGTTGCTCGGTGCAGAAGGCTCCTAGCAGGTTAGCTCCCAGGAGCACTCTCTAGCTTGGACCACAGCAAGTCTACCACCGTTCTCAAGACCGAACCACCCAGGAAAAAACGAAAGGCGAATGTCCACCGATCGTGAGCCATCTGGAGTATAATCCCCTGGTCCGGGTCCGGACAGCAGCAGCGGTGTTTGGGTAAGTCTCTTCGGGGCTGGCGTCTCTCTGATCCTGGGGGCCTCACGCCGCCTGCAGCGGCTGGCTGGCGTCGAGGTTATGAGTCATAATAATGATGTTAATCATATAAGAGGATCCTCGCATTAGGACGGTGTCGTTGTGTCTCCATGCCGAGGCTGATGTCGTTTAAGCAGTCCAACTTCATGATGTTATCCGCGATTCATTTCGTTTTTCACGTTTTTCTTCACGTTTTTTGTCGGGGGGTGGGGGGGGGGGGGTCGTCAGTCAAGGGGCATGGATTGTTTTTTATAGCCCGTTTCAAAATGTAGCTATTTCATTTCGTGGGGGATTTGGACTGTCAGCTGTGCAATGTGCACGGTGAGCTTTGTCTTGGATCTCTCATCGTCCTTACAAGGGGTTTAAAGTGTTTCTGTGATCACAAGTCTTGCTCAGCAGCTGCAGTGAGACGGTGAGGTTACATCCATTGTTGGGGCATCACCTTCAGCGCATCGGTACGGTAGGGGTAACAAAGCCTGCTGTTGGATATATACACTACGTGTAGCGATATAGTGGATTATTGTGGAAATGTAGCCTTAGTTGTAGTCCCTAACGTCCTGAGGTTGTACTGGGACGGACGGTATCCATGCAGCGGAATCGATGCTGCCTTCCCCAGGTCTATTGAGCACAACATGGTTTGCATGTGTGGTTACATTTGAGGAAATGGGTTTATAAGTAGCTGAGGTTTAGGTAGACTCACTTTTATTTTATTTTATCGAATTGGGACTATATTGGCCTCAAGAGCTGTGTCAGTTGGACACGTTTTTATTCACTTATGAGGTAGGCCTATATCTATTTGGCCTATATCTATTTGGCCTACACATTGCAATGGTGAAATCCAAGTAGACTAGACACAATTCAAAAATGTGTGGTATTTTATCCATATGCCTTTCTGAGCATGCATGAAGATTGTTAAACGAAGTCTTAACTCATTATTACGAACAGGCTATCTAAACGTTTAAAAACTTGAAAGCCTTTCCTCAAGCCAGGCTTAAGACTTTCTTTCCCAAGGTTATCCTGAAACCCAACAATGTATGTGTCATCCTGGAGTTATAGGGTGCCTGTATTCACCTGCTATGTAGGTCTGATTAAAAACCTTAGAATATATATAGGTCGTAGATGAGAAAAAACATAATTAGATTTCTTTTTTAAACAAAAACGATAATAACATGCAGATCGTTTGTCTATAATTACTTGTCCTTGGGTATGGCCCAAGGGGGTTTAGATGTACTTCCTAACTAATGAGTAAAGTATAAGACCGCGTTTGAATGACCCATACCTGCTCAAAGATTCAAATATTTTGGGTGCAGAGTATCAACTAAGCCACTTGTTTTTATCTAGGCCTATGGTTTGGTCACACTTATTCACCGGTTGGTTAAATGATAACATGAGGCCTGTCCTCTGAGCTAATGGAAGCCAGTATGTTGACTTGGTTAGGGGAGATTACTCACGCCTGGTTTGGATATCGGTCTGAAATCTTTTCATATGCAGAATAGTACACCATATCCTCCTTTGTGCAACAGTATTCTGTTGTGCAGAACAACATGACTTGGTTATGTTTTTAATTGGTATGTACGTTCTTTATTGATTGAAGATCTCTGATACAACACTTCTGTAAGGTTTCCTGGTGGCTGCCAAATGTTTTGGTAGCCCTATTTATCATTAGCGTCTTAGGGCTAGAAGGAGAAGGATATGAAGATGTGTTGTTTTGCTGGTCCATTGCCAAACAAAAATAAAACCAAAAACTCGTACTCGCTTTCTGTGTCAATAACAACTCTATTTACAGTTCTATTTACTTTGTTAAACTAACCATAATGTGTACTATTATTATATATTTATGTATGAAGATACAATATCTGTATTCTTGGATTCAGTATTCTGCCTGAATGAACCCTGTCCATATGCAGGAGGATTCCCCTTGTCACGTTACTTAAGTGTATTTAAACATGCCAACTCTGCATCTATTTACTGCTGTAAACTGTTTATTCCAAGTAACTGTGGTTCTGTACCAGAAACTGTCACACCAAGGCTCACTCGGCAATGAGAAGGATGAGCATTAAACTTAGCTTAAATTGCCACCAAGTCTGTGAGTTTGGCAAGGTCATCTCCCCATACTAACTACGAACTATTGATTCACCTTAACTTTAAGCATCGGTCTAAAAAGATTGAACTTGGTGTTGCTGACCCAACCCTAATTACCCCCCAATGCCGAACCCCTTCCATCCGGCGTGTGTGTACGTGTTGGCCCAGTGTGTTCATTTAAAGCCCATAACCTCAGTCCTTCCCTGTTGAGTTGCGGCGATCTGTAATTCCATCCTCGTGACCTCGTCAGTGACTCTGCTGTCATTCCGTAGGAGCCGTTTACTCCTCTCCTCTAGTCCAGGAGATGCTCTTTCCACCACTACACTCGGAAAGTTTATTTGGGTTCACGCGGCTAGTGTGGTTGGCTGGAAGCTAATGTGACTGATGTTCCATTCTCCCTGTTACTCTAATGAGCTTAACCTTTTAACCTGATACACTCTGCATACGGGCTAGTGTTCCCTCGTCCCACACAGGCATGGCGTCCATCCCCCCACTACTTCAGGGTCGACGCCCAGAAGAGACTTATTGGGAGGCCGGTGCCGATAAGTCTCGTGGAGGGCTGCCCTTATAATGTCAAAAGAGACGATGAGTTTTCACAATAGCCGTTGTAACATTTTGATGCTCTTTGCGCCAGGATTATGGCCCGTCATGCCATTCACGGACGAAAGGAAATTCATAGGCATGTGACGGGAATAGTCAATGTGCTGACAGAAATGTCCATCCATTTAATTGAGTTATGTTGGTCTGGTGTGAATTACATTTAAATGCTCGACCAACTGGCATTTGACTGGCCCGGGGCGTCAGAATGCTTGCTTGTATAGATTGTCCATTTGACAACGTTTAATAAATGCACATATTGTTTGATTTGGTCAATACATTATTTAGTGTATATATTTTGTCAACATAATGCATTAAAATACATCAGTTGCAGGGTCAAAATGTTTAACCGTTTTCATAATTTTGGTAAAAGATCATGTTTTTAGGTCAGTAGTGGGGACACTTAAAGTTTATTTCCTTGCTGTTATCCAAATATATCCTACTTTTGTGTTCACACTACTGCCAGTTGGGTTGTGGACGGTTGAAGTCTGAAGTGTAAAGAAGCAGTGAGTGAAGTGTCAGACAGAATACTACAGGACATCCTGGTCCATCAATTGAAATGTACATCAGTGTATTCTGCTGCTTAAACTAATGCTTTCCCTGCCTCTGTGACCCACTTACAACATCTGTCTCTTTCGCACATTCACACTCTGTCTGTCAACAGAAACACTCAGTCAAATCCTCACTCTAATTGAGTGCATTGAACAACAAACCTGTGAAGACATTGCAGTAGGCCTACACTTTATGTAACTAAGGTCTTCATGTATGTCTCTGTATATGGCGAGTATAATCCTTTTAATGGTTCAGTTTTGGATGCCAATTCAATTTAGGCTAGTTCTTATCTTTGACCACAGGAAATTGGCTTACTAGAGAACAGATTCGAAGATGATGTAACCTAGTTAGCATTATGATGAATAAAAAACGGCCTGTTTATTGAATCAGAGTAGGTTGGGAGGATGAATCGTAACAGCTTAGACTCTTGGTTTGGTAGTCTGGCTAATATTAGACATTAATCGTATTGAAACAAACAACTATCATCTGTTGGTTGGTTTATACATTGTTTTCGTATGTATGGCTCCTTCCCTTCGAGATTAATTTCCAGCAGTGCTATAGATCGTTGCTAATCCTTATGAGATGAGCCTTTTATTTGTCATGGTTTTACTTTGATGCCTTAAAATTGGCTTCTGTTTTTGGCCTGGTTGTGAATTAGATGGCATTTGTCCTAATTCTCCAATCAACAATGAAAAATGCTGTGCGAAGGGCAACGTAATCTTATTTGCTAGCTTGTAGCGTCGCACTCTTGAAACCACCCAACCACGTCATTCTTGTAGGGGACAGTTCCATCATGAGCTCATCCACTATATCTGAGGATTGGTTGGGATTCACATTTCCAGTCATGGATTTGAGGTCCCCATAACAAAAGTGCGAGCTTGCTATGGGATAAACATTCCGACGCATATGAAGTCAATGTGATATCAATCTTATTATGGAACCAGTTTTAATTACATGGCTACAGATCCTTTTTCGGTTCAGTCAATACCAGTCAATGCAAATAAGCACTGTAACAATACAACACCGTAGTTAATTGAGTAGTTTAGCCACACATGCCAATGTCGATGTGCTCAGGTCTATATAATGCAACCAAAAACAGAGACACTTGTTCTGCAAAAAAACTCATTTTGCCTCACACGTGCCCACAAATACATTCTAACTTGCCTAACAGATAGCTAGAGGAAGTCAACAACCCTGTTGCATACATTGTACCTTCCTGTCACTTAAAGGAATAATACAGCCAAATGAACTTTGATATTGTTTTAAAACATTGTAGTGTTTCTCTTTCCGTTGCTTGAACAGTTTTCTGTTGACTCTACTACGTGATGTCACTTTAAACATGAGGTATGCTGACATGTTTTTAACAGGAGGTAAAAAATGACAGCTAAGTGACTTTACTTTCAACAAGTTAGTGAAAACCCTGAAAACTAATTTTGAGTACTATGTGTAAAATGGTTAAGATAGCTATGAAGGGCAAGAAGGTTATGTACTCGATTAGATCTCTTTTTGATTTGGGTTAGGATGTGGGTAGCATTGCAAGCACGCAAGTCTGATAACTTGCCTTGTCTTTTACCGGCACCAGTGCCTCTGACGACATCAATTCTATTCTTCAATACTGCTCAGAAGCGGAAGGCTTTTGATTTTAAAGGCAGCGTTACATCTGGCGACTATGATGGATTTAATTTCGACTGGCTGTATTTAAACTCTATTTCTGTGAAACTCTATTTTCGTGAACTTGAATTCGCTTTCCAACTCGTGACACTTTGACACGGGAGGAAGTAGAGCAGAACGGAGTCTCTTATCACCCTGAGAGGCCATTGAAATTGGAGCCCAGGTGTTTCATCAGACCAAATGAGCTGGTTGAGAACCACTGTTAATTTGCTTCCATTACAATTGTTTCTCGTCTTTTTTTGTAGATTACCACACTTGTCTCGCCTGCCATACTTTGGGATCCAGGGGCTTAAACCATAAATGACACGGTATGTGAAGTATTACGTAAAACTATGCTCCTCGTTCACTTCAGTGACTAACACGAATGGGCGCCTGTCAGATTTCTTTCATACTTTGATAAATCTATTTTTTTAATTGTGGCAACTCAAAGTCCAAGGTGGTCATACTGGGATCTATCAAGTGGCAACGGGATGCTGATGAATGGTGACGTGTGCAGATCTGGTTGGGTGGGTGTTGTAGTGTGTGCGCCTGGCCTCCAGGTAAATGGGGTGTGACGCTCCTGTTGTTTCTTGTCAGCAAGACGACTGTTTTGAAATGAATCCTTTTTAATGCCACAACAGAAAAATTATTTTGTCAGCAACAAGACTGCATTGATTGAACATCTTTTAATGCCACAAGTCTTTTAGGGCCCTTTTTTATTATTATTTTTAAACCCCTAGATTGTGAGCTTAACTATTTAACAACTCACGGATATGGTATAGCGGAAGGTAAGGGGGTACTGCTTATGAGATTGATGAGAAATGTAATGTTTTACATTTTTTTTCACAATGATTAAAAAAAGATCATTCATGCAGACAGACAGAGACAGACATTACATTGGCAAGAGGCCTAGCGCTTACCTGCTCATTAATGACATACAGCTAAACAAATGACCTGGAAGTGGTCATTTATACGACCTCTCTCCTATCTGACAACCACAGGTAGGCATGAGTCTCAAGCAACCTCCACTATGGAGATGTGTTTCTGTTTGTCTTTACGTTGGACCATTGTTTGCCATCTTTGCTTTCCAACCAGAAGTTCTTCTTTAAAGTGGTAGGACTGCTGGAGCCGGGATTGCTCAAACGCCGAAGGACCCTTCACCATTTCCTTGTTGACAAGGATAGAAAAACACTAGCCCATTATAGAGATTTCCTTCTCGTCATAACCGAGTGATAGCCAAGAAAACCTTTGTCGAACCTTGGTGAAACCTTACCTGCTCGGGTTGCTGTGGTGTTTCCACGTGGGTTCTTTCACGATGGCCCGGGTACAAGGCCCAGTGTTCAAGTCTTTTGTGCCGTCTGCTCTGCATTGGAAATGTGTATTTGTTTACCTGCTTTAAAGTTATAGTATGTGACAACAGTCTTTGTTTATAGTTGGTTTAATTAACTTTTAGAAGCATGCCATATTGTAGCATTATTTGCTTCATCATTTAATACATTTGGGGGCCATTTTTTAAATGGCTGATTTGGGAGAATATGACGCTATTCAGTGCTTCTTAACTGGTGGGTCAGGGCATACGCCAAACGCGTCTTTAGGAGGAATACCATGACTTTGCTAACTTTCTTTGCTGTAGTTTCAATGTCTGTTCATGTTTCAATGGCCGACTGTTTAGTTGGATTCAGTTCGTTGCAGCCTTTCGTTGGCTGCATGTTTTTAACAGTACATGAAGGCATACTAGATTACTGCACGAATGGTAAATACTTTGGATGTTTTTGGCTCCTCGCTCATGACTAATATGCGTGGCCTGAAGCTAGGCCGTTAGAGAGCCACTGACGTTATGTAGTACACATTTTTGGACCTGTGTTTCAAAGGAAAACGCTGAACTGGCCAAGCAGTGAAGAATAATCAGACACGCGTGTTGTTTATCAGAAACATTAAACAGTGGCTCTAAAGATGTCCTTAAGCTCTGCCACCTTCTTCTCCGTGGAGCAGCAGGCCTTTTCCTGAGTCCTCCCAGATTACCTGCCACATTGTTCCGCTCCACACATCTTCCTAGAATGGCCGCCTTCGGAAAGGTTCCCTCTGGTAACCGATTAACCAGACTTACCCTCACCCCCCCTCCCACTGAGAGCACTGGGAGTCGTCTGGGTCGTTTGAAACCTTTCTTTCAATGAGGAAGCTGCCTCTGCACCCTTTGTGAGCGCAGTTCCTTGCCCAGTAAATGGTTGCCTCCAGATTTCTTAAGGTATAAAAAGAAGTAGCACGCCCCCTAGCTCTCTCTTAGCAGGCCAGAGAAGCTCTCTTTCTGCATGGTATGCGCATGGATTTTATTCTATCCATGCGTTTTCTTTTTTCAGCTGATGCAGTCAAATGGAAGTCTCACCCTGGGGTTTTTCCTCTACTAAAACCGTAGTTTATTCCCCCTCAAACATACAGATTTAAAATTCCAACCGTGTCTCCACATAGATCGTCCATGAGTGTGTACTTCTTTGTATATTTGAGCTCTGCAGATGGAATATGTATACTTATGAAGCCAGGGTGTTTAAGAGAGCGTATACCTTTGTACCCTATTGGCCCCTCACAATGGATATCGGTTGCGTTTAGTTGCTGGCTGCTCTAGAGGGGTGTGAGCTGTGAAGAGGGGGACATTCACACCACTCTCATGCTAAGGACTGCAATGAGCACTCAGCCTAGTTGAGCCGGGAGTCATGTGACTCGGTGACTGCAATGAACTTGGAGTTCACTGCAGTGAACTCCAAGGTTCACTGCAGTGAAGCTGAATCTGAAGACACGGTGAGGACTCAGCACATACCAGAGCCTTGTACTTTTTATTGCTTTTTTCCGCTGCTTGAGGCACACAAAGCTGGACGATGGTAGTGGTTGCATTTGAAATTAATCTGCGCACACTGCCGTGCATAGAAACAACAAACCCCCTCCCTAAGAAAAGTGAAAAGCCCTTTTTCAGCAATGCCTTAATCCATCACTGAACTCATGTTGTCTGGCGGCAGCATTTGGTGTCGGGGTTAAACACTTGAATCATTTTGTTCTATGCGGCTTTGGTTTAACATGGCATTAGTGGATTGTTACTCTGTAGACAAGACGGTCAGCAGTGATACAAGGGTCCGGCGGACTCGATACTGATACTCTGACCCGGGTGTAACCGACCCCGGACACTGAGACCAGGCCTTGTCGCGTGTCTCCGCTTCGCTCTCTTTTTTCATTGTGCCCAGAGTCCCAATAATTACACTGGACTGAATTTCACCATTTGCAGATCCTGAGTGCCGGTTCCGGTGTTTTGTTCAGATGTTGCTGTGGAAGAAGCTTCTTATAGTCAGATTACTCTGTTTTAAGAGGAGTGTTGTTGTATTGGACAAAAACTAAAAGTCAAAACCAGTCAAGGACCAAGACACTCTTAAAACTCAATTATTATTAGACTTTAACACAACCGTCCATATTTGGCATTGTGGTTTATTGTGACTTTATATTGTGTCCCTGCCTGTTTTACAGGCCACCCTTTCCCCTTTCCTCTCTCTGCCGTGCGTTGGAGTATCTGATGCTAAACAGACAGCCCTCCTGGTCTGCCCAGGCTCAGTGAGTTTGATAGAGGATGGCTTACTCTGGTGAGCTCCTGTAACGCTAGCACTAACCAGCCTCCTGTGGATGTCCCCTGGGCCTCACAGGGGAAGTGGAGGCCTATAGTCTAGGTAAAAACAATGAACTGATACCCTGATACGGCCTATAACCTGTACACAGCCCACATCCATACCTACACCTCAACTGAAATTAACCTTTTTGTGAAACTTTGGATGGTTGAGGGGAAACCTATTTTAGATCGTTCTGTATTGATGCACATGCGTTTGCACTACTGCATTGGCTTGTGTTTCCCATTCTGAGCTCTACCTAGGACGGCCATCTGCTTTTGCTTAGGCAAACGTCATCTTGTCCAACTTTGGAATGGAACACGCATCGAATCTCCGAAGGGGAGGTAGGTCAGGCTCTGCTCCTCAAGAGGAAGAGCAGAAGAGAGTATGACGGCTACGTTGTAGACTGTAGGTAACATGGTGGAGCTCAGGATGTGTCGTTTTGTTTTGGCTTCCTCCCTCGGTGAGATGTGGTTCTGAAACAAGAAGCCGAGGCGGCGGCGTGGTGGCGGCGGTCATCATGATAAAACAGCGACATGTTGCCCAGACAACAAGACGCTGTACACATATGTTAATAAACAGTCTTTTACTGACAGTACAATCAGAGAGAGTAAGACCGCCTTATAGTTAGATCAGAGAGAGAGACCGCCTTATAGTAATATCAGAGAGAGCGACTTATAGTATGGCCTTACAGTAAGGTCAGAGAGACCGGCTTATATTAATATCAGAGAGAGTAAGACCGCCTTATAGTAAGATCAGAGAGACCGCCTTATAGTAAGATCAGAGAGACCGAATTATAGTAATATCAGAGCAAGAGACCGCCTAACAGTAAGGTCAGAGAGACCGGCTTATATTAATATCGGAGAGAGTAAGACCGCCTTATAGTAAGATCAGAGAGACCGACTTATAGTAATATCAGAGGGAGTAAGACTGCCTTATAGTAAGTTCAGAGAAACAGCCTTAGAATAAGAAAAGAGAGAGAGAGACCGTCTTACAGTAAGATCAGAGGGAGTGAGACCCCTTAGTTTACCAGTGCATTCAGCTATACTGGTTTGATCTGGGCTGTTGAATTCATCTCATATTCCAACCACTCGTGAAATGAAATGCTTCTTTTCTTCACATGAGGTTTTCATACGTTAATTATTATGACAGTGATGATGGTCATCTTGAATTGCAAAACTGGTCCATGTTTAATGTGGGTTGTAGAAATGGAACAGAGGCAATTGCATGTTTGCATAAGATCAATTCCAGGCATACCGGGAACAGGAAGTCCATTCAGCGCTGGCGCTTCATTTGAATCAACCCGTCCCCATCGTGTCACGATGTGAAGAATAGGGCTCATTATGCCGCATCAGGACGGTGATGAGTACCGCCGCGACATCATACTCAGAAGTCAATGAGTCTGTTGTTCTGTAAAACGAATGTACCGCTCTGACAGTCGGTTATAAACGTATTGTGTGTCTCCTATGCAAACTATTGACTCTCAATATGGCACACTGAGCATCCTGGCATGCAGTGTTCTTTTGTTTGCGTGCTGCGTTCGTTCCTTTTTATGAAGGTTAATAACTGTCCCTTATCAGCCACGTAACACTCCTAGGGGATTCCTGACTCCTCTGTAACCTCGAGCTGCATTCCTATTATTCCTTTTCCTGAGCGTTGCGTGTGAAAATAGTTTGAGAATTATTCATCAGGGTAATTATGGTATGCCCGTCTCCGGGGAGACGCAGCTGAAGCTGCACTGAGTTTAGTATGCGTCGTCAGGACTTGGGAGGAAATGCTAATAATTGGCTCCACAATGGATTTTCTTCTTTCAGGAACAGGGTGTGCTGTATCTCTGTTATTAATATTGGGAGTGTATCCCATCTGATGTGTGCGGTACCGCAGGTTCTATGTCCGGCACGTTCTTCATTCCCGCCCAGTAAGGAACTGGGAAGAGCAGCGTTGAACAAAAAAGAAAAACTGAGGGAGAGAGAATGTCTGCTTGTCCCGGGGATCAGATTACCAGCCCTCATTTCAGGATTGGCTCTAAGAAAACAATCACGGTTTTGTTTCCCCTGTCACGTAAGACCATTCAGGCAGAGGAACACTGCTGGGAACCGAACCCGCAAGAGGGAACTGGAACAGCAGGTTCCACTTTTTCCTCCCTGCCACCGCTCCGACCGCCGCCGCCCTCCCGGGTCTAAGGGTCATCTTTCTACCCATCGCCGCGGTCCCCCACCCCCGCCCTCGCCCTTTTCACTCCCAACTTTTTAATCTGAGGTTGAAGGTCGACATGTGTGGATGTGTAACCACACTGGTGGTCACAGACCAGTACAACACGCCCAAAATAACACCCCGCACCTTTAAGAATAGAAGTTCTCAAAGTTCTATGAACTTTGAGAACTTCTATTCTTAAAGGTGCGGGGTGTTTTTTTTGTTTATTGAGGAGTCGTTGTCCACCCCCCCCCCCCACACCACTGTGTGTGTTGTCGGTCACCTGTGTTGTATGGAGCTTAGTCGTGCTAGCCCACAGCGCTTTGGAAGCAGCAGGGCTCCTGCACCGCCGCCGCTGCCGCTGGAATGTGAGCCTGGCAATTAGCTCATAGCTCATCACCGAGACACGTTGGCCTTTAGCAGTTCCTCCACAGCAGACAGCGCTGCTTCTTTGACCGTATAGCATGTAAGTTGGCCATACATACTTGTTTTACGTTTCTCTTTTTGAAATGATCATTTTACGGATCATTTCGTTCTTAAAGGTTGTCGGATTAAATGTGTTTTGGAACTGTGATTCCTGGCTATGCAATATCATACATTTAAACGGTGATGTCGGTTGTTTAACAGTTGGTATTTTAACCAACCAGTTCGTACCCCTTGTTATTCACTTCATTTAAAATTACAAGCCGTACTAGAAGGGTTTTATTTCCATTGATAGACTTATTACGCGCAATATTACGCTGGCAGCTAGACACTTTTGAGAAACATGTGACAATGACACATCAGGTTAGTCTACTGTAAGAATGAGACCGCACATTGTGATGTGTCATTGTCACCGTGAAGGGTCTGATGTAGCTCTATTTTAGGCTGAACAAGTGCTTTGTTTCCTGGTATATGCTACTCATAGATCTTGTTCTTGCTTAAACCCCAATTAAAACAATTATATTGTGATGCCTCTGTTAGGGCGCTTATGTAGACTATCTGCATTCATGAGCACATATTTGAAGCATGATGTGCAATAGTGTCCATGGAATCAGGTTTTAACAACGCAATGAAAGGGGATTTCTTAATACACACCCATAGCATGAGCAATGCATGTGAATTTCGAGTGATGTGATATTAAATCCTTACGCGAAACTAAATCCTATTACTTTTGCAGCTACAACTTCATGCATGTTCTGAAGTGCACAAGTCATTTACTAGTCTAGTTTCAAAAAAGTCAGTTTTCTCTTAAATTCTAGTACTTATCTTTACTTATTGTTTACTTTTTCCCCATTTGAAAGATGCCTCCTGAACTAAGATTAATGACTCTCTAATCTCTTAATCTCATTCGAAGGTGTGATTTTAGTTTTTTAGTTAGTCCCTCATTATTTCTGGTCCCTTGCCTGGTATCGAGGAAGTAGCTTTTCTCTCTCTTTCCTCTTCCAAAACACAGAGTGCCAACAGGTCAGCTCAGTCCCATATGGCCACGGTGAACTCAACCGCTTTAGGGAAATCCATTTACAGCACTCCTAATTGCCATTATATTTATATAATGTATGTATATATAAATAAATATAATTAGTCTCATATTCTCTCTCTCTCTCTCATTAAAATCGAGGAACATGCATGTGCTGATATCCTTTGGAGGCAGTTATTCTTGGAATTGTTAATTAATTAAACAAACCAATTCCGTTTTGACGAAGTCTTTGTCTCTGCTGCCTTCCTTGTTTTTGGTGGATTTGCTTCGTGAATTCTTGCATAGACATTTACAAAATCGCTTTCAGCTTCCGCTGTGATTCACCATCATGTGCGGGTTCATCACTATGAGACTGGTGCGTGGCATGTGTACTGGTGGAAAGGCCGTGATCCCTCAGTTTTTTCCAGATCCCTTCCTTGTTCAAGACACCCACATGATCTACGAGGGATATTTATCCGTTACACCTGCGGTACCTGTTTCTGGGGGTGAATCACTCTCAGACCAGCTTGAACCACATTCGACCTGGACTTTTCAGCCTCTCGCGTTATTGTTTGTCCCTAGTGCCGGATAGTGTGGGCCACCGTCTCTTTAGCAACAAGCCATGAGGCATTTGGTTCGGGGGGGGACTGTGTTGACCCAGAAAGATGTTTTTTTCCCTTCTCCCCCCTCCCCTTCTGGCCCTTGACTGAGAGAGGCTGGCGGAGATCTGTGGGACCACTGCCTTATGGTCCATTTCATTCACTGTGGTGGTGGAGAATAAAGCGCGCCCTTATCATCGCTGCCAGTCTGGGGGATGGTTGGGGTAGGGGGTAGGGGGGCACTGGTAGCCCAGCCGGAGTCGCAGAGCCCTCTGTTGGTCTTTACGCCCCCCCCCCCCCCCAGCCCAAGCTTTACAACCATACGTGTAAATCTGTCTCCTGGGCTAACGGCTACAAACAGTGCGATCGGACTAAGTAGAGCTTCATGCTAACTTGAACACACACACCAATGAGAGGGGGAAAAAATCGATCTGTAAATTGTACAGCCTCACACTTCTTCAGGTCATGCGTGATGTCTGCCACTGGTTGAAGCGGGGGCTGTGGTGGTGTTCTGAATAAATCATCTATCACATGACTCTCTTAAAGCCGACCCCCCCCCCCCCGTGCAGTCTATCATCCCCCACCCTAGATCATGAAGACGTTCTGAAGTACAATGATTCCAATTGTTCAAGGAGAGGACACAGTGACCATGTTCCGCCTTAGAGAGTGTGTGTGTGTGTGTCACACCTGCTTCTGCCTTGCCAGCCCCCTTTTTAAAACGACTGTACTACGAAATATATATACTACTCAAAATATGAATTATTTCACTACTTTTTTCTTCCTGGTCTTTGCAGTGTCCTCTGCAGACGGCCCTCTCTCCCCTCAGGCACAGCGATGCCTGGCAGCAAACCCTCTCTCCCTCCTACGCATCCCCTTCCTATAGACGCCGTCACTCGATGGCGAAGGGTCTTATATACACGCCCGTCAGCCGTACAGTGGATGAAAGAGGATTTCTTGTGGGACAAAAGTATTTGATTTAATGGCGCATGATCACGGGAAGACACACTGGGAGCATTCACACATCGTCTCAATGAGACGACGGTTCACTTCACAGCTTTTATAGTCGCACTGTAGGAACAAACACCGATGCATCAAAGACACGCACACCAGAAAGGCTTCTCCCTGTCAGAACCGGGAGGCTGCTGCATTGACTGTACTTGGCTGCTTTTGCGATGAAAGTGTGATCTAATGAGACACCTTTTGATTTGGAGAGAAGTGGAGCGATTCCTCCAGGTGCAAGGAGAGTTTATACAAAGGTTAACATTGAAAAACAGACTTGATACGTCACCGCAGCGCTGTCCTGCTAGACGTTTCACTTTCACCTCTGCTGTGTGGATGTTTCTAGCCAGCATTTGTTATTGTAAAACTTTTCAGACGTGTTGGAAACTTCGCCTCCCCGGCCAGCTACTAAGCGTTGGGTAACAAACCTATCATAAACAGCCTCTCAACAAAATACATGACGGCATGCCGGCAGTCTTTGGGCTATTTAATGATGTATCTGTCACCAAAACTTTGCCAGAATACACCTTAACATAATATCTAATGTATTTTGTATGGTGTCAGAAAATTTACTTTGATTTACAAAGCGTTTGTCGATTAGCATATTTCTTGTTAGGATTAACTTGGCGTGTGTGTGTGTGTGTGTGTGTGTGTGTGTGTGTAAATCCTCGCCTCAAACCATACTCATAGCAAATAGGTTGCCACTACATCAAGGTTAAAAATACATTGACGCTACCTTAACACAACCCACTCCCATTAGAAGTGACGGAGTAACAAACTAAGACATACTCAACTTTGGCGGGAATGGCGTGTGTGCGATAAGCATGCTGTGGTACATCCAACTATTATTCTAAGTGGTTTTATCAACTTAAAAAAAAAAAACATGTTTCCTGCTGCGGAAATGCAAGGTGATTTCCGATGTGTTTTGCAGACAAGTAGACATGGTTTCACACACAGGCAGTGAGTGAACTCACTGCATATCACGCATGGACCCTGGCTTGCAGCTCTGTGACAGCGTGGGTAAAGACTGACGCAAAGCAACTCATGGCGCTTGTGTTGTAAACACAGACCACAGAGCTGAAGAGAAAATATATAAACGAGTCCCAGAGAAAGAGGCGTAGGTGCGTGGAGGGGAGACAACGGCCCACTTTCTCCTCATGCTCGGAAGAACAAAGCAGCTGTTGACGGGAGCACATTCCCTGCTGTGTAGTGGACTGTCATAATCTATTAACCTATACTGACCTGTGGGGGGGGAAACACACACACACTCACTCACTCACTCACTCACTCACTCACACTGTGTCCTTTCCTTGAACAAAGTAAACCAACAACGTCTGAATGTAAAACAGAACCGGTTCACAGGCTCGGTTTTTAATCCAGAGACTGAGACTACCGCCATGCCCAGGATGGAGGTGAAATCCCCTCTGCGGTCTGTCATCCACAAGGTGACTCTATGTTTGGGATAGCGTCACTCACAAGCCGGGTTTTTACAGCAGTGACTCACTCAAAGATGTGTGTGGAGGTTCAGGACTGGGAACAATCTCCCGTGGCCCACTTACTCACCGCGCTCCAACCCAGCGAGCTGCAGCCACTGACCACCACACAGCAACAGCAAAGGCTTCTGGGTCGGAATGAATGAATACGTTAGGAACGTTGGGGTACTTGACATTCAGGACACTTGACATGTTAAGGTACTTGACGTTTGGGTACTTGACGTTCAGGACACATGGCTTGTTAGATTACTTGACATGTTAGGGTACTTGCAGTGCAGTACTTGACATTCAGGATATTTCGCATGTTAGGAAACTTGACATGTTAGGGTATTTGACATGTAGGACACTTTGCATGTTAGGAAACTTGGCATGTTAGGACACCAGGAACTTGGCACGTTAGGGTACTTGCAATGCAAGACACTTGTCATTTTAGGACACTTGGCATTTTAGGGGACTTTGAATGTGAGGGCACTTGACATGTCCGGTTACTTGACATGTAGGACACTTGTCACTTTATTACACTTGGCATGTCAGTGCGGGTACTTGACATGTTGGGGACTTAGCAGGCTGCCTCTATAATTGAAATGTGAAAAAGAACACCTGCTGCTCAGGGATGGATGGACGGATGAATAAATGACCGCCTCGGTGTCGGTTCCAGGTGTCTGGTTTTCAGCTTACTGGTCAACTTTAATTTATATGTAAATTTCAAACCCCTTCACTTGCACGAGACACAATGCAAGGGTGCATACGTGATTTGTGCCAGTTTTTCCTTGTTTCTTTGTATATAAATGATAATGAAGACGTTAGGGATAATAATGGCATGTTCTTGGATGTATTCCCCTGATTCATCCACCATTTTAATTCCAGCGGGGCGTTCTATTTCTCTTTCAAACCAATGTATCCACCGTCTTAAACGTAAGCATACCATTGTGTGTGAGCTTCCCATTTTTTCCCCCCAATATTTTTTATTCATTCATTTATTCATTATTTTCGGTGACAAAGATGAGGATACATTTTGTCATGTGGATACATTTTGTCATCTATCAGAATCCTGGGACATCGTAATCCCCCAGGATTCATCAAGGCATTAGCCGACCCCGACCTGTTCATGGACACAACCAACGACGTGACCGTCCTCTAACTCTTATCTGGTTTATCTTTCCGCAGGTGGTCCCCGGTGCTGTGCCCCCCCTGACGCCGTCTCCGTGCCCCCCGCCCTCCCCCCGCCCCCGCGCCCCAGGATGTCCAAGCGGAACCTGTTTGTCCGCCTGGTGCCGTGCCGATGCCTGCGCGGCGAGGAGGAGCCGGTCACCTCGCTGGACTACTCCCACTGCAGCCTGGAGACGGTGCCCAAGGAGATCTTCGGCTTCGAGAAGAGCCTGCAGGAGCTCCACCTCGATGCCAACCAGATCGAGGAGCTGCCCAAAGTGAGACAGCGACACACGCACGGACAACGCGCACACACAAATACACAGTCTAGGCACACACCCCCACACAGACACACGCTGATACCCTACATTGTACCCTACAACCGGATCGAGGAGCTGCCAAAAGTCAGACGCACGCACACCCGCAAAACTCAGAAACACACAAATAAAACACAAACACACAGATCCCCTACATTGTACAGTGTACATTACAGGGTGCTCAGGGTGCTGGACACCCACACCGGGACCACAATGAGGGCAGTCAGAAACGGAGACTGATTTAATCAAAGTCGCATCTAGCCGGACTAGGGAAGGCCCTCTGACCTGGACTTTGCTCTGACCTTTGCTCCGTTGAAACGTGCCAGTAGGCTTCACGTCCTGGATTGTACCAATCCTGGGAAATAACCGGGGAGATGTGTGTGTGTGTGTGTGTGTGTTTGTGTGTGTGTGTGTCTGTGTGTGTGTGTGTGAACTGCTGTAAATATCATTTAATATCAGCGGGAGCGTTACAGTCGAGCGGTCCCAGCCGAAATAGTCAGGGTTCAAACCCCGATGTCCGAAGTCTGTTTGTAGGCAGACAGACTTGAGCAAGGGGCCAAAACCCCTGACCTGCTCATTAAACGGCACGTAAGAAATACAGGATGAATTCCCAGTTTCATGACTAAACGGTTCTCCATGTACATCCACCGTCTCTCCCTGTCTCTAACTATACATCTTGTCCTCCCTGTGTTTTCTTTCTCCCCCTCTCATAGCAACTGTTCAACTGCCAGTTGCTGCAGCGGCTGAGCATGCCAGATAATGACGTGACGGTGTTGCCGTCGGCCATCGCTAACCTCATCAATCTCAGGGAGCTAGACGTCAGCAAAAACAGTAAGCAGGGGCCAGGGGGCGGGAGCTGAGACAAAGCCCAGAGTGGAGGTTCAAGTTTAAGTTCACTCTGTTATTGTTTGAAAAACAGGGTTTGCTCAAGGAAGAGCGGAGTTTGTTATATTTGCGTTAGTTTATGTTACTATGCAACTAAAAACTAGGACATCCCACATAGAAAACGGTTGTGGAGATCATTTTCCAAACCTTGCTCAATCCATCATTAGGCTGCTGAGAGCTCATGGTGTCTGTTCTGATGTTGGCGTTGGTGGGTCCGACTTTGGGGTTCAGCTACAGACGTGACCGTTTCATCCACAGATCTGTGCGAGAAGCCCCTAGACACAATTATTTGAATGGCCACGCTGTCAAACAGATTAAACAATAATGAAGCAGTTTAATATTCAGTTTTTTTTTTTTATTTGAATATATGCGTGTTTGAAACGCCTCGATGGATGGACCTTGATTAAACGGCTCTGACTGGTCCAGACCTGCGCCATGTTTTGAATAAAAGACCTCTCATAAAAGAATTTCAAAGGAATAGCTGAACGAAGCACTACTTTGTTCAGTATTTTCTTTTCAGTTGATCAATAAGAGCAGAAATACTATCACTATCACGGTAATCCTTACTTAACTGCCCTTATGCAGTTTGTCAGTTTGTATGAGGGAATACCTAGGTAAAAGTGTGTTTAAACAAGTCCAGGTACATGCCCCAGGCCTCCCCAGGGGGTCTGGGTATCCCGCTGGTCCCCCCAGCCTGTTTGAATGCCTGCAACAGGAGGGTCAACCGTCTCAAACCAAACACGGCGGGCGTGTGAGACAGCGTGGGGGGACGCCAGGCCCCGCCCCCCTCTGTCAGCCTGACCTGCAGCGAGCGTGTCCTCTGAGAAGCTGCAGCCTTGCTGCTCGGTGGTCATGTTTCATGTTCCTCCGTCTCTCTCGCTCTCTTTATCTCTCTGGCTGTATCTCTCTCTATCTCTCAATCTCTCTCTCTCGGCCCTTCACCTCGAGTGCTGCTCTCCCTGAGATTGTACAGAAAGACGGGGGGGGGGGGGGGGGGGGGGGGCTCTCTGCAGAAGGTACTATCCCACACCCCGGCCTCGGAGCTTGTAGACAGACCCGCTTCCTGTTTGACTAGTTTCAGCTACTTAGCGACTCACCTGTGTGCACCGCCATCTGCAAACCCTCCCGGACGCCACACTAAAAACCTGCTTATCCAACTTGTTATTGACCCTCGTTTATTTACACTGGGAAGGCGCTTTTCCAAGCGAGGGGTGGTCCGCGTGTCTTCAGCAGTATGACGGTGGCGCCGCCTCTGAAGCACTTGACGTATTTATTTCCTGATGTGATTTATTAGATATCCAAGAGTTTCCAGAGAACATCAAGAACTGCAAGGTCTTGACCATCGTGGAGGCCAGCGTGAATCCCATATCCAAGTGAGTGTGTAGAGCAAGTGAGAGTATCAGGACGCATGCAGGCGGCCATCCGTCAGCATCCATTTCAATTAACCTTCCCCTCGGTGTGTTATGGCCTCACGTTTGTGCCGGCTGAGCCCCGCGTTTACGGTCAGGGAGCCGTGTGTGTGTGACTGGGGTGTGTGTGTGACTGGGGTGTGTGTGTGTGTGTGTGTGTGTGTGTGTGTGTGTGTGTGTGACTGGGGTGTGTGTGTGACTGGGGGTGTGTGTGTGTGTGTGTGTGTGTCACTGGGATGTGTGTGTGCGTGTGTCACTGGGATGTGTGTGTGTGTGTGTGTGTGTGTTGTGTCTCACTGCGATGTGTGGGTTGTCTCACCGCGATGTGTGCGTTGTCTCACCGGATGTGTGTGTGTATTGTCTCACCGGGGTCTGTGTGTGTGTATGTTGTTTCACTGCAGTGTGTGTGTATGTTGTGTCTCACCGGGATGTGTGTGTTGTGTTTAAACAGGCTGCCAGATGGCTTCACCCAGCTCCTGAGCCTGACCCAGCTCTACCTAAATGATGCCTTCCTGGAGTTCCTGCCAGCCAGCTTCGGCAGGTCAGTTTCTCTCCCTCCTCCGCCAAGGCAGCGGGAATGAGACGCCAGCTCCGGGGTTAAGCTGCGGACCGGTGCATGTTCTGCCGTTGTGTTTTGGAGCTTTTTTTTAAATGGTGACCCACTCTCAATTATGATGAGCACGGCTATACAGAAAGTGTTCACTAGGTTTTGTTCGCCTGTACTGGAATAATGAAATTCACTCCGGAATTAACCTGCAGACACGTGCATTTTCCTTTTTATAAAGAAAATTAACAAAGTGACCCACTCTCAACTTGAACATGGCAAACGTGTTCATTACATTTGTTCAATGCACCCAATTCTGTAAAAAAATAAATATATATTTTGCCCATGCATGGTAGCGTAGATAATAATTGTTGCTTGAATTCCCCCAAAGGTGATGTCATTCATACTAAACTACCAGGCTTATTTACCTTCTTTCAGCCCTTTTAATTGTAGCAAGTCAATCGATTTTCGTAAATTGTTGCACTTCTCTTTTGGTATTAACTCCAAAGCACAAACAAGCATAATTATGTTTGGGAATTTCTGCGTCCATAATAGACTTGAGGCAAGCGAGCAAAACATCAGAGTTTTAAACGCCAGCTATGACATTGCCACAGTTAATGCCCTTTCTTTAAACTAAAGTTCATTCATAAAACACCGCAGGGTGCCATAGCTTGGTGCAGGTAGCAAAGTAGACAGGCAGAAAGAATCCTTGCTGCAATGCGACACAGAAACAATACACGTTACTATATTTAGTATATTTAAAATCCAAGGGTAGTACAACATGCTGTATTAGGCACAATCCTTATTAGGAAATGCAACGTTATTAATCATGACCACAATGTCCATTGTAAAGTAGAAACGATGAAACTAGTAACTACTATGAAACTTATTTCGTCAGTGGAGTTCACAAACAAACGTGCACACATTGAGAGCTAATCTTGTATTACAAATATTGGATTGTGCAAGTGCATGCAGGGTATGTTGGTGTACCGATTTCAGTTGTCCAATGCGCTGCTGAAAGATCAATGCTGGTGTGATATTCCGGCCATTTTTAATGGTCATTTTCCATTTTGATTCAAGGAATATTGCTATTCGAATCACTGAAATATTGCCTTCTCCTCCCCAGGCTGACGAAACTGCAGATCTTGGAGCTGCGAGAGAACCAGTTAAAGATGTTGCCAAAGTGAGTCTCCCTCTTCCCCCCTCTCACTCTCCCTTTCTCCCCTTCTCCCCCTCCCCCTCCTCTCTCTATCTATCTGATCCACACACAGCCTGCTCTCGACACATTTGACTGTAGCAGTGAATAGTGAATTCAAGTCTTGCATAAGCCCTGCCACCCCCTGCCCCCACTCCCCACTCCCTCACCTCTGTGTTGACTTGGCTGCCTGCACAGACAGGTTTTATAATCTTCAACCAAGCTTTTTTGCCAGGTTATCTCACCTTTGGATAAATGCATTGATCGCCTGCATTTATGGAAAAGTACTTTTCTTTGGCTCATTCGTTCACTTGAACAAGTCAACGCCAGGGCGTTCGTCTTTAGATGTGCGCTGCCTTCCTCTTCTGCAGATGAACCTTCTCAGACCGCTCATCTGTCGCGGTCTGACAATGTATTAAACGGGCAATAGCGTTTACGTTTTGCAAGGACACCTTTTCCTCTCTGCTGCTCGTATTTTGTATAGATGTTTTTTTGTCTTTATTTTGTATTTACTGCTGTGTGCGTCTCTTGCTGTGCCGCCCACACGGTTCCTGCTGTCTGGGATTAATACGGCCCATCTTATCTTAAGTGAGGGGGTAGTGTTGTGTTTGAAAACACAACAGATCCTTCTCGGTAGTGTTTATGTCCCCAGAAGGCCAGACAGACTTAGGACTTTTGGGCAAAGAATATCGACCGAAACTGAGACCCGTGAGAAAACAACCCAGGGGTGTGATAAACAAATACTTGAGCACGGACATACAGGTGTGAACCAGACACGTTTTATAGACGGAAACACGCCTTCTGTAATCAGACAAAGAATGGATTTCCCAGAATTAGCATGCAAAGCATTCACTTTTGTCTTTCTTCCTTCTTTCGAGATTAAGATCACTTTTGAATATCTGTATTATTAGAATTACTTTCTAAACCCTTGAGTTGTTAGTTCCTGTTCAGTTGTGTTTCTCTGTTAATGTTTCAGGGGTGAGCCACTGGTGGGGTTTGACGTCTTCCAAACGGATTATAATATTGATCACTCTCAAACCGCGCTGTGAGACTGCTCCAGATCTACTCAGCCACACTGCTAATCTGCTGTGAACTCCCACTCAGCCGCTCCGAGCATTACCGACACGTCCTTGATTACGTACTTGTGCACTGGCGGGTCCAGAGTATAGTCCTCTAACCCCGAATTTGGTTACAGCTCCAGGTTTCACAGCCCTGTCGACAAGCTTTATGTCATTTGGCTGGCACTTTTATGAAAAAAGACGTGAGGAGGTGATGGAGGGTACAGGTTGGGCCTCTTGCTCAGGCATGGCTATTGGCGGACGGTGGACATTGGGGTTAAACCAACAATTTAGAAAGGTTGTGGGTCAGACTATATTTGAGTCCTATATGTTGACTCCAACATGCGTCACTCATCCACTAGTTCCATTATTTGAAGCACATGCCACGGGGCGGACCGCTTTGAACTACTGGTTCTGAGGAAAAATATATATACAATATATACAATGTATACCAGCCAGAAAAGCACTTAGGTCCCATGCGGGATTGACAAGCAAGCAATGTTTAGAACAGATGTTTACAACCCAATATTCCACACAGCTTTCCCATTGACCTACGTATGTATGTATTTATTTGATGTGAAACCTATGACATGTTGAATGGGGCGCCCTCAATGCAGTACTTTGGATGCGTCCTGTTAACCTTCCTTCTCCCTCTGTGCCCCGCTGTAGAAGCATGCACAAACTCACCCAGCTGGAGAGACTGGACCTAGGGAGCAACGAGTTTACTGAAGTGGTGAGTCGCTGTCACTCAAAGATGGCTTTGACACACACACACACACACACACACACACACACACACACACACACACACACACACACACACACACACACACACACACACACACACACACACACACACACACACACACACACACACACACAGAGGGAGACGGAAAGAAACGCACAGAGAAAGAAACGCACAGAGAAAGAAACACGAACAGAAAGACGCCCACCCACACACACACGTGTAGCTAACAGTGTGTGTGTGTGTGTGCAGCCTGAGGTGCTGGAGCAGCTGAGTGGGATAAAGGAGCTGTGGATGGACTGTAACCGGCTCACCTTCCTACCTGGGGTACGTCCTCACTGCCACCGCTCACTAACACACCTTTTTGTTGTTGTTGACGTTTGTTATTGTGCTTTGTCTGTTTGAATCCTATTTGTGTTTCTCTTTATACAAGTATAACTACTATGAATATTTATTAATGCAATTATTTCAATTGTATGAATTTATTCAATGTATTTATTATTATCATACATTTAAGTATTATCATGGTTCTCTTCATACCTGCGTGTGCGTTGTGACGTGGTCGGGGACGAATGCTGGCTGTGTTGGAAGGTGTTCCTCATATGAGCGCCCGCGTGGGGGCATGGCTAACCAGGGCTTCGCGTGGAGCGCTGTTATCGTTTTCTGGAGCCTCGTTTGTGGTGGTTCTATGTCGACATCAGCCCCCTCGTGCTCTCTGGTTGGCCGGCGACCTACGAGCCTGAGTCATATGGCCGTGGTGTCGAATCAAGCACCTGATTTACAACCAGCGTGAGCGCTGACATGTGTGTGAAGCGTTACGTCATACGATGAGGCGAGGGCGGCGTGAGGCCGGCTCTGGGAAGCGCTCCAGACGCGGGCCGTAAACAGGGTTGTTATGGGGGTGAAGCTGCCCGGAGCATGAGGCCAGTCCTGGGACAAAATGTCATTCAGGGTCAGCTTTTTCACACTATTTTGATTCGATGTAATTTTTTCTATACATGTCTCAAAATGTTATCACTGGTAGAACTAGTAAAAAAAACAGCACTAAAGTTGCACCTACAGGAAATTGTAATGCGTTTGCAGAAAATAGTTTTTCTTTTCAGAAATGGAAATGAAGAATTTTAAATGTAACCGTAAACAAATCTGAAGCCAACGGGAACCAGGGTCGTCACATTTCCTACTGCCTTCTTAGCATGTTGCTTGATGTGTGTGACTGTGTCCAGATGATGGGCTACTGAAGCCTGTTAGCATGTAGCTTGATTTGGTTTGATTGTGTCTAGAATCTAGAAACAGTCACACCACATCAGGCTACTTGCTAAGAAGCTTCAGTAGCCCATCATCTAGACTCTAGATGACGGGCTACTGAAGCTTGTTAGCATGTAGCTTCTTAGTATGTAGGCTGATGTGTGTGTGACTGTGTTTCCAGATGATGGGCTACTGAAGCTAGATAGCATGTAGCTTCTTAGCATGTAGCCTGATGTGTGACTTTTGTCCAGATGATGGGCTACTGAAGCTGGTTAGCATGTAGCCTGATGTGTATGACTTGTGTCGAGATGATGGGCTACTGAAGCATGTAGCCTGATGTGTGACTTTTGTCCAGATGATGGGCTACTGAAGCTGGTTAGCATGTAGCCTGATGTGTATGACTTGTGTCGAGATGATGGGCTACTGAAGCTTATTAGCATGTAGCCTGATGTGTGTGACTTGTGTCCAGATGATGGTCTTAGCATGTGGCTCCTTAGTATGTAGGCTAATGTGGTGTGACTGTGTGTTCAGATGATTGGCATGCTGAAGCAGCTGGCCTACCTGGACGTGTCCAAGAACAACTTGGAGATGGTGGACGAGCAGATCTGTGGCTGTGAGAGCCTGCAGGACCTCCTGCTGTCAAACAACGCCCTCACAACGCTGCCCGGCTCCATAGGTGAACACGCACACACAGAGCACCCACAGGAGCACACACACACACACACACACAGGAGCACACATGCACACACACAGGAGCACACACACAGGAACACCCACGCACACTCACCGGAGAGCGCACACACACACACACACACACACAGGAGCACACACAATCACAGGAGCACACACGCACACACAGGAGCACACTCACAGGAGCGCGCACACACACTCACAGGAGCACACACTCACAGACACAGAAGCACACACACAGGGGCACACACAGGAACACACACTCACACTCAGGAGCACACGCGCACTGTGTGCTCTCACCAGAGCACACAGAAACACATGCACACACACACGCACACACACACACACAGTCCTGACTGCAGGACTGTAACACGAGATATGTCCGGCTGACCCAATCGATGTGTACATCCTTTAACATAATGCACAGTGGCTTTTTGTCAATGAAATGAATAGCTGCAATAGATATTCATTTAATGTAGTGCAAGAAATCAATCACTCAAACTTTATCGCTCATGCTCTCTCTCTGTCTCGGTGTCTCTACCAGGCTCCCTTAAGAAACTCACAGCTCTCAAGGTGGATGAGAACCAGTTGATGTATTTGCCAGACTCCATCGGAGGGTGAGTGCTAACAGCATTACAGTCAACGTCCGCGATATAATCCACTCATCTCGGTGAGGGAGGAGGGGGGGATTAGCATGATGGCTATTAATCCTTCTCCCTGTCTCATTGGCTTCCTCTGCTGCCATTCAAACACACACGCATTTAGAGCAGATCAAAGACCCAATTAAAGGCATTAAGTATGATTCCGTCTGAGAGTCCTTGGTTTTGATTTTTGTGTATTAGTTTCAAATATTTTTCTATAGCCCACTAAAAAGCTTTTGTTTCAGTGACAAAACGCACACTTGTCGTTCAAAGTAAAGTCAAACATAAACATGGTTTCAGAGTGCCCCCTGACTTAGGGACAGTAGCAGTCGTACGCCTCTGAAGGCTAACACAGATGACGATGACCGAGTATTGACACAGTAAACGTGCTGGTCTTGTTGTCACACCAACAGTGGCAGCAGGGCTAGGCCTAAGATGGTGGCAGTCAGCAGTTCTGCTGGCAGAGACCTGCCCAAGGGCAAAAGATCAAGCCCACGACTATGGTCCGGCCAAACGGATTGGCTCTACATTGAAGATTTAATCCCCAAGACGATTTCAATCGTCCTCCATTTTGATTGCAAAATTCATTCCTTATTATTATTATTTATTTGTCAGCAATCAATAGCATCTGTGACTGTTTGTTCTGGATTACACATCCAAACACGGTTATTTATTCCGTATGCTGCGTTTGTCTCCCCCAGTGCACTTTCACACAGATTAGGTTTTAAAATAACCCACCCATGGTTTTAACATAATCACGAGTAAGGATTGCAGTTCAAGCATACTGATTAAATATCTAATCTTTTTTTTTTTTCATTCATTCACCCGCGGGGGTCGGACGCTCCGTATCGGTAGTCCGTTGTGTCCGGTTGTAGGTCGGGTTTTACGAGGAAGGACGCAAATCTCCCCCGTTAATTCTTTGGCAATCGAGAATATGGATGGTAATGCCATTAGGAGCGGCGTCGCATGGCAGCGGTCCGAGAGCTCCCACTCCCTTCAGAAGGGAGCGTGGCGCTCTGGGCCTGACCGGCCTGAGCTGGTTCAACTATGCCTCGGGCCGTTGGTGAACTCTTGGACCACCCGTGTTGCTTTTAAGGATAGAGCCCAAAGGGTCCGGGTCCTTTTTGTAAAGCGACCAAAAGCAGAGATGGACTGGTATTGTTGTGACGGAGTGAAGCACACGGAGCGGGACTGTACTCAGGCTTTATCTTTTCACTCTCCTCTTCCGGGACTCAAGTCTATTTTGGATTTCAAAAAGTCAAAAACGGGCTTCGGGCTTCAGAATAAAAGTACACATCAGAGAGTGGTCCGATGTAACAGCGGCTAAAGTGGACCCCCCCCCACAGGGTGTATGCTGTGATGGTAAACTTCACCCAGGTGTCCATTTCATGTTTCCCCCGTCAATATCCCCGACCAGGCCGGGTCGGGAGGAACAGTGCGACCAGTGTTCGGTGACCGGACACAACACACTCTGTCCCAGGGAGGGGGGGCGGGGGTAGTCCGCTCTCCTCATGAGGGTGGCCGCAGGGAAACAATCTAGCAAACCAACAATGGCGGTCTCTGTTTACCGCCGGCCAGCCGTGCGGAGCCAATGTGTTGACGTAGCTCGCCAAGCAGCTCCTTCTGCAGCCGCAAGGCGAACACATCGAGGGTGGGAGGACGACTCGTCAGAGAGTGACCGTAGCCCTAAGCCCTACCTCTGAACAGCTGGTTGATGGGTAGGCCTACCTGCTGACCGTAACCCTGTTCTTTAACACTGAACAGCTGGTTGCTGGGTGGGCCTACCTGCTGACCGTAACCCTGTTCTTTAACACTGAACAGCTGGTTGCTGGGTAGGCCTACCTGCTGACTGTAACCCTGTTCTTTAACACTGAACAGCTGGGAGTTGAGTAGGCCTGCCTGGCCATAACCCATTCAATACCACTGACCAACTGGTTGTTGGGTTGCTGCTACAGGCACTTATTTAGCTAATTAATATGATATCAGTGGATGAGAGCAGGACGGTAATATTTGGTGAGGCAGGCAGAAAATACTGCAAACAGTAACGGTAGAAGACATACATTACTCAAATAATGACATAAAATAATAGACACAAAATAATTGCATTTAATATTTATTCCATTCTGTACGATGTCACCATAGCAAACACCCGCCATTCTAAGACTGTTTGATTGTTTTTCCTGCACCTCCCGGAAGGCATTGTCTGTGTGTCTGCATCCCCGGGAACGTGTCTTTAATCACAGTCTCTGCTCTGCAGGCTCAGCTCCCTGGACGAGCTGGACTGCAGCTTCAACGAGATCGAGGCGCTGCCCGCCACCATCGGGAACTGCGTCCACATCCGGACCTTCGCCGCCGACCACAACTTCCTCACCCAGCTCCCCTCTGAGGTGAGCACGGGCGGGGGGGGTGTTGAGCCATGGCCCCGCACGCTAGAGGGTAGAGGGGAGGGGGGGAGGAAGAGGAAAGGATGGAGAGAAGGTGAGAGAGGGAAGGATAGGGCCAGAGGAAAGGAGGAGAGGATGGAGGAAAGGAGCAGTAAAAAGGATGGTGAGAGGGAAGGAGGGTAGCTGAGGAGAGGATGGAGGAAAGGAGCAGAGGAAGGGATGGAGAGAAAGTGAGAGGGAAGGGACGAGGAAAGGATGGGAGTGAAGGTGAGAGGAAAGGATGGAGAGAACATGAGAGGAAAGAGGAAAGGATGGAGAGAATGTTATAGAGGGAAGGGAAGAGGAAAAGATGGAGAGAAGGTGAGAGGAAAAGATGGAGAGAAGGTTTTAGAGGGAAGAGGAAAGGATAGATGGAGATGGGGACGGAGGGAGAGAAAAGGGGAGAAGGAGAGAGAGAGATGGAGCGGGGGTGGGGGTTTGAAGATGTGTTAATCTCGGGATGTCTCAGACCGTTTTTCATCGCTTGACCTTAAACATCTCTTCTCCAGATTGGCAGCTGGAAGAATATCACTGTGCTCTTCCTGCACTCCAACAAGCTGGAGTGTCTGCCGGAGGAGATGGGCAACATGCAGCGCCTCCGTGTGGTCAACCTCAGCGATAACAAGTCAGTGCTGTCCCCTACCCCACCTCCCCTCAGGATTATATACATAAATCCTCCCCTATGCCTAACGTTTGTCGTGCTATTTTTAGCCCACATTATGATGGATGCTTGTTCTGGTTTTGGGATCTGAAGGCATTTGATCGATTTTTGTTATTATTATGATTGACTAGTCTTGACTTGTCTACTTTTGACATCCCAGGTTGAAGAATCTACCTTATAGCTTCACCAAGCTCAACCAGATGACTGCTATGTGGCTCTCGGAAAACCAGGTGAGCCATCTCACCGTACACACACAAGCACTTGCATACACTGACACACAAAACCTTTTGAATCTGCACAGATCACGATTAAAAGCATGCCACATGATGCCAATATTTAACACTTAAATTCATGATTAAAACATTCTGGTCCAGCAGGCCATACCATACTTTAGCATATTTGTTATTTGGCACAAACACATGAACATATTCATGTGAAATCACCACGATGAATATTGACTAATGTAGCCTAGCATACCGCCAGATGCTCCCCTCACACACACACACACTTCTTTACTAACATATTCACACACGCACACACACGCATGCCAGTCTACACTCAGATATTCACACGCAAACACACGCTAGTCTATACTCGTATATTCACACAAACACACACACTAGTCGATACTCGTATACTCTCACACACACACACACACATACCACAAACGCTAGTCGATACTCACATGTTCACTCATACACACAGACACACACATTCTGCCTCAGCACAGCATAGACCAGCATCACACGGTTGGGTTTGAAATTTGTGCGAGGTGCCGGTGATTGCAGAGCGATCATAGCTAACTCCCCCTCTCCCCCTCTCCCCACCCTGGCTGTGGGGTCTCCCACCCTCAGTCCAAGCCCCTGATTCCCCTTCAGAAGGAGGAGGACCCTGAAACCCATCACACGGTGCTCACCAACTACATGTTCCCCCAGCAGACCCGGGCCGAGGAGTGTGAGTTCCTGTCTCTTTGTTCCTCCTGGCTCTCATTATTTCCTCTGCCCTCCTCTGGGCCTCCTCCAGCAAGATGGCCGACCGCAATGGCCCATCATTATCTCGACCCCCGACTCCGGTCGCAATATCTTTTTTAATATACCTTTTCTTACTTCATAGTAATTACCAAAAGCATTACGCGCATTTATTCCCGTGGTGGTTTAGGAAACCGATGGCTGAAGGATATTCAACACGAGTTTATGAGGCTGACTTGGAATCAGAATGGGATATGGATGAGTTGAACAGACGGAAGTGATCACTTATCAAACTAAATCGCACTGGGTCATTTCTAACTGAGATTACGGTTCCTGGATCGTATCAGAGTCCGCTTAGCGACATGCGTATCGCCCCAGGCGTTTAAGAGGAGGTGAATGCACATCCTGAGTAGACTTCAATACAGGAGACACAGACAGCCGTCTATCAAACCATTCACTGCTTAGCGGTCTGCAGCCCGTCCATTTCCCCCATAACGATCTGAGTCGCGTTCGAATTGTAATTCTCTGTGTCCGACCGCAAGAAGGGGCCAAGATTGCAATGTGCGTGTGGCGTCGTTTGCTAAGCTTCAGCGATGAGATTACGCAACGACAAAGCCCATACAATACGGTTGAGCTCGAATGTCAAGATAAACGTCGAGGGTGTGCCGTGTTGTTCTGAGGATAGCTGTAATCTCCAGCCAGCGGTACATTCTCCCTGAGCTCGCCAGTGTTCCCTGGGAGTTCCTTATTGTCCCGGTCCATTTCAGAGCCACGCCGGGAGTGTTCTGACTGAGCAAATCCGACATGTATGTTTTATAAAGGGCTCTTTAATGCTGGAGCTCTGATCGGATCACATACAATAGAACAGCAGGAAGACTGGTGTGTTTAACATCTCAGAATTGCTTTATTCAGTCTTTATAGTGAAAAATGTAACCTTTAAAGCTGAGGACAGTTGCTTTTTCAAGTTAGTTTTTATAGCAAAGCATTTTGGAAAAGGGTGATCACTTTCATTTTAATAGTTGGATGAAAAAATATAGAATTTTATTTGATAGCAATATTACCCAAGTGTTGTTAATGACTATATTGATGTGGACATTTTCTGTGCCGCCATAGGGTTAAATTCCCTTCACATCCACTACATGTGATAAGATACTTGTTTGTGCTGGGCGCCATCTGCTGTTTGTTTTGTAGAATTGCTTTCAGACATTTTCAACAGAACATGGCTTTCTGTTAGAAATGAGTTAACCTCAGAGAATAACATAGGTGGAAGGTTGTTTTTAATGGGATCAATATTAGCAATCATACATATTTAATAATTGGTTAAAAAGAGGATAAAGTGCCAGATGTTTTCATGTAATGTTATGCATGTTTACTGACTTGGTGTGTGTGTGTGTGTGTGTGGGCCTTTCTCTGCGTGTGTGTGTGTGTGTGTCTCTGCATGTGTTTCTATTTTTGTGTGTGTGTGTGTGTGTGTGTGTGTGTGTGTGTGTGTGTGTGTGTGTGTGTGTGTGTGTACGTCATCAGACACCCCCAACTCCGACACGGAGAGCTTCAACCCGTCGCTGTGGGAGGAACAAAGGAAGCAGAGAGCCCAGGTGGCCTTCGAGTGTGACGAGGACAAGGACGAGAGGGAGACGCCCCCCAGGGTGAGTTATTCTCCCCTCCCCCTCGCGCTCGCTGCCCGGACACTTAAGCCCTGCCCACACGCAGCCCCAAGCCCGGTTCATGTTTGTAGGGCAGCCCGTAGAACCAGTAGGGTCCCCAAACCAGTACGGTTTGAGCAGAGCTGAACAAGCGGCGCATGGATGGAGCGCCGCAGTGTTTGTTTCTGCTCGCTATCGTCAAGGACACTTTATCACAAGGTCTATTTTATAGTCTTCAAAATAAAATATTCTGTCTCTCTTTGTCGCGACATGGCCTTGTGCTTTAGGCTTTGTGCTGACGGTACAGAGGAAGAAAAGTGGAACAAAATATTCATAATATGTGTATTTGTATATGTAATGTCTTCATTTATTTGACGGCAGGGTAATGCAGTTAAATAATTGAACTGTAATACTGTGCGGTTTTAAGACTTTTTAACCTGACTTTTTAACCTGTGAATAACCTTTTGAATACCTGGCCGTTAGCAGTGTTCCCTTACCGTCCCCACGGAAATGATTCATTTATAGTGTGTGTGTTGTGCGTTCCTGTGTGTGTGTGTGTGTGTGTGTGTGTGTGTGGTGTGTGCACTAAACTGAACTTCATAAGAGCAGCCCATAGGCGGGCCTTCTGCCCTCCATGTCCCCACAAAGAGCTGACTCAGAGTGTTTGTGTGTGTGTTTGTGTGTCCTGCTAGGAGGGGAACCTGAAGCGGTACCCCACCCCGTACCCTGACGAGCTGAAGAACATGGTGAAGACGGCCCAGTCCGTGGCCCACCGCCTCAAGGAGGACGAGGCCGGAGAGGGGTCCGGCAGGGACGGCCGCCCCCAGGAGAGGAACCACATCGGCATCCAGGACGTGGGCGTCAAGGTGTGTAGCGGAGCGATGTCCCGCCTTTATACCCCTCTGTGGAGGGCTCCTCCTCTAAAGGGCGAGCTGCGATCACAGTTAGTCATCCAGAGATGGGAGGGTAGGTCCGTCCTTTAGACCAGGGTCTAGAGGAATCCTAATACCGGACTGTGTCCACTTTGGCTCGGGGATCTCGCACACTTCCCTAAGGCCTTAGTCCTTTAGCTCGATGCCTAACCCCTCTTTAATGACGGCTACCTAAAATAATGCCACTTCTGCTGTTATTGGTATCGTCTTACTAGCTGGTTAAAGTAACACAAAGTACAGCAATGTAATGGATTACTTGAGTTTGTAGAAATTGTCCCTGTTTTTTTGTAACCTATATTTGATTGACATGCTGTCATAACGACGTGAGTTCATGACCCAACCCCACGCTCTCTGCCCCGCCCCCCCCCCCCCAGGTGATTGAGGCCCCCAGCGCCAACGGCCAGGCCGTGGACGCGGAGCCCATCTCCCACGCCGACGACTCCACTGCCCCCAAGGACAGCTCCGAGTCTTACAGCTCCCAGAAGACCCCCTACAAGTCCTCGGACCCCTCCATGATGAGACACGAGGACACGCTGGAGGTACTGCTTGCAGCGATCTCATTGGCTCGCAACCTCACAGTGTCACCATGACAACGGGGACCATGGAGCCATGTGCCCGGCGAAATGCTTTTGATTCATTAACATTCGATTTACATAATGGATCACATGGAATTCTATAGTGATGCATATTCTGTTTGATGTCAGTAAAGTGGTGTCTTCTCACACATCCATTGCATCTGTTATCCCTGACATGTGCTGTGCATAGAGGCAACCCCAAAAAGCCGGAACTACACTGTGTGTGTGTGTGTGTGTGTGTGTGTGTGTGTGTGTGTGTGCGCGTGCTTGTTTATCGATCACATAATGAACCAACTGCGGCTGTCTGCAGGACTCTGAGGATCTGTCTGATGAAGAGGAGGAGATGAAGGTGGCGGAGATGAGGCCACCCCTCATTGAGATCTCCATCAACCAGCCCAAAGTGGTGACCCTCAGCAAGGACAAGAAAGGTGCTTAACTATACGTCCTACTTACATTCATGTCCTTTGGTGTCTCTTCAGCGGCTTCTGTCCCATCATGTGGCAGACGCTGTGCCGGTATTCATTGTCATCAGTATGTTAGGGATGTGCTTTGATCATGCTAAGGTATGATGTACAGCTCCTCCATACTAGACCCCTCTGTCACGTATTTCTGTCAAGAAATTACATAGTATTGTTTTTTTTCAATTCCAAAAAAGATCCTTTAAAGGTTGGAAAAAGAGTCGTTATTCATAGCAACAATCTGTTGTTTAGGAATAAGCGACGAGTAATTGCCCTAATTGTCCAGTGACCAATTGATCAGAATTAAGCGTTCAACAAAGCGGTGTAGTGCGATAAGGTATTGTGTTATATCAATGACACTACAGAAATCTCAAGCCAGAGACCATTTTGAAAACGTTGTGAGTTTAAATTGAGATTTGAACATGGATCACTCATAGCACTACTGTATGACGTACCACATCTACCCTCATCTAAAACAAGTTGCCTCTGGGTTTGGTTTACCTTGAAGCTTTAAGACTCTCTAGCTACAATGACCCTAACAAAGAGCTCTCTGTTTCTGCACATCAGATGACGGGAAGGACGCCGACTCCCTCCTGGACGACACGGTTGCCAACAGCAACCAGAACAACAGCAACTGCTCGTCGCCGTCGCGCATGTCGGACTCGGTCTCCTTGACGACGGACAGCAGCCAGGAGAACTCTCTCTGCACCCCCGAGAAGGAGGCCAAGATGCCCTTCTTGCCCAAGAGCAGGTGGGAGTCGTGCACCAGTCGTCCCGTAGATGACGCTCTCAATGTCGCCTCCTCTTGGAAACTGATCTCAGATCAGATTATATTGCATCACTTTTATCACGGCGATGGAAAGTTGTCTTTGACGGAATCTCCATGAAATAGTCATATGAAAGCGTTTTAAGGAACTTTTTGTAGTAGTAAGGTTAGCTTTGTGTGAGAACGCTGCTCGCTTGATCAATGATCTGCAGTTGGGATTTTGACAAGCAATGATGCTAGGATGCTCGGTTCTTCTTTTTGGTTGTTTCTTTTGTTCAGACAACAAATGAAAGTATCAAACAGGGCATTCATCCCCATCCCCCCACCTTACCCACCTCTTCTCCGCAGCCCCCAAAGATCACACTTTGAAAGTAAAATGCTCATCAAAATAGACAAATAAATGGAAAAAACAAACAAAGCTACATTATAGGTTAAAACCTTAAGGCCTAAGTGAACACCTTCAAACGTAACCAAACGAGGAGTCTCCAAACTGGAGTGTGATCTAAAGTTCTTTGTGACTCCATGTTGCTGGTCCGTCCGTTAGTTAGTGTGTCTCCCTCAGCCTCACCCCTGTGCTGTTGAGTCCCCCTCACCACCTCCGTGTCGCTTCTCCCGCAGGCTGGAGGACGAGAACATGAACCCGGCCAAGGAGACGACGCCCTTCCTCCACAACGGCAATGGCTCGGCCTCGTCCCTGCAGGCGGCACTGCGCTCCCAGCGCGCCCTGCCCCCCGGGCCGCTGGGCGACTACGACCTGTCGGTGGAGGCCCGCCTCTCCTTCCTGAAGAGGGGCGTGGAGGAGGTGAACAACGGGGCGGTGGACGGCTACACGCGCTGGGACCAGATCAACATGAACGTCTCCCAGCCGCTGCCACCGCCGCCCGCCACCGACAACCTGGGGCGGCCGGACAACCCGGCCAGGTACACCCGCGGCCAGACCCAGGCGGACGAGGGGCGCGGTCACTACGGCAACAACAACAACAACGGGGAGCACCTGGAGAACAGCGGCCGGCGTGGCGTCGGCGAGCGTCTGAACGGAGTGGGGAGCAAGCAGGGCGGCGTGGACGCGTCCCTCTCGCGCAGCACGGAGGAGCTGTCCCCCGAGAAGCGGCTCCTGGCCCCGCCCACGGTGGCGAAGGCGCAGAGCATCGGCAACATGGAGAGCAGCGGCGGCGTGGGGATGAGGCTGTACTCCATCGACGCCGGTGTCCGTGACGACGCCTGCGACGGGCAGGCGGCCGGCCGGGCGATGATGATGGATGCGGAGGCGGCGGCGGCGGCGGCGGCGGCGGCTCAGGGCCAGAGCATCGTCCGGAGCAAGTCGGCCTCGCTGCTCAACGAGCAGAACCTCCAGGTGTACCCGGGCTCCTCGTCCTCCTCCTCGGACCTCCTCGCCGCCAACAAGCCCGCCGCCAGCAGCAGCCGGTACCCCGTGGCCTCCAGCATGGCCCTGGGCCTGCACCCCCCCCAGTACAACATCCAGTACTCCAGCGGCGGCCAGCCCCCCCCCGCGGGCCCCAAGGACGGCCTCTGGACCCAGCGGACCGCCGTCCCCCCCGAGCTCCAGGGCTACCCCCCCGGCCCCCCGCTGCCGCAGCAGCAGAACTCCCTGGCCAACACCAACTACTCCAACCGCAACCAGGCGCTGCCGCCCGGCTACCCCGCGCGGGCCCCCGGCGACATGTGGGCCAAGGACCGGCTGCAGCCCTCCGTCCCCTCCTCGGGGGGCCCCCAGGGGCCCGGCCGCAGCAGCACCCTGCAGCGGCAGAGCAGCGGCTCCTCGGCCGTCTCCATGGGGCGCTACCAGCTGCCCGAGGGCGAGTACATGACCTACCGGGACATCCACACGCTGGGCCGGGGTCCGCTGGCCATGAGCCACGCCCTGCAGCGGCCCCTGTCCGCGCGCACCTACAGCATGGACGCGCCGGCCTCGACGCGGCCCCTGGGCGGTCGGCCCCTGCCCCAGGACCACCTGCTGCCCGAGCGGACCATGTCGGTCAGCGACTTCAACTACCAGCACCTCAGCCCCAGCAAGAGGCCCGGGGGCCGGGTGCGCTCGGAGCACTCGCTGCTGGACGGGCCCCTGCTGGGGCCCGGGTCTCGGGGGCCCGTGCCCACCGACTGGAGGGACCAGGTGATGAGGCACATCGAGGCCAAGAAGATGGAAAAGGTAAAGGATGACAAAAAATAAGGAGAAAAGTGTCTCGTGTTGTTGTTGTCGTTGCTGTCGTCGTTGTTGTTGTTGTAGTGTTGTCATGTTAAAGGACGCCGCAAGTTCGAACCAATGATTTTCTTGGCATACACACGCCCGCGCGCACACACACCGCCTCTTTAAATGCCGTTTTGAGTGGCACAAGACGCACCAGAACATAAATGCTACTAACAGGTTTCAGCAGACTGCCTCTACACTAACCCTGTTGTTGATGAGCTTCTATTAAGTGGTGGTCACCGTCGTAAGGCCTCGCTCTGAACAGTGGGGTCTGTGTGGGCTTCTCCGTGTCCATGTCATCCCCTCTCCACCTCAGAGCTCGCTGTCTCGGTCCTATAATTCCGCTCACGCCCCGCTGGGCTGGTCTCACCACCACCACCACCCGGGCGGGGGTCGTAGGGCCATGCATGCCAGCCAGGGCTCTCTGCTCAGTAGTCCGCGGGACGGCCTGTCCCTCGGACCCTCGGGTTTCTGCGTGAGTACGGTGTCGTCAGCGAGCCGGCTAGCGTGGACCTCCACTCCCAGTAGTCCTTAGGCTGCTTCCTCTCAAGAGCAGGAGATCATCCTGTGTTCCAGTCTCTCTCTCTCTGTTCCCTGGGTCCTTCGCTTTGAACTGAGGAGTCATCACTGATCTGGCTTGAAAGGAAATGTATTCTTGGGCTAGTTTAGATTTGGCCTTTTAAGTGAAAACGTTTGCCGACTTGTGATGTCTTCTCAGACGGAAAGATGGACTGACTCCTGGGGTTAATACGGTTCTCTAATGTGATTTTAGAATAGCTCTTGTTTTAAAAGGGGCATTTTTAGTACTTTAGTATCACTCTCGATAATCATGTGTGGATGGGCCTCCCAACTGGGTTGTGAGAGGCCTTAATAATGTACATTTAATGAATAAATATACATATTATCAGAATATATATTGGGAAGGCCAACTTACACAGTCACACTTACTTAAGCACTTACATACACTTGGGTATAACTGTTTGTGTTTACATCACAAAACATGGGATGATAAAGGGAGTTTTTTACATTTTCGGAACATCACAGCAGGAAATGCCCCCTTTCAAACTAGAACAGGATTCGGGACCCCTTAGCGTTTCCTCCCCTCTCTAACCTGCAGGTGTCGAAAGACACTGTTGTCACCTGTGGGCGTGTGAACCCTTGTGATTATCACCACCGTGATCTCCCTCCCCTGCTCCACCTACTAAACAGACCCTTTCAAATCATTCTCATGCCCTTTCATCCTCCTCTCGCTGCCTCATGTCGCTCACATCAGTCCTCCTATGACCTTTCCCCACCTGTGTGAAGATGAGTACTGTGTCTGTCGGAGGTAAGTGGCAGGAAGTAGAGCCTTTAAGGAAGGACGTGTTTGAATTGTGGGAAATTAATGTATTTGGCAAGACCTAGGAAGACCATTGATGGCATGTTGATATGTTTCCTGTAAATGCTGCTCTCATAAACCTCCACGTGTTTTACAATGAGTGGTAGAGACGGGTCCAAATTAATGATGGATATTTCTGATTTATTATCAATATATCAACACTTTGGCATCGGCCTTCCTAGGTTTTGTCCCTAGTTCTTAATCTCCATTCCTAATGTACCCTTCATTTTGGCGTTAATCCTAATCACCCTCTTAATATTCCACCAAACTGCTTTTTTCTGCCCATGTATTGACACAGGATGTTAACATAGGGGTTGCGCTCTCTCTGTTTAGGACGACGTGTTCAGCATCCCGGGCCAGCAGAGTTACACCCTGGACCCTCACAGAAACGTAAGCAGGAGAGGTCGGGCTTTTGACCTCGGCTCAATGAGTCGACAACTATGAACTGAATTGTGTGTTTTTCATCCGTCCTGCTCGTTTCTGCTCCAGGCCGAACTCAAGGACGTAGGAATGCAGGAGCGAGCACAATTTGTATTAAGCTAAAAGTTGGAGGTTGCTATAGCAGCATAATGTTGCTTATATAAAAGAGGATGAAAGGCCAATAGTGCTATGTCCATTGCATGGCAAAGCTCCTCCAACAACCCACCTAAACTGAACACCAGCAAGCAACGATCCCAAACACACAGATTCATATCCCATTAGGGTGTCCCCCAACTTATAACCACATGTCGTCCCCCCCCTCCCCAGGTGCCTCTAGTGAACGGCCAGCTGGGCCCGGGCCCGGCCCTGCGTCCCACCATGAGCCAGAACTCCATGGCGCGCCACCCGTCCCGCGAGCAGCTCATCGACTACCTGATGCTCAAGGTGTCCCAGCAGCCCGGACAGCACGGCCCCCCGCGCATGCCCCAGGAGGCCCTCCAGGAGGTAAGCCCCGTCCCCTGTGGGGGGCGTGTTAGAACCACCCCTAGGGGGAGCACAGGGTTGGCGGTGGAGATGGGTGGGAAAGACCACGGTTGGGTGCTGTTGGTGGGGGCGTGTGGGGTCCATTGTTTTGAGGTTCTCCCTTAACTTGGTCTTGGCAATAATAATTGTTTATTTGAATATTTGCTCTGAAATATTTCATTTTTCCCTGATGTGTTACTCTTTTATTCATTTCCCTACGTCAGGGGTTTCAAACTCAACTTACCTGGGGGCCGCCGGAGGTAGAGTCTGGGTCGGGCTGGGCCGCATCAATTATTCCACAGAAAAAATGAGCACAACTGACCCAATCTAAGATAATGATCGGGCTATCATTAGATCACGTTGGCTATGTGATCGCTGACAGCAGGGGACATTTCATAGTGGTTGGTGGTAACCGGGACATTTTAGCGTCCTTTGGCTTTTGTCGGGACTCAGGACACGTGTTATGGGTCCCGTGAACCGGGCCGCGTAGCAGGGTGTAAATGGTGCTCTTTCAGTGTTGTACCGTCCTGAAATACATATAACAAACAGAGACACGGGCACATCACTTCCTTCCTCTCCGACAGCACGTGGAAAGAGTAGATTTATTGTACAGTTCACACTTGAACACAATTTGAGATCTACTCAATCTTCATTAATCCACTATACATATTCTCATATATGCACTCTTCACATAACACAATATTATTTAGTATTTTCTTAGGTTTAAACCTTGCCACAAAACAGTTTACTAACTGTGTTTCCTCTTCCCTGCAAACCCGGAGCAAACAGACACACAAATCACAACTCTCAACAATGATAAAAACATGAACTTTAACCAAATGTACAGGAAGCCACACATTCGCACTGACGCAACAAACACACACGCATTCGTACCGACGCGACAAACACACACTCGCATTCAGACACGGACGAGGACATGAGCACCCGCCGCTGCCGGGCCACTGCCGTTAGCAGCCAACGTCGACACACACAGGTCCCGACACGCACACACAAACTCTCTCAACACCAACACACACTCGAGGACAACAACACATCAACACACGAAGCTCAAAAGCACCGATACCAACCTGAAATACATATAACAAACAGAGACACGGGCACATCACTTCCTTCCTCTCCGACAGCACGTGGAAAGAGGACGACCGCAACGCAACCCACTCCGTCGCAAACTTTCGGTCGGCAACCGGCGCCCCGCCTCATACTGCCCCCTGCTGCTCGTAACGCTAAATTACTACTGTGCTTGCAACACCATGAACCGGTTTTCCAACCTCAATTCATTCAAATATATTTGAAATCAATGTGATCTCTCATGGGCATCACACACGCAACTCAAAACTGGGACTGTCTGGTCACCTTATCACAAGTGATAAAAAAGCGTGGCAAGCCACTTATCAAAAATGTGTGTTTGACAACGTGCGGGCCGCACTAACACTAAACTTTGATGTCAAGTAGGGGGCCACAAAATATCATCCCGCGGGCCTCAATTGGCCCCCGGGCCGCGAGTTTGAGACCCCTGCTCTACGTGTTCAATAATTTGTGTATTTATTTATTTGACTGTATATCACTCTCTTTAGGGTTACATATCAGTATGTGTTTGCTTGCTGCTGCATATTGCCTGTGCAGGGACTGGTTGAAGTAGAGTAATGGGACTCGACTGAGCCTCCCTGTTCAAATAAGTGTTGAAGATGATATGGTTTCACTGTGAGTGACTAACTCGTGGCTCTGCTGCTGTTGTTCCAGATGTGTGTGAAGGTGGAGAAGAGTCCGGAGCTGGGCTTCAGCATATCGGGTGGCGTGGGCGGGCGGGGAAACCCCTTCAGACCGGAGGATAACGTAAGCCTACACTCTGGACTATTGATCTTCTCATTGAACTAGTTACAAACCACAAAATTTTGGATGCATTGGAAACGGATGCCAAACCAGTTGTATGAGCTGGTCCCTGCCAACTATCAAATGTTTTACAATGCTTTCTCGCCAACCTGTGGTTGACACCTTTTAGTCCATATTTACATCTTATCCTATTATAAAATGTAGGTGTGTGGTTTGTAAAAATGCTTTTTTCGGTGTGTGTGGTTCCCTCAGGGGATCTTCGTGACGAGGGTCCAGACAGAGGGGCCGGCATCCAAGGTCCTTCAACCTGGCGATAAGATTCTCCAGGTAATGATTCGCAGAAGGTAGAATAGTGGGGAATAGGAACTAGTCACGGAGCTCGTCACGGAATCTGAGGAGCCTGACGTGAACATGCAATATCCCGAGTTTGAAATCTCAATCATGGGATATTGCCCAATATCCCGAGATAGCGAACCAATCAAATTGCACCATCTTAGGAGGGTTCACGTGTAGCATATACTAACAACAGCTATATCTTCGCTAGTTTAGTCTAGTACTACCTGGTTCATCAATGGAGCAGACCCATAATCAGTGTTATGAGCGACAGCTGTGTTGATCCTACAATACCGGCTCTGCAAAAAGGAATCCCGAATAGTAACAGTTGTTAAACTAAAAAAAATGAATGAAGATCTTGGAGTTGAGACCCACGACTGAGGTGTGAAGTTAATTCTCCCTGGGGGTAACCATGGATACATATCTGTTGTCCACAGGCGAACGGCTACAGCTTTGTGAACATCGATCACGGGTACGCAGTCTCCCTCCTGAAGACGTTCCCCAGCACTGTGGACCTGATCATCCTGAGAGACATGCTGTCATAGGGTCGCCGGGCGCGACCCCCGCCCACCACCCGAACACTTAACGAGGACAGACAGAAATAAAGACAGGGCCAGGTGATCCGGGAGAAGAACCAGCAGACAGATCGATGGCGACTCTTATTTGTATTTTTATACACAGATCCGTTGGTCTTTCATGACGTGAACTATTTATGATGAAGACCTCGGCAGAACCTTTTGTCCCACGAAACATAGAGGGGTGATAACGCCCCACGCAGTGAGAAGGGGAAATCGGGGGGGGGGGGGGGGGGGGAACATCGGGACGCATGCGTCGGGAAGAGGCCATCACTGTGGAATGGAGTATTTTTATATGAAAAAGGAAACCTGTGTGTGTGGGGTGGGAGGGGTTAATGTTCTCAACGCCACTGTTGGGCTCTCTTTGTACAGAACATTAAGTTTATTCCACTCATTCGTCCTCATCACTCATCAGCCATCGGTGTGCTTTGGTTTCCGTAAGACTATCGCCGACCACTAGGGGGCACCGCTCCAGCGTTTTTAACATTCAGTTTGCCTTGATTTTTTTTTGCTGGTCTTTTATCGTGATTTTTTGTATTTAAAAAAACATGTACGTTGAAACCACTTATAGGTTGGCTGTGTGGTCTGGAATGGGGGATAATGTTATGGTAAGTTTCTTTTTTGTGTGTGTGTGAACATGAATGTAGTTTATGGGTGGGGTGTAGAGGGGACAGTGAAACTGATGTCCTCGTGTGGCGTGGAGGGCGACAGACGTCCCACCATAGAGCTTTGTTTCATCCTGTGATATTTTCGGGCAATACTGACATCGGGGTACTCCAACTGCACACCTACTGGGTCGACGAGCCACACCTGCTTTATCATTTACACCTGGAAGGAAACCACTGCCAGGGCTTACGCCAACAATAACAACCAAGCACCTTTATGGACCAACCATCGCAATATGACTTGATATCAACACAACCTCGGTGCTGAAACACAAACCACGACAAGATGCTTTTCTGCATGTGATAATTTGGGACGAGGAATGGAGAGAATTGGGCCGGAGAAGGTTCTGGCCTTTTTGGGAGAGCCATGAGATTATAGATGTAGTGCATATCTTTTAAAGGGGCGGCGTCCATTTGGGATGCAACCGGAGCAGGATTTTCGCAGACCAGAGGGGGTGTGGCTTCGCTAGGTATCCAAAGCATGTTTGGAGAGTGGAGAGGGGCTGGATGCACGAAGAGACAATAGGGTTTTAAATTAATCAGTCTACACTTTCTCCGCTGCTCCTTTTTTTAATTTAGGGCTTTTATTCCCTTTCATAAGGAGCTGACATTGGGTTTGAAGAGGGCCGACTAATAGGGCAAGAGTTTCAGTGTCTGACCTGTTTGCGTGAGGGGAAAAGATCACAGTTTGCCTTCCTATTTGTACAAAATGTCTCCATCCTTTCAAGCTTCTCACTTAATTCCTGTGTGTATGCGACAGTCTTGGTTCTGTTCGTTCTGCAGAAGATTTTGGTGTGTGTGTGAGAGAAGTTGTTCATGTGAGAAAATGTTTGTGTGAGAAAGTGAGTGAAAGAGAGAAGCAAGGTGTCAAGTGCCATAGACCTTGAACTGTTTGAATACGGGAGGACAGTTTCACTTCCGGGACCCAAGCAATATTCACTTATTCATAACGGACAAAAAACAGCAACTCATCGTTGAGTATATTCATTTTTTGTTTTTTGTTGGTTTTTGCATTATGGCTTAGCAATAGTGAAGAGAGAAAAAATACAGACAACTTTATTTTTTATTCTTAAAAAGATCAGCATTTTTAAAGAAAGACTTTTAGTAATCACTGGTTTTACATACATTTTATATTGTGGAAAAAATGTTTTGTAATAAAACGGCATTGTTAATATAAACAGCTGTTTTTTTCTTTTTTGGTTTCTTTTTTGGTCATCAAATTACTAATTGAACATACCCAATTCTAATCAATGCAGAAATCCCAATGTTTAAACTTTGTATTCAAGCAAGTTTTAAATCACATGCCTTTTCATCAGTAACGGTCACTCGTTGGATCAGTATACCAGCTGTCTGCATGAAATAGACCGACTCCAGTGGTAAAAGATTATTTGATGAGACGTGTTTCCAAAAGTGGTGGAAATGATTACACAGTATTGGCTTCACACATTTTTTGAATATGTATGTGACCACCAAATTATATGTACAATATTTATATAGTAATGTATATCCCCCTCACACTAATTCAGTGAAAGCCATTCCTGCATATTTTCAGCATTTGTGTCATGCACTGTACCTGTATGTAAATCATTTTGACATGCACAATGACTTATGCTCATAAAGAGACGCTGTCTAAACAAAAAGAAAATGACACTGTTAATTCAAAAAAGGTTTGACCCCTTTATGATCGCGACATTTGATAATTGGGTGAATGAATATTTTTCCTTTTTTTTTAACGATAGTTGATTTTTCGTGGTTACAAACCAACTATTCAATGTTTTTTTTGTTAAAATATTTTGTCCAAGTGACATTCCCTCCTAAAAGTGCCCCAAGTAGATTTTAATGAGATTTTATAATTTCTGTTATTGGATTCTATATTGGATTTTCTTTAACAAATGATTTGTTCCTGAATTGATAGTACTTCTCTATTGATGAGGAATTGACAGTCCAATCATGTAGACAATCGAACCTGAGAATCTGAGTCATCACTTTTTTTCCAAGTAGTTCTAATTTATTTTGCAGTCTCAGTGATTTGTAGACATTATTATCCAACCGATTACTTCATGTAAATACCTATAGAAAAACTTGAAGAGAAAATAATCATGGCATTAGTGGTTCGAGTTTGTAAAACCAGCAATAAAATCTCCATGCAGACAGGCAACCCTTTTGATGTTAAGCAGTTAGCCTTCCAGAAGAATCTCTGGAAAAAGGCAACAGAAAAATTATCAATATGCATTTATCCAACATTCCAGATTTTGTATATAAACACCCTGTTTATGAAGTAACCTGTGGAAAATAAACTAATGCTCTTCATTGTTTGGTCTTCTCATGTCTGCTTCATGTCATCTTCAACGTTTTTGTACCATAAAGAACTTTTTTGATATGATATTCTGAAATATTTTTTGGGTATTATTGGCCCCATTTATGCCTTCTGTATGAACACTGGAGTCACACACTACTGAGGATGGCTGCTGGTGACACCAAACACTGGTCTTTTTAAAGGGCCCCTATTTTACCAAAGGTTGTGATGTGATTAGCCCTTCGAATCTGTGTATGATGGATAGATAAGCCTACCAGTTGGCATGGTCCACTGGGTAAGCAGGTAGACTGATCTATCCAGCATACATGTAGGTGGAACACTCCTTGTGTTGTGCTCAAGTCAGGGCAGATTTTGAAGTGGCTTGTAATGGCTGATCCCTCTTAAACCTGGTGGTAAAATAGGGGCCCTTTATCCACTATCGAATCCTTTATTAAGTGCTCCCCGTGCAGGTGCAAATTTCCTCATGAAATGAATGATTCACTGCAAAACTTAAACATTAAGATCCACTTCTTGTGTCGGCTCGTCAGTTCTCACCAACACATCCATGGTTGTTTACGTCCTTGGTTTTGAACAGAGAACTCCTAAGATGGCCGCACTCTGGAAGTATTGGTCAAAACCGACTGGATATCAACAAAGTATCCAGATTGTTGTATTTAATTGGTTATAAACAAACCACTGAGGGTTTGTTTTGTAATTGAAATGTTATGTGACATTTTGGTCTAAACGGGCCCCACATGGATTTAATACGATTTTATAATTTGCATTATTTTATTACATAATCCCAAATGAATTAATAGTATATCTGAATCTTATCAAAAATACCAACAAGGTATATTGTGAGTAAACTACCCATCCCAAAAATAAAAACGTTTACGAAAATAAAAAAGAGCAAGCTCACAAAAAAATATTTTTAGGACTGAACTATTAAAGAATAGTCTAGAGATAATACCATAAATATGCATACTTTACAGATTATTCCCATCGCTTTAGGTGTCTTCAGCCCCTTTTGTTCTGGACCCCCACAACACACGGTGGCGCTGTTCAACTTGTCCACTTCCTCCTACTGATCCAGAAGTCAATAGTACACTACTGACTATGGTGGTTACCCTGAGGTATTCCCTGCACGAATACCGCGTATAAATAAACACGGGTATTATATTTGAACACCGCCAGAATGAACGGAATACCGGGAACTACCGTTGTCCAGGTCACCAACCTGTCGTCGGCCGTGAGCAGCGAGCAGATGGCCACTCTGTTCGGCTTCCTGGGGGACATCGAGGAGCTGCGGCTCTACCCCCCGGAGTAAGTGCACCCGACGCGGGCTCGCCAGCCACAGCAACGGCGGGGATCTATCTGGGGCCTTTTTTAAAGTCGTCCATAATGCTTACAAACAAAACATAGGGATGACCGTGAAGGGGCTTTTAAACGTGTGTGTGTGTGTGTCTTGTTTCATTTACAGCAACGCGCCGATCGCGTTCTCGTCCAAAGTGTGTTACATCAAGTACCGGGAGCCGTCCAGTGTCGGCGTGGCGCAGCATCTCACCAACACCGTCCTCATTGACAGGGCGCTCATAGTGGTCCCGTGTGCGGAAGGTGAGTGCGGATCATCTTTCGCTCCCACACTGTGTCATAAGATTGGGTCTAAATAGATTATGTGGTTTGTGTTTTTTTTTTTTTTTTACCTCAGTCCAGACATGCAAATCGTTTACAAACGGTCGTTTACAAATTCTGGTTAATTCTCTTGCTGTCTTTCTCGCTGCTCCCCTCAGCCCCCCCCCCCCCCCCCCACCCTCTCCTTACACACACACACACACACACACACAAACACACACAAACACACACACACACACTAGTCTATGCAAACAGACACACACAAGCTAGTATATTCTTACATTTTCACTCACCAACACACTCACAATCATACACTTGTCTATACTAACATATTGACACTAACAATCACACACGCAAACACAAACAATCACACACACACACACACCTATACTATCATGAAAATCAATGTAAATCACAATTATGCACTGGATTGTACTGACACAAATGGCTATTTGCATGTGTTTTCATGAGTAGTGCACTTTCCAAGGTATTTGCTTCTCCAAGGTTTTACACAGCATCTGACATATAGGTATTTCCTACTTAGAATTGGGCAATCGAGACGTAGCAACGTGGCACTGGTTTTATGAAATCTTTTTTGGGGATAAAATCTGCTTTCCTTTTTTTGATCAGAGTGTACTTATGCCTTTTCATCGTGACTTCTGTTTTTTGCACGGTGATCAGTCAAAAAACAAAAAAATATAAAACCATCAGGACGGCAACTCGGATAGCCTAACTCCTGATCCTTTCTTCCTTTTTTGATGTAATCCCCCCCCCCCCCCAACCCCCTGTGGTGCCGCTGTTCCTCCCGTGTGTTACCGTAGCGTCATGATAGTAGCGCAACGCAAATTGCTCTTTGTCATCCTGACTTGGTGGCCCGATGGCTACTGAGTTTATTAATTTGGTTTTGTATGTTTTTTTCTGTGTGATTATGTGTGCATATCAGATGACTAGAGTGGCCCCGGCTGGTACACTTCACTAGCCTGAATCAGGCATTGTTTTCCAAGCCACAATCCCCGAGTGGGCCAACCAAGCCTTCATGGGGGAAAATGTGACCAGGAGACAAGGCCGCTGAGCATTCCAAGATGGACACCTTGTCTCTTTTTTGTTTTTATTTTCTTTATTTTTTTATTTCCTTCCTTTCATTCTATTCCCATGTTGTCCACTCTGCTGTCTCTACCAAGAACCTCTAGCTTTGTTTTTTACTTTTTCTATAAATATATATCTATATATATAATTGGTATTTTTTGGTTTATTTTGTTTTTTCATTTCCGTCCATCCCCCCTCCCCCCATACCCCTTCTCTCCACCTCTACAGCTGCAACTTGTGTGTGGTTGAGCTGGGTTCAGCGCAGCGATGCGGGCCCCCATTCCCCCGAAGATGGCTGTCACTTAACACTCTTTTCTCTCTCCTCCTTGCCGATGTAGTTGTAGGTGTAGTCAGGGTAAATGACAGAGACCCAACTACAACCTATAGAACGTACTGTTGCACTTTGTTGTTGGATTTTGTTTTAAACTGCTCCGTAAACATATCTGCTGTTTGTGTGTTTCAACGCAGCCACGTTTGATATAGCTTTATCAAGTGTCGCTGTTCAGAAGCTACTTAAACACTATTCTTCTCACATATATATTTACTATATCTCTCTCTCTCTCTCTATATATATATATATATATATATATATATATATATATATATATATATATATATATATATATATATATATATATATATATATATATATATATATATATATATATATATATATATATATATATATATACATACGAGTATAGACGTGTCACAGGCATTCATTGTTGGTTTGTATTGTTTATTGAGGATATTTCCCTATACTGGAAAGACTCAGGTAGCTGTTGTGTTTAGACATGGCGTTTGTGTTTAGTACCGGTGACTCTTATCGTACGCTGTGTCTTTAAATCCAAGTGTAGCCTTTTTTTTTATTTTTCTCTCAGTAACGATTAGTAGTTTTTATTAACGGTAATGGCCACAATAACTAAAAACGTGGCCTTGCGTCCTCCAGCTCTACTGAGCGGGGAAAACGATAACAGCAATATTAACCATTTGATTTGAGAAGAATTTCTAATCCGATGTTCTTTGGCAGAAAAAAGTCTTGGCTAACGTCTCATACAATTCTTAAAGTTGTTGTTCTTCTCTGTATTTGATGTCCTGTGTGCTATTAGTGACGCAGCCAATGGGGTTGTCTTGTGTCTTGCACAACTTTCCGACACTGCGAAAACGAACGCCCCCCAGGAAACGCATCCATGCTTGATATCGTACGGTTCATGACCAATATGTTTCCAGTACAGGTGACCCCATACATCAAAGTGTTGACTCATTATCTGCATATTATTTTCTCCTTCGTTTTTTCAGTCTATGAAAAGAAACAACAAAAAAGATAATCTGTTTCTTTTTTCATTTTGTGAGAAAAAAATCTGTTTAGATTGTTGACATTCACGATCATATTTATGACTGCCTGAGCAGATTGCTTGTTTTAAAGTCTAGTCCACCACAGCGATTGAGCTACGATGCTCCGTCTTCACTCGTAAGACACTAGGACAGGCTTTAGACGGATGAGATAAAGAGGACATTTTGTTTTTAACGCTCCCTTTCGCTCTAGAGCACAGTGTTGGGTGGGTAGTGTGGATGATAGAGCAGACAACAGTCCCCCCCCACTCCAGGGACCCCCGCTAACCGCTGCCTCTGCCCCTTGACAGGGAGGATCCCGGAAGAGGCCAAGGCCTTGTCCCTACTGGCCCCGGCCGCCCCCCCGGCGTCCGCCATCCTCCCGGGCGCAGGCCTGCTGCCCATCCCCATCCCCACGCCCTCGCCCGTTCACAGCGTAAGCTCCCAACTTATTTACTTTTTTGTGATTCATATTTGTAAAATAGTTTCACAAATGCTCTTGGCTTGCATGCGTCTGTGTGTTTTAAGTTGGATCTGTATTTCTATTTTGTAAATGGTATTACAACCGCTAAAGTGGATGCACAAAACGTGGCTTCTGGGGGAGATGCAGGGCGGGGACTTCCCGGCGTGCTTCAAATGGAGGGTTTACATGGGTTTGAGAGAGAGAGAGAGAGAGAGAGAGAGAGAGAGAGAGAGAGAGAGAGAGAGAGAGAGAGAGAGAGAGAGAGAGAGAGAGAGAGAGAGAGAGAGAGAGAGAGAGAGAGAGAGAGAGAGAGAGAGAGAGAGAGAGAGAGAGAGAGAGAGAGAGACTTCTGATGGAGGGATATCTGTCCGTGTTACTTTATGTCCTGATTGGCTAATGAAATACTCCACAAGAAAATGTATTGTTATCCACCGGGGATTGATCAATTTCACAGCTCATAGGAAGAGAACGGAAATTAGTTTCTGTAGACCGGATAAATACTAAAAACGGACCTTCTCCAAGCATACATCCTGGGTGATGAAGGGCTTCTAATGGCTCATATTCAAGACGTGTGTATGTATATAGCAGCGTGTATACGCTTGTGTTTCCCTGGGCTACTGCAGCTGAACCTCCCGGTGCTGAGCCGGCCCCCTGCGGAGCTCTCCCCCTCGCTGAGCACCCAGCCCCCCCCGCTCATGGGGAACGTGGACCCCTCCAAGATCGACGAGATCCGCAGGACTGTCTACGTGGGCAACCTCAACTCACAGGTGGGGCCTTCAGACACCGTGTCCCGATTCCTCAGGGATTTCACTCCTGAGCTCAGGGTCCGTTTGTTTTATGGAATATACATAGCTGTCTGCCATTTTGTGCATTGAAGTGCGTACAACAAGGCAAGGGTCGTCTAAATATGCACAACAGCCAATAGTATCTCCGAAGGTGGGTCAAGTCAATACAGGTTATTCGAACTCTTAATTACCTTTAGGTCATTCATGTTAACTATATTTACACTGATTTACAGTTTGTCTGTGGGTAGACCACAGAGATTTGACTTAACATGCCATGCATTTTTTTATGTAACGTGTTGTTTTGGTGTGCTACAGACCACCACGGCTGACCAGCTCTTGGAGTTCTTCAAGCAAGTGGGAGACGTGAAGTTTGTGCGCATGGCGGGGGACGAGACCCAGCCCACACGCTTCGCCTTCGTGGAGTTCCTGGACCAGAACTCTGTGTCCAGAGCGCTCACCTTCAACGGCGTCATGTTCGGAGACAGACCGCTCAAGTATGGGATCTTTATTAACATATAATTATCATTATCGCTTATCGGCAACAGTAATAACAAATTGTATTTAATCATGAACAGGCTTTCTTCATTTCTTTCTAAAGGATTAATGGTTTTACTAATATGTTTGTATGGAGGAAAAATGCTACGCTGATGCTGAATTATCAGTCTAATTTAGTTCAGTTAGCAATGCAACATTTATGAAACAAATAGAATCGTCATTCTGTTTTATATTAATGCTACGATGATTTATGTGGACCCAAATGGTTTGCCTTCGTTTGCAGCGTGAACACTAAACGTTTAACTAGCATGGTTCTCTTCATCCTTTGTCTTCCAGGATCAACCATTCCAACAACGCCATCGTGAAGCCCCCGGAGCTGACGGCCCAGGCCGCCGCCAAGGAGCTGGAGAGCGTGATGAAGCGCGTGAGGGAGGCCCAGTCCACCATTGCCCTCGCCATAGAGCCCGGTACGCACTCCCCCCAAGCCCTAGTCCCATTGGCTCAACCGTGCATCCCTGCCCATTCTTCGTTAGTCTTCTTCCACTCAATGTGTGGGCTTCCTTTGTTGTTTTCTGTAGGAGAGGAGGAAAAGCCGCGCTCTGCCAGTCGGTCCCGACGGCCGCGGCGTTCCCGCTCGCGGACGCGCTCTCCCTCACGCTCGAAGACGCACAAGAAGAGGTCGCGCTCGAGACACAGGTGGGAACAAGTGGTTAGGCCTCGGCCTCCTCGTTTGGCCTCGGCCACCTCGTAAGGCTTCATCCTCCGCGTTATGTTAAAGGGGCCATATTTTTTGAGATTTAGCTTGTTATAAACCTTGTCAGCTATTGGTGAGTGAACTGTGCTGCGAGAATATCCGTCATTAGTTGACTGCCCCTGCTGGCTCATTTCTGAACAAACAAGGCATCTCGTCCCTGATTGGTTCGGGGAGTCCATCCGGCCTGTCAATCATAGGTGCATAAAATGTAAAACGTTTTACTGGTGGAGAACGTATGGAGGGAGGGTGCAGAGAGGGTGGGGCTGTCATTGGTGGTTTGGTTACAGAATCTTGCTCTCTTCCTGTTCCCTTTTTAAAACCATTGAATTGTACCTAAAGCAGCTTTAACCCCTAGTGTGTTGTGACGGTTAAATAACGGCGTCTCTCTGGGTTGCAGGACCAAGCCCTCTCAGGCGCCCATGCCAAGGGGCAGTCCTCGCGGCGTCCACAAGAGGCGCTCACGCTCCCGGGACAAACGACGGAGCCGAAGCCACTCCAGGTGTGTGTGGCTGTGTGTATGTGCTCACGATGACTACCACTCAGCCATGTCTGTTTTTCTTTGTTAAATGTTGCAAATTCGTATATCATAAACAACGGAAAGAAAATGCCATTTCTTACACTGCTAACGTGTAATAAAGCGTATGATTCCTATGGCAACATGTGACGTATAATAACACGTATGATCCCCTCCAGGGGCCACAGGAGACGCAGTAGGGAGCGCTGCAGGAGCCCCAGGAGGACGGCCAGGTCTCCCTCCCCCCAGAGGTGAGCCCAGCACCTCACTGCCCCCTGCCTAGAGCATACCGCTGGGGGGCAGCCAGTAGTCAGGGGGTCAGTATGACTCCCAGCCACAGGGTTCTGGCTTCAAACCCAAAGTCAGCAACTGCCTGTAGGGGTCCTATAGCGGGTCCTCTTTTAAATCAATCCATCAATCCACCCTCCACTGGTCCTGATTAGTCCCTTAGTCATTGGGAAACGGCAGCTTCCTCTTTCAGGTCCAAAAATGCAAAATGCTGATAATCTTATGTCATCATAAACAAAATGTTCCTACTGAGAAGACTGGTGGAGGCTGTGCGTAGTGCGGTATTAGTCTCAAAAGCCCCAAATGTAGCAACTGTGTTAGGGATCTAGAGTGGAGGAATGACAATTTGTTTCACTCATGCAGAAACACTGCAGCCTCCCATAGAGGCGCCAACAGTCATCAAACTTTCCAACAGAAGCCGAGGTAAGCTTAGCAGGGGTCTGAAGGCTCATGTACAGACAGCCGTGGAGCTGGGCTCAAACCCTTTGAGTCAATTTATTAATCATAGAAACCAATGTGATGCAATGACCAGGGCTTTGTACCTCATTTTTGATTAAAGGAATAGTATATGCAAAAGTGTTGTAAAGTTTGTGGAAAATATTTATTATAAAGAGAGGGTTCCCTGTTTGGCTGATTTCAAGAGATCAATGCATAATATAGATCAACAACACAAATATATAATGACTTTGTCAATATTACTCTAAATCAATTCATCTAAAAAATTAATTAATTAATTGAAAGAAATGACCATAAATATATATATATATATATATATATATATATAATATGACTGTAAATATTATTGTACATAGCTACAATAAGCCATAGGTACAATAATCATATATCCCTTCATATATGTAAATACAATATAATTCAAACTCTAGTCTTCATCAATCTAACATTGCTAGTCATTTTCAAATATCCCTGTAGACTGTTATGGAACAAAAAGCTTATGTTGCTGTATGATGACGATGTCTCCCATCATCGGCTTTTGTGAGGAAGGAAAAGATGGCCGGCTCTCAGTGACCGTTTCTCCTCTAACTCCAGCAGGGTGAAGAGGGGAGGGCGGAGGAGGGAGCGCAGCAGGGAGCGGAAGGAGCGCTCTTTGTCCCGTAAGAGGAGTCACAAGGACCAAGACCGGAACCGAAAGGCCAGGCCCGTCAAGGTAACCAAGGTGGTCCCAGAGCTCCAGTTGTTACACTTTAAGCATCTGTAACATTAAGCTAGTTATAGTCTACGCCAAAATGTCCAGCCTTCGTCGAAAAGTACTCGGGAACAAAAATATATTCAAATGAATACTTAAAATGAAGACAGAATATGGAAAATAAATAAATAAAGGGGCGTAATAAGTCATGTCTTCTGTAAAATATATTCGTCCGCTCGCTTACTTGTTTTGATTTAATTTGACATTGAAGGTGCAAAAGGACGTTGAACGGGAAGCAAAGGAAGACTGTGAGAGTGACAGAGAAGGCTCCGGATCAGCCAGCGAGGACATGGCCTCCCCCTGTACTCAACAAAATGGCCGCTGAGAGACTCTGGGCGAGGAGCGCGCATCCGTAGGTTCAGCACCAAGTAGGAGACCAGAGTTCTTCTTTTTGGTTAACAGTGGCTATATTAAATAAAAGTGTGTTGAGATTCGTATTCGCACACGACAAAACTCACACGTAGTTGTGGTAGTGTCACACATGTCAGTCGCCCATTTTTAAGACGCAGCGTTGTATTAGTTGAATCATCATCTGGTTGTTTGCTTTTAGTTTTTTATTCAATTTCGTACTGGCACTACACAAATACAGTTTTGTGGTACCGATGTCACCAAACAAGGATATCGATTTCATAGATGTGTCCATCTGTCAGTGACAAGCAATTTAGTTATTTAACTGAAAGGAAATCAATCTTTATTGTCGATTTTATTTTACTGAACAGTATTTTGATATCAGAATCAGTTGACAGAACGTGGAACCTTTATGAATCCAGCTATCGTACCATCCATTTGGGACAAATGGTCAGATTTAGTGAGTTAACCGTAAACAAAGATTTATATTTAATAATTTTTAATTACAAGTCTACTAACTAACAAAAGAAAGAAAAAAAGGGAGTCATAGAAGAGAAATCTGAATAATCGTCCAAAAGCTCCCCCCTTTTGTGCAACTGTGTAGAACCCCTTGCTTCACCACTAGGGATGGGACATGCCATGCTTACCTCGCTAACATACAGAGCCTGTATTGACTTGATTTTAAAAAGAACAGCCCACCCTGTATGTAACTGGCACATACTGATAATCCTCTTAAGCAATAAAACAAATGTTTGAATCTAAAAATAAACACGATATTCAGAGACCACTGAGGAGTAGAAATGAACGATCTTGGCAACGCATCTCATTTTGCTTCCGATGTTGTCTCATAGGAAATAAATAGGTCCTTTTTTTATTTTTTATTACTTGGATTGTATTATTCTGACCATTTCGTGTACAGTGACTAGGTAGTGTTTATGTATGGGCCAGGTTTAATAATGTATGAGGTACAACATCAGGAGGACACAGATGCTTTTTATGGTGCCCGGGGGAATTAGCCCTGTCTGTTGTGTGAAGGATACATTCATCACATGCCTCGTGCAGTCTATCACAGCCACAGGATCTGTACAGTATGCCCTTTATTTTTGTGTCGCTCACCTTTTTGTGATGCAGCAAACGGGTTGATATATATTACTTTAATTATAAGCAATCAGAAGAAATGTTTGACTTATTTTGCCAATTTGGTTTGTTTCTTAAAGCTCCACAACATCAGATAAAGAACATTCTTATGTATGTTGTTATATATGTGGTCAAATGTATTTTTCACTCCCTAGTAAAACATATATTGCATATATATTTGACTTTTCCTATTTTGTTGCTGTTTACTTTGGTGCTATATTCATATTTCGGAAATGTGCATATCAGGAGGTGTGAAACTAAATGTTATGTCAACATTTCTATAATTTTCCACACGTAAATTGGTTGACGTAGGCGGCATAAAATATCACTTGGCAGTTTGTACATTAAAACCAGTGCTATGGACATTGGGTCAAACATTGGCTGTAGTAAAATTGGAAAAAACGTATTGCAAGCAAAGACAACTGAAAAGTGCCTAGACTAAGATTGTACAAAACACTGAATAATTACCTAAAAGTCCATACTCAATTTATTTTGGCAAACTAAGATTCGTAAATTAGGTGTTGAAGTTACAATACATTTGTGAGTAAAATTGTCTTCGACATAAAAAAGAATATAGCTGATTGTGAATATTTTGTTGTGTTTTTTGCAGGTTCAAATGTTTGTGCTAGTGCGGATTATTTGTGTGAATAAATCCAGTGTTGAGAAATTTAACGGTGAAAGGTTTCTGCTATTGTCTAACAACAAAGTTCAAAGCTTAATGTCGGTTAAAAGTATAGGTTTGCGAAACAATTTAAGGAATGAAACATCTAAACGTTGGTAACATACCAGAGGTTTGCCAAACAGACAAATGTTTGGTGTAAGATATCTGAAATACAAAACAAATGAACATAATACAAATTGTATTTTTTTATAATGTTGTATTCAAGTATTTAAAAACAATCTTGGCTAATTCCTAAGATGAAGAATTACACTTCCTGATTCAAGCGGGGAGGTTTTTTATGATGTTTATGAAAAGCTTGGATGTATGCTGTTGATCCTCCCTGGTTGTGTCTTGTTCAAATGTCCACCCCAATAAAAATAAAAAATACAGGCTTTTTCATTCAGATAATCTGCTGAACACACAGCGTCTCCTTGACACATCCCCTGGCTAATATCTTAAGGAAACAAATGTGCTCAAGCTCTTCTGTATGCTGGTTCCTCTTCTACTATTATTGAAGTGTCTACTTTATTTTTAGCGTCTTAAAGAATTATACCCATCCACACGCTCAATCCTTCCAGAATTGGAATTTTGCCGTTTCAGTTTGTGGTCCTCCTATCGGTGCCATTAGCGGCCAGGTTGCAAATGTATTGGTGTGAAAGTCATGCTCTTTGCAGATGATTGGCCTACGTTTATTTGAACGATAGAAAAAGGTCAAATCCCCAGTGCTTCCATTGTCACCCTACTATGCTAGATCTCAGCTATGAAATCGATTTTACCCATTTGTTTGTGGTTCAAAACACTAGAACAATCGATCCAGTCTACAGAGCGTCGATCTCCATCGGACACTGGCTAGATTACCGGGCGTAGTCCGATCCGTTCCCATGTACAGTCTTGTTCATCTCCTCTCCGCGAAGGCCTACGTGGCCGGTGGTGGTGGAGGCATGCCCTGCTGAAACAGCTCCATGGTGGTGTAGTCGCTGGGCCCCTTACCGGGAGCGCTCTCCAGGTCACTCTGGAGCGCGTCCGGGGTCGTGGTTCTCTCGTCGTCGGATAATGTGTCGGCGGTCGAGTCGTCACTGGCGTCTCGTCGTGGCGGTTCCTCACAGCGGGGGGGGTTCCCGAGTGGCTGTCCGCTGCCCTGGAGCCCGGTGTACTGAAGGCCCAGCGGCGGATCCGGGAGGTGCAGGTGGAGGGTACACGTGTCACATTCCTCCCGGAGGCTGGTCAGCTTCAGCGGCACCTGAGGGACCAAACCACATGATGACCCATTCATTAAGGGCACTGAACGTATAAAGGGTCTGCTTTAGGTTTTTGTGAATTAGTGTGTAGGAAATAAGAACATCAAGTTGTTCTTTAGCAAAGTGTCAAGTTCATGTAATTCATGTTTTTGACAAAACCCCAAAATAATCTCCAATTCATGATATTAACAAATGGAAGGTGTTGTCCGTCTTAAAACTATAAGCTGAAACCAATGCAGTGTTATTTGACAGGTGAGTCTTGTCAAATCTGCTATTTTTTGACCAAATAACAGCTTACCAGGTCATAGGACCTAACCATTCTCTGGATTGCATAGCTGGTACCTGGGTTTGGTACATTTGGCCAAAACGACCTCTTTGCCCTGAAAAAAAAAAGTTATATTTCAAAGTTTTGTTTTAAATTCACCTACTTTTTCTGAACACATGTTGATGCTACACTTACATTTGTTAAAGATTCAAAGGTGCTATAGGTAAGAATCTGGAGTTTCATAGCAGGCAGAACAATGGGGAAGAGGGCTGAACTTTGAAACCAACCATCGCCTCCCTCTCTGCTGCTCCTCCCTACAGTTCATTTAAAAGGATTCCCCGAACCAATCTTTGAAGCGATGCTCTGTAATGGGCTGAGAATGTGCAGATAATCTGTTCTGGTTCACTGTACTCCGGTGTCTGTATGAGCCAATTAAGAATTAAGACCACTCTTGGCTAATTTCTGACCAATCAGGGCATCGCTTCAATGATTGGTCAGAAATTAGCCAGGAGTTGTTTTAAATCTTAATTGGCTCATTGAGGAGCCGGAGCACAGTAAGTTAGTTAGTTAGGCCTTTAAGTTCCCTAGGGAAAATAGGCCATCGATGAAACCCCTCCATCCTCTTCGGTCTTGTACCTTCCAATCCAGTTGTTGCCATGTCAGCCCTTTCGTCTTCATCTCCTGCTCTGTTGTTCTTCTCCAGGTGGCTCTAGGTCTTCCCCTCTTCCTTGTAGGTTCCATTTTAGGGCCTGCTTTATAATTGATTTGTTTTTTCTTCTGAGTGTGTGGCCTATCCATTTCCATTTTCTCCTCCTGATTTGGGTCTCTATTGGTTCTTGTTTGGTGAGTTCCCAAAGGTTGGCATTTGCGATGGTGTTGGGCCAGTAGATTCCCAGGAGGCGTCGTAGACAGCGGTTGCTAAATGTCTGTTGTTTGTTGAGTATGTTGGTGGTTGTCTTCCAGGTTTTGGATCCGTAAAGTAGAGTGGATTTGACATTTGAGTTGAAGATTTTTAGTTTGGTCTTGAGTGATATGTTTTCTGTTTTCCAGATTTTATTTAGGATGTTAAATGTTGTCCTCACTTTCCCAATTTTGGCTTTGGCATCCTCCTCCGATCCAACTTCTATATTAATTACACTCCCAAGGTATGTGCAACTGTTTACATCCTCTAGCTGGTTGTGATCCATGGTTATTTGTGTGTTCTTCTTGTTGTTGATTCGCATTACTTTGGTTTTTGATGAGTTGATTGTGAGCCAGAGCGAAGCAGCAGTTATCTCTAGTTTGTGTGATTTCTCCTGCATCTGTTGGTGGGTGCGTGCAAGTAGTGCCAAATCATCAGCAAAATCCATATCCTCTAGCTGTTCGGTCAGGCTCCACTGTATGCCGGTTCGGCTGTTGTTGGTTACCTGTTTCATAGTCCAGTCTATGCAGAGGAGGAAGAGGAAGGTGAAAGCAAGCATCCCTGCCACACCCCAGTCAGGACCTCAAAGGCCTCTGATACGCATCCTTTATGGAGAACTTGACATTGCATCCCATGGTAAGTGTTCTTGATGATGCTGATGAACTTTGGTGGGATGCCATAGTGCCCCATAAATTTCCACAGCATCTCCCGATCCACACTGTCAAAAGCCGTTTCAAAGTCTATGAAATTTACTAAGACAGGGGAGTTCCAGTCGATGGATTGTTCGATGATAATCCTGAGGGTGACTATTTGGTCTCCACAGGATCTATTGTTCCTGAAGCCGACCTGGTTTTCCCTCAGTTTCTCATCCACAGCCTTCTGGATTCTCTCGAGTATAATGCGGTAGAGCACCTTCTTTGGTGTTGAAAGCAGCATTATTCCTCTGTAGTGTTTACACTCCGTGAGGTCCCCTTTCTTTGGAATCTTTATAATGTTGCCATCTCTCCAATCTGGCGGGACATTTTCTTCCTCCCAGATGATTTGCATGAGATGGTGAAGCATGTTGGTGGAGGTTTCGATGTCTTCCTTGAGGGCTTCGGCTGGTATCTCATCCGGCCCCTCTGCCTCGCCTCCTCTCAGGGCCTTGATGGCCTACTTGATTTCAGTCTTGGTGGGGGGTGTGGCAACCCCACGCCGGCGGACTGGGAGGAAAATAGTCAACGCACGGAACAGCGCCCCCTCCATGGACAAGTAGTGCAAGGGAGATACATCCCTTTCAACACGGCTGTAACCGCCCAGCAATCAAGCAGGCACAGACGATCAGGGGGAGTGAGATCACCTGGGGGAAGGCGGCGGCAGGAGGGTATTAAAGGCCGAGCACACGGCAGTCAAGGGAGAGAGACGCAGAGGTGAGACCGACATGCTGTTGCCCTAACTCATGGAATACTTTCCCCCAGGAATAGCGGAAGGACGCCGGAAGCAGCATCCACGCCGGACACCAAGACGGGCCTGGCCGGAGACCCTACCCGCCCCCTTTTCTCCATAGCGGAAGTCACCTTAGTTGATTTTTGATTTTCCTTATTCCCCTGAGCAGTCCGTCCTTTATTGGGAAACCCAGCCCCCGACCACTGGGGTTGCCACAGGGGGTTGCAGTTTATCTCCAACAGGTTTGCGGCTGGTGGAATCTCTGCTGTTATTTGAGGGGGGTGTCTGTTAAGCAGTACTCTAAAGTGATCCATCCACCTCTTTAGTTGGTCTTCCTTGGTTGTGAGGAGTGTTTTTAATGTGTGGTTGAGTTTGTTTGAACTTGCCTGTGAGCTTTTTTGTTGTAAGGTAGTGTTCCTTGAAGTTGTTCTTTCCTGCTGCGTCCTCTGCCTGTTGTGCTAGATCCTCAATGTACTTATTTTTGTCTCTTCTGACACTTTTTTTCACTTGTTTGCTGCTAGATATTCCTTCTGCGCTGTTGCCTTTGTTGCTCTTGTTTCACTTCTGTTTAGTACCTCGTCCTTCCTCCTTCTCTCGCTCACATTCACAATCGTTTCGGTGGATAGCCAGGGTTTGATTTTTGTTTTCCTTCTCCCTACCGCTTCTTTGCTTATCTCTTTCCAAATGCTTTTCAGACTTTTCCACGTTTCCTCCAGTGATGTTGGGGTTTCTGCTTCCTGGTGTTGTAGTAATTGTAGTGCTTGGAACCGGTTGTGTAATGTGACTTGGTAGAGTTCCGATATGCCTATATCCTGAAATTGCTGTGCATTGAATTTGACTCTTCCTTGGCTGGATTTCATGCGTTTCAGTTTCAGCTGGATCCTTGCTGTAACCAGGTGATGGTCAGATCCAGCATCAGCTCCTCTTCTAACTCTGACATCCAGCAATGAATGCGGTTTGTAATCCACCAATGTGGTATGGTCAGCAGAAACCCAAGTTGCTTTATGGATATCCTTGTATGGGAAAATGGACCCACCGATGAACAAGTTATTGTCTGCACAAGCCGCTCCACATGTTTCTCCATTTTCGTTGATGGATCCTAGTCCATGTCTTCCCATAGCCAGTTTGTAGCCATTTTTGTATCCTCCTATCTTGGCATTCATGTCTCCCATCAGGATTATTATGTCCTTTTCTTTCTTGGCCTGGAGTATGTGGTATCGTCGGTTGTAAAAGTAATCCTTGGTTTCATCGGCTGCGTCGTTGGTGGGGGCGTAGCATTGTACTACCTGGAGGTTTATTTTCTTGTGTGTAGTATGGAATCTGGCTGTGATGATCCTTGAGTTGATGGGTTCCCAGGTGATAAGGGCCCTCTGTGCTTCTTTGGAAAGCATGAATGCTACTCCCTCTGTAGGTGGTGCAGAGTCATCTGGGTGCCCGGGGTACAGTATGGACTCTCCGCTCGCCCGCTTGACGTGCCCTGTCTGAAGCCGTCTGGTTTCACCCAGACCAAGGAGAGATAGATTGTACCTCCTCATCTCCTCCGCTATCACTGCTGTTCCTCCTGCATACATGGTCCTGATGTTCCATGTTGCTATGGTGGTTGGTCGTCTAGGGGTCAGAAGAAGCTTCGGACGCACGGTCTCCTTGCGGTTTTCGTCGTCATTTTTTCTTTAGCTTGGGACGCTGAAGAGTCTTCCTTTCCAGGACTTTGGGATTTTTTTAGTTTTCATCTACGTTTCTGTAGCATGTAGGATTTTGCGAGTTTTGCAAGCCCAACCTTCCACCATTTCTGGTTTCTGGAGTTTTGGAGTTGGTTTGTTAGTCCTCTTCCCTATCCTTTTGTCTTCCAGGTAATGGGTTACAGTCTCATACCACATGAGCCCAGACAGGGTTTGGGTTGTGTACAAGCTGTCTCGGCACTTCAAGCCCAACCAACTTCTGCTGCTGTGTAGTGAAAGCTGCAACCAGGGCAAGAATTTCATACCAGCAGCGTGAGACAGTGGAGCACAGTAAACCAGGACAGATATTCTCAGCACTTTTCACTCACTAAAAATTATTGACGGATAGCTATGCCTTTTGGTTCAAATAACCGTCTTGAATCTTGCCTACAGCAACCAGAGGATAACTACACTCCTTTCTTAGCCGGATTGTTGTGATGCTTCTTGTACCTTTGTAACAGTGGCAAGCCTAACAGGATGATGCATATCAACACAGAACACGTTATCAGGGAGTTCTTGACGGCTTCATGAAGAGAAGGGAGGCCTAGAGAGGGGATAGAAGTGTTATTTTACTGATTCTGTTGGCTATTGGGACACATTAATCTCGATTTCTCCATGCACATAAAGATTGGATCTAATACGTTTGTGGTAATTGATAAATCTCTTAGTTTGGTGCGTACGTTTTGCATTGGTACCTTGAAAACTGGTATCAAAGTAGCTTTCAATACTTTTCACCCCCGCTCCTGCGGAGGTGAATGCTGCTATTTGAACCATGTACATTGTACCACTTTTAAGATCCACCAGCTCATGTGAGACTACTGTGGGATCCACCGTTGTGTCTGTAAAACAAACAAATGCATACAATGTGTACAAAAAACCCAAGTGGAACATTGTGCGACACATACAAATTAACACCCCCCCCGAATGAGGAACTGAAACGCTGCTAAAAATACAAGGTGGAGACCTCTAGATCCAGAGAGGACGGTTGGTTCAAAGTGGGTTTCCAACTGCCGTGGGCCGTCTAAAAACTGTTTGTACTGTGCTTTTTCGTTCAGTGGCAAGACTGTATAAGTGTACCGGGTTTACTTGGATATACCAAATTGTCAATGTTTATTCTCCATAACAAGCCATGTCGTCATGCAAATGTTAGAGTTAATTGGTCAGGTGATGAGGATGCGTGTTTACTTCTGGGTGGGCTGGTGTGTGGTTCACCAGTCTCCTTGTAGTGGAGGGTGTACCCCAGGAGGTGTCCCTTGAGATCCTCCACTGGGACGGGCCTCCAGGTAAGGACCATGGAAGTCAGGGTCACGTTGGAGCTAAAGATGTTGGTCGGAGCGCTGGCAGGAGCTGAGAGACCCCCAAGAATTTAGTCACTTAAAAGTGTGTGTGTGTGTGTGTGTGTGTGTGTGTGTGTGTGTGTGTGTGTGTGTGTGTGTGTGTGTGTGTGTGTGTGTGTGTGTGTGTGAAGATGTATTCATCTAGGCAATCAGGGAAGAGAAGCCCTGATTGTTCAAAAATGAGCCGAGAGCAGCGACAGTCAGCCAGAAACAGATCATCTGACAGAGCATTTCTTTCACTCATAGCTGACGGATGGATGCGCCATTTCAAACAAATTACACTCAAAAAGTATCTCTTAAATCTTACATCTCACATCTTGAAGATGATTTGTGGAGATATAGGAACAGACAATTCATGGATAAAGGACATGTGATCTATTGATTTTGTCATCGTCAACATCAAAGTAAGGGTGACCATATTTGTAGAAGTAACATAAGTGCACTGACTTCCCTCTCTGAAGTAGGCCTGCAGGCTCCCGTAGGTGCTCTCACTGTTGTTGATGTGTACAATGTTGCAGGTGTCTTTGTTAGGCCTGGTATGCAGCAGGATGTCATACATCTGATAGGGCTCCAACGGCTCTACGTTTTCAAACGGACACATGGATGGTTCAACACAACAGAGAAATGCATATATAATATTCAAATATATATATAATTTTGTTTTTTTTTGTTTTTTTACAAACCCTTTAAATCTTTGCATTTGTGGGATTTTTTTTGTTCGTAAAACATGCAATTCTGTGTTTTATGCCCACGGCTGCTCAGTTCGATGGAGTAGCAGACGGTTTGGTTCAGAGCCTCCGAGTCACTCCAGGACAGAGTGAAGGACGTGCTACTGTGGAATGTGATGTTCAGCCTCCCGCCTGCACCGTCCGACACTGGGAAAGAAAACACCAAAATTTAAAATGTCATTGGATACTGTCACTTTGAAGTCATTAAGGAGCAGCTAGGTGTCTTGCCCAAGGGTGTCTACTACAGGTAGGCTGGGGAGTGGACCCGGAGCCCTTTGGCTGGGGGTTGTGAGCGCCCTGGCCGTGTCGGGGCCACGACCCTTACTACTAATCTAACCGGGACTAATCTACAAACTACTAATCTATCTAATCTTAAAAAAAATCTTAATATGATTACAATGTATTCATACAGCACAGCTGGCAAGTCCCTCCTACCCCTGTTTCTGCGTGCGTGTACAGTCCGGTGGGCTGCGGGGGATGTGCTAGCCTCGTTAGAGGCGGTGATTTGCAGCTGGAAGGCGGAGTAAGACACAATCAGCCTCAACTCATGTTGGTCGGTGAGGATACACTCGCTGGGACGCTCGCCAGAGGCCTTCTCCACCTTCACGCTGTAGCCTTTCACCAGCTCTCTGGAGGGATACTGACCAAGGCACGCACCCTTTATTGTCACATCGTAGTATCATCGTCATGGTTACATTGTTTTTAATAACGATCACTAACATTCCAACGTATAAGGAGAAGACGGCAGCCATTTTGTCCTGCAACATCGACGTCTTCTACGTTCAGAATCACGGGCGGGACGGTTAATTCTGAAAGAGAAAACATCTGGTTTGTTGTTTCATACCTTCTTTGTGAATGACATGCACAATGCACCTTTCACTGTGTCCATTATGGTAATTATGGTGTTGGTCCAGTCAGATGTACACCAGTTTTGCTGGTGTACTTTTCCATGAGTCTGCTCCTTTCATTTACGTGTCGGGCCGTATTGTTTTTACGTTGCCTTGGAAACATCTAGTTAATGGTTCTACTTGTCCTTTGTGGTTAATGCCGGATTTGGTTGTCAGCACATTGATTATGAAATAGTCAAAAGAATGCACACCCTTGGAACTTCATTGACCAATCAGAATCCGGTATTCCACCACGGACGGACTGCACCACTCACCTGGTGGGAGGCGGTAGGAGGGACTCCAGGAGCACTTTGGGCAGCCGTCGATTGGGCTGCACCGTATCTTCACCTCGTAGGAGAGCGAGGGGTCGAGATGCTCCACTGAACCCTTGTTCCTTTCGGTAGACTGGGACTACACACAATGTGGGAGGCAGGGAGAAGTCACGAGGTCAGATCAACACCATGATAATGCAATTCAAAGAGAATGTCACTGTGTGGCTTGTTTTACTGACATTTAGCTCAGCATACACAACGGTTATATGATGATTCCCATCTGTAGAAGGAAATGTCTGGGGGTTCCCGAAGGAAGGCACCAATTATTTTTTAAACGGTTTTCAGATGACGAGATGCCTACCTGCTCACCAATGACATGTCTCACAAAGGCCCTGCATCAGCTAAATCACTAGCAGAAAATGTTTAGCAGAAATTGGTAAGTAAAAATTGTGTACTAATGTGACTCGTATACACTAATGTGTGTTACCTACCTCGTTCCAAAACACACTGTTGAGCACTCTATATCTCAGATCATATTTTTTAATATGTCTCTCATCCTCCGTCCTCCACGTCAAATTCACCATGAGTCTTCCCGAAAGACGAAGAAAGCTTACATTCTTAGGTGGATTACAAAGAACTACAATTGACAAAATGTGAAAAGACGGATTTTCAAATATGTATTTTCATGCAACCAAATAGAAAGATTTATACAAAGTCCATCAACAATAAGCACAACGTTTGGCGTGAACTTACTCAGTTGTATCGGAACACCTCTAAACGAAGCCCTTGTACGGTTGTTCTCATCCAAAACATCAACGGTGATGTTTTTCTTTTTGAATATATTTTCAACTTTGAGATAAATCTGCTTGTCATCTTTGTTGTACTTTTGCCAATTTGTAATCCTGTTTAGGTCATAGATACACAAGCTGTTGCTTAGATGAGCCTCAGAGACACCTATGGTAAAAAAGGCTCTATTGCATGTTCATTGAGCATTCTAATGGTATGAATGTGTTTATAAATTGTTATACTTTATACTCACTTGTCTTGTTTGATGACAACTTTTCCATCATATGATTTTTCTGATGAATTCTTCAGAGATGTCAACGGGCAATACCATTCAAAAAAATGTCTTTTAACGTTTTTACCAAAGCACTCGAATTTGAGTCCATCTGAAACAGACACGCATCGCTGTAGCACACGTGGTTGTGAACTGTTGGGCCTTTGTGCTCAAGGGATATAGATAAACATAGGCTATACATTACCCTGATTAGTCACACCGAGTTCATAACTGGAAGGTTGATGCTTTAATGAAAAGTCCCCTAATTTAAAGGTACATGCATTGTGTTAACCCCACAAGTCAAGACTCCTTTAATATAATGAATGAATAATGATTCATTCAATCTGTTTCACTTTACAAGATGAAGGCCTATGCATTAACAGATGTGATTTTGGATGATTCTAAATGACGAGTAACTCAGAAGTGGGATGTTGAACTGTTCAGTGAAAAGGAAAAAGTCAAAAATATAAAGGTCATGAGTACATAGTTTAAGAAGCTTACCTTGAGTTTGTGGAAAGTAGATAATAGCCATGCCTTAATAAAAAAAATGTGATATTGGTTCGGAAATTCTACTAGTAAACGTAACTTATTAACATTTCAAATTATAATGCAAATATTGACACACACACACACACACACACACACACACACACACACACACACACACACACACACACACACACACACACATATATATATATATATATATATATATACACAAATATAAAACATGTTTACAACCTATTGATAACCTCTACTAAAAACAAAAGCCTACAAATAAAAACAAATAGGAAACAACATGTATGCAGTAGTGATAAAAATGTCAAAGCAACTTACCAAACATGAAATAAAACAATTGACGGCCCAAACTCATTGTTCCCTTCAGTCGTTTAAACAAAAGTCATAATCTCCGTCAATGGGTTTGCTCTTATTTAACCGGAAACGCACTGGCAAAAACATAAGATCATACTGATAAAAACCCCTCTGAGTAAATCAAAGATGAATGACTACTCCTACGACGTCAATGACATTTATCATTATGCTTGACGGAAAAGGAGTTGTCGCCTGTCAGTCTACAAAAGGAGGCTGGGTCTCTGCTGGGTCATGGTTTAATGCATGGTTTCTCAACGGGGCCGTTCGCACAACCTAGGGGGGTGCTGGGAACGTGATTATTTTTTCCTTTTTGGGGGGGGATTTTAAACTTTCATGGTTTTCAAAATTTTTGGGTGAAAAAATAGGCTACCTGAAATAAATTGCCTATTTCCATTTATTGGTTTCTAACCCCTCTACCGTCTCAGCTACTTTTTACTGTCTATGCGCAGTGTAACAGTGGTCATACAGACAGTCTTGCACACGCCCGGACTCCTTTTACATCAGCTATCGTCATGATCTCTATAGTAACGCTGATAAACATAACCCAAGTTCTCTGGTTAACAGTTCAATAGCCAACACAACACAATCAAACATGGCCGATAGAAAGAAAAAAATAACACATTTTGTTTCAGCCCGTTTTCCTCCTTCCTCTCGCTGTTGTTAAGTTACAGGTGTTCTGGGCGTAGTCTCCTCGAAAAGACCGTTGCATTTCAAATAGAAAATATATAGGCCTAATTTGGCCTCTGGGCGTGATCTGATTTCGCGGTGCCCGCGTTGCCCGGGCCGCGGTGCCCGTGGTTCCCGGGCTGCGGTGTCCGCGTTACCCGGGCCGCTGTCACGGTCCCCGTGGTTCCCGGGCCATTCATTCATCGACGGGGCACGGCGGGGGTTGCGGGAGACGCGGGAGTGCCGTGCCCGCGTTTCCCGGGCCGCTGTCACGGTGCCCGCAGTTCCCGGGCCATTCATGGGGCACGGCGGGAGACGTGGGAGTGCCGTGGCCGGGCTCACGGTGCCCGTGGTTCCCGGGCCGCGGGGCCCACGGTTCCCGGGCCATTCATTCATTCGTTCACGGGGCACGGCGGGAGTGCCGGTGAATGAATGTTCAATCGTCTGTCTGTCTGTCTGTCTGTCTGTCTGTCTGTCTGTCTGTCTGTCTGTCTGTCTGTCTCCTGTGTCTCTCTGTCTCTCCTGTGTGTGTGTGTCTCTCTCTCTCTCCCTCTCCTGTGTCTCTCTGGAAGTTTAATTGGGTTTATTACAGTGATGGACAGTGGATGTCATGAATATTCATCAATATTTATTTATATATTTTTCACCAAAACCGACTTAGAGGGCATTCATTGCTATTGGTGACCACCGCAAAAAGCAATAAAACACAAGTGTGTGTGGGGTCGTTCGTTAATGTATTTTTTTTTATTGGGGGGGGGGGGGGGGGGAGGAGCCAGAGGATCAGTGTAAGGTCAGGGGGGGCGATTGCTCAAAAAAGGTTGAGAACCACTTGTTTAATGCATAATATTGACAAGTGCACTGAGTGACTGAGTCCTCAGCCCTAATATAATGGAAACATTCACCAGCTGGTGAAGAAGAGGCACCAACTCAACGCTCAATGTTAGCATTTACAAAAACATCGCGATTTGACTTGTTCTCAACCGCATAATAACCGAGGGGACATCCCTTTAATCAAGGACTTCCTCGAAAGTTAGTCCTATAGGGTGGAACTTCAGAGGTTCTTTTTTTTGCGAGCCCAACATAGCCTGTGCTTGGTTAATTTAATTCCCCTGGTGTGTTGCTGCCAGGAACACGCGGCGGGGGACACGGCTGACCGTCAGCACACAGGAAGAAGCCTTCACACTTCAGGGACTTCAGTAGGCCTACTCAACTTACTAAACTGTTTCCAACAGATCCTCCCCATTAATAGATAGATTTATGCGAGGAGCTAAATATAAATATATATAATATATAGGTATATAGCTCCTCGCATAAATCCAATATTATGATTATATTATTAAATATATACATATATTATAATAATTTCAATTTTATATATATATATATATATATATATATATATATATATATATATATATATATATGTTTGTGTTTTATATATATAACAGATTTTGTTATATATATATGTATATATGTATATATATATATATATATATATAATCAAAATAAAATGTATATAACATAAATAAAACATGTTGACAACCTAACCTCTCCTAAAAACAAATAGAAACAATACATGTGTGCCGTAGTGAATACAATTTTGACTACATCTAATATAACTTCTGATATTATATATATATCATAGAAATGATGACGGTGCTGAGTAATAACGGACGGAAATGGGGATTTTTGCCATCTTTGCACGTGCTTACCTTCGTGTTTATCTTTCTCTGAGATCGGGGTTGTGCTAGATTGCATTTTGGTTTTCATGCAGTTCAAAGTAAAAACGGGGTGGTTCATTCCTTTGTTCGATTGATCATAATCTTTAATAACGGCAAGACAAAACCTATGTTGGTTCAACAATAATTCAACAGACGAACAGTAGGCCTACTTGTACCAGCAATTAAAACTAAGCAGTTGACCTCTCTGTGACAATTATAGGTCGACTTCATGTCAACTACAATTGCCATGAATAAGGTCAGTCATGTGTTGGATGATTGAGGTTAACGCTATAGGTCGGTCATGGACTCCATGCAGCCTCATTTATAGATTCTGAACGAGAAATGACGTCACGGCCGCACAGAGAGTGCAACTGCGCGTTTACGTGCATGTAGGCCAAACGCTGACCGCCATGGACGTGCGTGGACTGAGGTCGGTGAATAGAGAAGACGCAGAGAAATGCTGAGATACTCACATTTTGTTTTCGTTCTACATGCAAATGCATCTGACCCAGTGAGATTTGCATTAACATCCCCGGCGCATGAGTGAAGACATCTTCCAGTAGGCGGTAGTGATTTAGCTTTTTCTCAGCAATGCTTTGCTACTTGTTCAAACTAAATGAATATCAAGTAGGCCGCATTAATTATTTAAACAAACATTGCCATCTTGTGGTCGGTCTGTTTTTTTAGATCCTTGAACCTTTTGCTCCAATTTAAACGTGCCTGTCACAATAAATCACTCAAAGACAGTTTTTATTCTCCATTTGCGACATTTATTTATTATCCAAACGTTTAAAAAAAATTGAAATGGGGTATGAAACAGGCCAGTCCAGTCCTAGACCAGTCTGATGTGCTATGTTCCAATGGTTACCTTAAACAAAATGTAAACAGTTCAAGTGTTTTTATTCGGGATTATATATATATTAGTATTATATATGTGTCTGTCTCATACACCATTGTCCAATTTTTTGGCCGGTTTATTTTTATTTATTTTAACATTTTTGGCCATAGCAGAGAAGCAAACAATGCCTTCTTCTAACATGCATTGACCGAACGGCCTGATATGTGAATGCAGTCTTTTAAGGTTGAACAGAAATGAGAGTAAGGAGCTAGCCAATCAGGAGCCAGTTTTAGCCTGGTTCACCCTGAAGTGGGATGTTCATCCGCGTCTACAGGACTTCACTCCACATCTCCAGAAACACTAAAATGGGACCTGGAGATATACCATGTGCCATGTTCATTTAGCTAAATCTCTTCAGAAATGTCGCCACTGTAGCACCAACTAATAGTAGCTTCTCATATTAGCATGACACAGTTCCCCACAGGAATCTTCGTAGGACTTAATAATAGGACAAAATAATGCACCGGAACATGCAATGCAAAAAGGTTAAACAACAAATAAAACATTGTGTCGTCGCACTCCGTTCAAACGGTTAAAACATGTCCGCCTCCCCACACACACACATTTGGTCCGTCAGGAAGGTGAGGGTGAGGTCCATCCTCTTTCCCTACTTTGGCAGAAGGGCACTCTTCCCTCCGATCCTATTGTACAAATGTCATGCAGCCCCACACACTCATTACACAACTTCTGGAAACGCTCCCTGAGCGTCTGCTAGAGCCGTTTCCACAGCGGCTCCGGTCTCGACAAGCTCCTTGTAGCCGGTTTCTTCCCAAGAACCGGGTACAGGATAGGGGTGGCAGGGGGAGCGTCTGTCTCCGGAGAACAATACCCTCATTATCTGATAAGCAAATGGGTCAAGAAGCATAGTCGCCTTGTATGCACTCATACTCACAAACATATCCCGCCTTCTAGCGGGCTGTGCGTAAGAGCTGTCCCAGTAACAAAACATTAATCGTAAATTACGCTACGATTCTTTCAGACATCTCTGAAATTGGACTTTCTGGAACAGGCCTCTGTTCTGTGCCAGAATCCCAACAGTCAGCCTGCGTCAACTCAAGGAAAACTTGAGTTTGCGTTGTTTTGCGCCAAGTGACGTCTGACTTTACACTTAAAATACTCACCGGCACCACCACTTAAATATCAGTTTTTTTGTCGATTTTTAGTTTCTATGGGCATCATTGTCAGAGTGGGCAGACAAAGATCATGCAGAAAATGACCATGTTCCCCAAAGGGATGTCAGCTGTAATTCAAGGTGAAGTAGCCTCTTAGAAAGGAAATGCACTGCGGTCAACACGGCGAGCCCCTGTGTGACCCTGTCCTTGTCCACTCAATGACACAAGAAAGGGCCAGGGTTCAAGACGACACCGTAGAGTCAATGTCGATACTAAGTCAACCCTGCGCTGACACTAAGAATAGCAGGAAGAGAAAAGCCTGCGGGCACTCAGCCAACACGTCTCCATCTGACATCATGTTCCTTTAAACACCTCCGGCCGCCGAAGATTCACAGGCAGACCAGACCGCAAAAGACCGCACTCGAGGGATGTTTCCACATTTGTGTCCGTTGGTTGTAAATTGTCCTGTCTATAAATTATTACCACTGTCAAATAGTAAATGTGTTCAATTTGTTCGCCTTAACAAGGTCAAATTCCTGTGCGTACATAAATATTTGGGTAATAAAGAGAAGATCGAGAAATCAAACCACATGGCCTGTTGACCGCCAAGCAAACCCACGCCTCACACTGTGAATACATGTACCACAGGCTTTTCGTTATAAGTGGAGCTAGTGTTTTACAAGGTTAGGTTGGATTTAGAAATAGCCCAGATTTCCACCAGAATAGCATTTCCGGTTCTATCTGAATATCCTCTAGGTGAGGGTCATAGGATAGAGAGCTCTATTGTAGATTTGTCTATTTAACAGAGGGTTAACCATCTCTTAAAGAGAGCGCCCCTGGGCATGGAACACACACCACACACACACACACACACACACACACACACACACACACACACACACACACACACACACACACACACACACACACACACACAATATTTATAGAAACACAAAAAATGGCCACAATTTGGTTGGACTAACCATAATTGTAATTGAATAGACCGATACTGGAGCAGCATCGTGAAGAACCTCAAGCCATGATTCTCATTGGCTGCCAGCATAGTGTCTCACAGTACAAGTTTGGGGTTGAATCATTATTTGTAATTATTCATCATTATTCTTACATTTAAGATCACTGGGCAATTTTAAATCCCATTTTCAATCACTTTTGGTTCGACACGGGTCTGATTTTCAGTGATTGGTCGTGATTTAAGAACAAGTAATGTCTCTCTGCCCACAGTCATTTTGAACACGATTTATTGATACATTCACTTTGCAAAATCTACTCAAATCCATCTATTCCTCCAATGCTATATTTCATGCAATGTTTTGCATGGAAAGAGGAAAGACATATGCGCTCTGCATGCCAGCTCACATTGCCTTTCATTTATGAACATATCAGAACTCCTGGTTCTGTGTTCTTTGGCCCACCCCTGCACTCAGCCAGTGAATGTTGGCACCTCTGCGTTTTGCCAATTGGCAAATCCACATGGCTGACTGCAAACACTGGGCAGGCTCATCTATTATCCAGGCGTCAACATTTTGAATGACATTGAGACTTTTATTGAGTTTAACGTACTCATAAATAATGTAATGCATTCATATGAACATCATCTATCACAACCAGTAGGAGAGCAGACCATTAACTAAAGAGTGGTTGGTCAAGAGTCATCTTACCTGTATTATTACTTAATGCTTTATTCAAATGACATCCATCCATTCAAACTACCCCCATGGAACTGTCCACGACACTATATCAGTGGACCTGCATACATTATAAGCCTTCATTAAAACAAGTTAAAATGTGGAAGGAACATATATAAAGTGAATAATTAACACATAATATAAAAATCAATTCCTATGTTTATTTTGAATAGCAGGCACATTATAATTATTGTATGCATATTATGCTCCTATAACTTCCAACTCAATACATTTCAATTATTCACATGTTCTGAGTAAATAGTCTACCACAGTCAATTGCAATGCAATATTTACATGTATTCATATTTGTACCTATTTCACGGAGTAGGCTTGGGCCAATCCCCCACTGCTTTACTTGTTCCTAGCGTTCTCGTCTCTGGAATGAAAGTATGGAACGTAATGCTGAAAGTCGCGTTATGGAGAGAGAGAGAGAGAGAGAGAGAGAGAGAGAGAATTTCAGTTAAATAGGGTCGAGGGAGGGCGGGACTTTCACTAGACGGATATTCGTTTGAATCCTTTGTTTCCGTTACATTTTTTGGATATTGCTTTGTCAAATTGTTCATCAAAACTTCATATTCATTATCTTTTTCATTGCCGTTATTCTTGTCATATTCTCATGCTTCTCAATCCGGGGTTTTGTGAACTGGTGTACAACCTTTATACGAAATTAAAGACCGGAAATAATGCATTGCTTTAGACCGGGATAACGCTACAAATCAGGACCCTCCCTCAGTTTACACCCAAACTGTCTTCCTCTTGTATGGTCAGCCTCTTGTTGTGTGGGCGTGGTCACAGCGTGCGCGTGTTTCCAGTGAGTACATAAAGCAGTCTGAACTTCCAGGCAAATGACACTTGCGCTCAATTGAACCAGAGGCTCTGGGGCGCACCGGCCAACATCATGTGTTTGCTGTCCCGTACAACAAACGACGATAAAATGTAACCTTTACGCATCAATTTACGGAGACGTACTGCTATGAAGGACTTTTGCTTGACGAAAAACCAGAACTGTTCATATCCGCGTTTAACATGATGCCTTTTCAGGACAGGTGCAGTACACCTCAATTGAATGTATATCTGTACACCAAATCTTCCGACACACTTTTGCTTTATTAGTTTTCTACCTTACTCCGGCCTTATGTTATAATATTATGGAACTTTTTGGGGGCATCGGCGTCCGTATCAGTCCGACTTCCTCGGGGTCCGACACCATGTCAGAGGGGGAAAGCACCAGCAAAGTGTACCAGTACTCCTCGTACTGTGAGAGCCGACGCTCGACCCGGACTAGGGGAGGAAGCGATTCAGATGAAACGGAAGAAAACGAAGAATTATACAGCAGAGATGAAGAAGATGAAGGCGAGAAGGTAGCTATCGCCTTAAGAAATTGCACCAGCATTGCTTTACTCGACGAAGCATGTCTCCATGAGTAACGTGTGTGTGTGTGGTGTATGGTCTAGACTGAAATGCCTGAAGTATCTAGAAAAAACATCATATTCTCAGCTCTATTTATTTTCTTCCTTATTTTACATCGAAGACATATAGTACACTGCCAAAAGTGTGTGTGTGTGTGTGTGTGTGTGTGTGTGTGTGTGTGTGTGTGTGTGTGTGTGTGTGTGGTTGTGGGTGGGTGGGTGATGGTGTGTTGCATAGTTGTGGAATCTTCCTAATAACTGTATGGTGCCTGTGTGTGGGTAAACAAATGAATGTGTTTTGGCAAAAGCAATGGTGTGAGTCACCTTGGATGTGTTTGGTCTTTATCGGTGGAACACATTGGGGCAAACTGTTGTGGTTTGGAGAAAACTGTTGTGGTTGGATTTTGGTGCTTACTTATTAGCTATCATTAAATGACTTATTTGCCAGCACTGATGTTACAACTTCTTTCCTTTAGTTAATCTTGCGTAAAGTCTTGCGTAAAAAACAAACCAAAAGTGTAAACATAACATCCACTATTAAGTTTGAACTCCATAGAGAACAGAATAAATCTGGAACTCTTTCTGTTCAAGTCTGCATATGTCCCACCTTTTGCTGTGTCTCTGCTCGAAATGTAGGTTTAAACAGGATAGGGACACACACACAAAATATCTTACTGTTATATTAGGCTTTGCCTCACTTAGGAAACTTAATTTCACTAAGGCTAACCCTGCTCTTGGTTGATGAATCCCGCCACATTGATTCAAATTACTTTAAAACCAATTAAATCCTGGTTCAAGTAAGTAGTAGAATTGAAATTACCTGCTATCCTAGTCTCCAGGGGACCAGACGGTAAAGTAAGCTAAACACAATCCTCCCATCGCAGGAGGCCTGACAAGGCCCCTCAATGTTATTCTAAATACTATTGGCCGAACAAGGCAAGACTTATCTCTGACATCACCATCTAGTATTGAAGAGCTCAGTTACAAGGCACTGACTTAGCTGTGTGTGTGTGTGTGTGTGTGTGTGTGTGTGTGTGTGTGTGTGTGTGTTTTTAGTCTGTGGGAGAGAGTCCTTATGGGAGAGTCTGTCTGTGTGTCTTCACTGCAGAACTCAGAGATACACTTCCGTATAAGTGCTATGTATATACTATGTAAGTACTTTATACTGCATATACTATGTGCCTTTTTGATTTCAATGCTGATGGATTACACCGTCACAAAACCAGTATTACAGCAAACAAACACAGTAGACCAACATCATAGATATTTCTTATCAAACTAGTTTATTGCGTGCATGTGCAGTGGGTATCTATCATGCACTGTTTTTGAGTGACCATAAAATGTCAATAGATTACTTTGATTTTAAATAATTCCCCTGCTGAAGGAGATTGATCACAGTACTGTATGCTCATTTCTCTATTCCCTTAGTAATAAAAAAAAAAAGCAGTTAAAAAAATAAGCCACATCTGATAATTGGAATTCGGAAAAAGCGATAGATGATGAACGTGGAAGTACTGCTGCTAGATTATGGAAAAGATCAAAATTCGATTAATCGCCCAGCCCTACGTGAAAGTAGTCGTTCATGTTTGTTTCTGATTTGTAATGTAAATATGCCTGCCCAGCTGATGTGGCACACCGCCTACCCTCCCAGGAGATGATTGCCCATAAAACACACCAACATTATGAGTGATGGCAGTGGTTGCAGCCGTCCTGTGTGACAGTGCACAGATACTCGGACCGTCGCTCCCAGAGTTCAGTGACCAGGGGATCGAACAGGTGTGGGCGGAGCTGCTGGGGTCCGGTCACTGACCAGCATTACATCCTTCCTTCCTGCTTAAACCACCAAAGCTGGCAATCCATACCTGGCTGGCACCAGTTGGGGTTCTGCCAATCGATTCAGTGTGGCAACACTTTAGGAAAGTCTAACCCGAACCCACTGACATTTTGCATCCGGCCCCTTGGATATCAATGTGTTTTTCCCTTTGATAATGTTTAACTGTCAGTATTCAAATGTCCCAAAACTGCTCCTTTGGTTAAGACTCAATTAGTGTTAAGGGTGAGTGAAGCGGACTAAATAGACAAACTGTGTCAGCACGGGGCTTTCGGGTTAAGAGGATTACCAGAATCTGGTTATTAAGGCTCTTCTCACTCCCACGGTCGGCCCATGCATCCAAGGAGCTAATGTTGACTTCTGACTTAGTGTGTGTGTGTGTGTGTGTGTGTGTGTGTGTGTGTGTGAGACGCTGTGTTGTGTGGGCGTGTGTGTGTGTGTGTTTCAATGACCTTTCTTGGTTGGTTCTTATATCAAATCAAACTGTATTCTTGCATGTTTACATGAAAAGTGCAAATATACAGTTTGATTAGATATAAGAACCAACCATTATTTGAGACCAACTTTGTACAGTGAGAATAACAAGGAGAAAAGAAAACTATTAATATCTGAATAACAGATATATTACAGAGAACTAAAAGGGCGGAAAAGCTATAAGAATACTAAAAGGTACTAACCTATCCATCTCAGGCTTTGGCCTGCCTGGGTTCTTTGCTTTAACCAACAGCAGCTCTCAGTAATGCAGTTGTAATGACAGTTACAGCCATGCATAACAGATAAGTGCAACACACATCTATTTGAAAGAAAATAAAGTCTTTTTAGGAACGAGAAAATGGTGAAGTTGCTTATCCATCATTAGATCGAGTCGACACTGGAAGCCTAATTCCCCTTTGAGAACGACATCGGTGTTATGCAGTGTCTCTATGGGTAGCTACTGCTGAGTCACAACATTGTCATTAAGAGTGGCAACACATCCTTATGTTATCATGAAGATAACAGTGTAATAGGGATGAGCTTTACCACCTGGTTGTGCTGGTCGAAGAAAAGTTTTCAATCACACAGAATTTGGATGCAGTATTTGTGTCTCTCTCAAGGGCAGTGAGATAGAGTGGGGACTGGAATTTGGGGAGGGTTAGAGCACACAGATGTTGGGGGACAAGGTCATGACTTAAACTGGTTTGGCCCCAGTGCAGTTGACCCTGGGAGAGGGCGAGCGAGAGAGAGCGAGGGAACCGTTTCTGTATGCTTGTGAAGGTCAGAGTTCAGGAGCTGAACGCTGAAGATATTTAAGACCTTCATCCGCTCTGGATCAGATCCCCTTGCATGTTGAAAGAGACCCAGCTTTAAATAGTCATATGAAACATTTCCCCCACAATTTGTTGTATCCCACCAGCTGCATAACAAATCATATTTCAAGTGTACTACGTATAGGGTCTCTACATGCATAAATCACTTTAAATTGACATATCAACAGGTTTTAATTTAAAGGAAGGTGGATGTCTAATGATTGTTTATATCTGTTATTGTCTCAACCCACGGAGCTAGTGCTCAAGTGCTGGAGGCTGCAGTTCAGTTAGCGGCCAAAGGGGCCAGTAGTGAAGCGGCATTTCAGATTCTTACACAGAGTAACTTTTTTAATAACTGCTAAAATAAAGAATATTTTTCAAATGTTTTTTGTTTTGTCCGAATTACAATGATCTAGACTTTCAAGCATGCTCAAAACTGGTTTATATGCCAACTCGAGCAAAGGCATGATTCAGAATACGTAACACTATTGTGTCATATATTATGTATACTTTATGTGTCATTTATTTGGCCAGTGCATGTTTGAAGTGCAAGTTTCGGCCTGCACTTCGCTGCATGTCATTTTAAAATGGTAGCGTTGTTTATAGGTAATGTTTGCAGGATTGAAATGCCTCCACCATTTTATTGTATTACTTCTCCATTCCAGGCACAGCAATGTTAACATAACATCCGTGTCCCCACTAGATCTGTGGTTTGCACTCACTGTGATATGTAGTTTTTCCATCAGATGTTGGAAAGGAGCCGCACAAGTTTCATTGACTTGTATATCTGTAGCAGACCATATTGGTTCCTTCCTTTCTTGATTAATATTGTATTTTGCAGGAATAAACATGCCAAAGGCAAGGCAAAACAAGGGAGTGGTATAATGAATCTTCAGTGTGAGCACATTTCTGTTTTTCAAGTTTGATGACATGAACCATGGTTATGAACCATGTTGTGCTACTTGACTGTAGGTATGAGCGTGGTTTCTCTCTCTTGTATTGTGAGGTTATTTAAAGTTCTACGTTTGTTTTGTTCAATGCAGGCTTTTCACTGCAATAAACTACACTTATTTTGTGAAACATTTAGGTTAGTCAGATGTTGTCTGACCCCATTGTTAACTCTGCTCAAAATATAACTGAAGGGGGCAGGCATTGGTGTTTAGTTTACAAACAACACAAATAAGTAGTTCTTAATTACACTTTTTATATATAAGTGGGAGTGTTAAGTGACCTATTTTTCAGTTGATATTGCTCTCCTGATTCATATCACCATGCCCCCGTCCAACTGAAAAGAACCCAGAGGACGGGAAACCTTTTGTAGCTCTCTGTTTCCCTGAGGGTTTCCTTCTCTATCATACGAAAATCATTCCTGGTGCACAAGGCTAATTGTTGGATCATTACTTCCTGTCCTGCCCAGCTTCCTGTTATGATTCAAACTTTTGACCTGCTCTTTTTCCCGGCTGACCTCCTCAAATTAACGCTTTCTCTCTGGACAGCATTCCTCAGATCTGAGCTTATGGACCCACAGATATTTCTGACCAGAGAAACCGTTGGTTTACAGAAGGGTTTAATCTGTGATAAGCGGGAGGTCTGGCATTTATGAAGTGAACTATGATGTTAAAGCTTATAGCCGGACCACCTCACTGTACTATGTTCCATTCAGCTCAGTAGCCTTCCCAGTACAGTGAGCTCTGGTTGATTATCGATCGTTGTTTCTGTCTTTTAAAAACGTTTAGATGCATCGTTAGGTTAGGAGAAATAATTATTAATGTGTGAATCTGTCCATTAAGGTGGACAGATGAGTAGCTGGACTTTGCATCACTTTTTGATGTCTTATCTTATCTATGGAGCCTTTTTCTTTTATTCTTTTTCTTATATTGTAGAGGGGCAAACGTATTTAGGTAATTCAGTCTTCAGAAGTTATTTCTTTATTTTTATTTGTGCACTTTATTTTTTAATGATTCAATGCCTGATATTGATTGCGGATGTAAAGTAGCCTTCTGTCTACCAACAACATTAGATATCCACATTCCACACTCATTAGTCTATGACTTGAGTGTGTTTTTGTTTACTTACCAAGCAGCTTTTTAGCGTAAAGGTCAGCCCCACTAAAGTGACCAGGCTACGTGACTTCTTGGTGGTGCTGGTGGTCTCTCGCCCTCTCTCTCTCATATTACCACTGCTTGAATGCACGGTAGCTATTCTGGGGTTTGAAAGAGTAGCCCCATCTCAGCCCTGCTGCTGTCTGCATGATTGTTTCCATTGGTGTGTACATCTGAGTGGGCAACACATGTTGTGTCTATAACTATAGAATGTGCTTATTTGACAGTATGTATGTATGTACTGTATGTGCACTTCTAGTTCCACTGTATGGAATTATATATTTTTGGAATTGTATTGACCTATTAAATAACAATATTGACAGTTTGGTCATAAAGAAAAAACTGCTTTTTGATTTTAATTACATTCAGAAGATCGCAAAAACACAGCCAAACGTCATTTGGCTCTGCAAACACATTGATGTTTATAAATGGGTCAATGTACACCGTATCACGGCCTGCATAGGGAAATTCAGCCATCCACAAATATAGACCTCTGAACAGGTGTAAGTCATGTACAAGACAAGTCCTTTATTTGGCATTTAACTGAACCAAAACTAAACTTAGGAGGACCAAAACACCCATGAACTCACCAGCCTTGTGGCTGAGCAGGAAGAGGCCAGAAGGGTGTGGTCCACTTCTGAGCTTCACCTGCCAACTGGCTCTCCGCTCATCAGGGGCCTCACACACACATTAACCCAAACTCCAAATGAACTTATCTTCCACTCAGCTCCCAACACCAACACATCAACAGGGAGCACGCAAGGATGCATGACACCATGGAGGGACATTGACACAGACGCCTATGGCTTACAATTATGACCAAGGCACTTAACAACATGGCCTCAGTGGATCACAGTGAATCATAAAAGAATATAAAGATGAGGCTTGAGACTGGCCATCTATGACCTTTGAACGAGGTTAGGTGTAATCAGACAGTGATCTAATTCTCTCATTTACATTCAAACGTTGAACCAGGTTTAATGGGAGGGATCCTTCCTATACAATCGGGTTCATCAGAAAGCTTTACAATGTAAATAGCTGCATTGCATTGAGCTCGAGGCGATTCAGGAAATGCTAATGAACCATGTATTATCTGGGAAGCATAGAGGGGCAAATTGTCATTGTGTTCATCTAAGCAACACAGCACCATTTACACTTTATTCAAGCTTTAATATTGTGTTTAAAGTCCTCATGTCAGTATTGCAATATTGAAAATTGAGTTCTTGGATATTGTATTTGTAATGTCTCTTCAAGGTGAATAAGTCATTGTGTGGGTTGTTGAACACAAATTGGACTTGATTATCTGATTTAATCCAAACCCATATCTCCCTCTGAGGCGAAATCACATTTGTCATCCAGAGAGAAAATCTAGGCCTAAAAAAAATCTCCAATTCTTGAAAATGAAACGACTGATTCTTAACAAACCCATTCTGTTCGGACTCACCCAACCCGGATGCCTAGGTTTTTGCGATTCTAAGGGTTGATGATGTCGTCGTGCTCAGCGTCAGGTTAAGGATTTCCTATTTTATCAATAGATTGTAGAAACTCTGTTTACGTGCCTCTGTTATCGTTTCACTGTAATGAACTCCACCTCGTTGCTTTGATCAGCAGCAGGGGCAGTAGACCGCTGACGTGACCTGTCAACAAAACACAGTATCAGCCAAACAATCCTGGACCTCTGAACTCTGGAGCAGGCTTCTAGAGGCGTGGGGGAGGAGTCACATGAGCTCACCTGCCTTTGGCCTCAGTCTGATCCCTCTCGTATTGATGCGTCCTGATCAAAAGGGTTTTACATAACATGTACGTATATTATTAAATATATATGATAATAATATATATTAAATGTGTAATATTATAATAAAACCATGTGACTTTTTGAGGTTGTTAATGTTAACTCCTAACTGTAAGACATCAAACACGTCAACTTACTAATTATGGAATCCCATTTCCGTATATCAAAACAACCAAAACAGGGTAATAATGGCCTATTATCGTGTAAGGGGTGAGTGGCTCTGTTTTGTGCGATGGATGCATGTTTTAGGCCAACTGTGATCCCTGGTTTAGTCCAATAGGATATCAGGGACTGTCCAGTTCCACATAGAAGGCTACAGTCGTCTCTGGCCTTCGATTGGGCCAGAGCTGAAAACCATTGTGGGAACACGTGTCCACAGACAGACAGACATACAGAATGCTGTCCACAAGCCAGGCATGAGAGAGAGAGAGAGAGAGAGAGAGATCTTTTTTTATTTTACGTCATGGGAAAGTCTTGTTTGGTTTAACTCCTTGGATGTCAGCCTCTGAAATATAGCAGGAGAGTGATGTTTGTTTGCTCGTGATATGCCAAAGGAAAAGCGCTTTAGACTGAAGCCCTTATGATGGTGGGAAGTGGCAGCATGCTATCGCATAGCCGTTGGCTGGTGTAAGCTTAGCAGTTTTCCACCATCAAAACATTTCCATCCCTTGTAATTTCTCTGTTTTACCCGAATATATTTTCTAATGTAATTCTGAAGATGTTTTGATAGTTTGACAATGTTATTTTTTGAAATCAGAAATTACAAGGGTTTGGTTGTTATCTTATTTGTATAGGCGCTTTACCTGGTCATAGTGCATATTGTCTCTGCAAACACAAAGCCATTTGTCATGGTCAACTCAGTGTCACGTCCACATATGAATCCAGGGTCAGGGTTGAGATTAGGGCTCTTACTCTGTTATTAATGTTTGTGACCATTTAAATAATAAGATGCTGAATGCTGCTTAGTCAGTGTACAGTTGTAAAAGGCTAAGCTGAATGTTGACGGTTGTTTAAATAAGGATTGGATGTCTATTATGGTATCTCAATCTGACTGCTAACACCAGTAATGACTGGTCATCATTATAATGCGGTGGCCATCATTGCATGTTCATAACCCATCTTCTTTGTTTTGACAGCTTCTTTGCGTCTAGTCTTGACTTCCACCCCCAACCTTCATTGGCTCTAAATCAGATTCCGTTCCATGTGTTTATCTAAAGCTAAAATATTCTAATTGATGATGATGATAATGATGGTGGATACTTGTCAGTGTTATCTCCATCTTTATTTTATACCGCATGTCTATTGCCCATCCCAGTCTATCAGCTCCTTCCTCTTTGCTGTCACAACAAGAGCGTGTTGCTGGTGTCACCGTGTGAAACAGTGCGAGAGGGGGAGAGAGGGGGAGAGAGGGGGAGAGGGGGAGAGAGGGGGAGAGAGGTGTGGAGGACGAGCGAAGGACCTTCAGACTGTGGCAGCGTTTGTTTGGGGACATGGTGAGGCCGCTGTAGGGGCTGCAAACACTGGGTGTTTATGTTTTCCTGTCTGTAAGAGGAACAGGGCATGCTGTTTAAGAGAAAATGGCAAGGGTTTGTCTTTAATGTCCATTGCCGTACACTATACACGTCTGGACAGATTTTGTCCCGTATCTCCTCGGCAAGATTTACAGGAAACAAAATTAGTTTGCATAAAAGTTAAATATAGGATTGAAGTGTGCGTTTATCTTTGTCATGTTGGTCTGGAGAAGCTGTAGTTTTCATGCTTCAGCTGCATTCACTACGTCAACACAGTGACACGTAACAGTATTCACCGTCACATCCTCGTCTTGACCCGCTTGCATGAATCCGAACTGGCTTCCTTTGTATTGGCGGGTGTGTGACTGTCGCATGTGGAACACACTGTATCGCTTACTCTCTGTACGCCCTGCGACTAAAGACCCCAAACACATGACGATGTTTGAGTAGCTTATAAATGCATTGCATTGTATTATATCTTGTGTGTGGTTTTCTTTCTTGTCTCATTCCCTTCTCGCATACGGTTTCCGGGACATAATGATACCAATGTGTATGGCACCGATGTGTCACCGATGTAGACCACGCCGTACGAGCTGAACCTATTGCTCACGAGGGGGGACAAACTTGACTCGACCACTTCCTGGCATTCGTACCGATGGGAGGATGTATGGGGAAGTTATTTGTCAAGACTATTGCATTATTATGCTGTACTTTCAGTTCTTCAGCATGTAGAGGTTAAAGAGCCATAGAAAAAGAAACGGTACAGAATGCTCCACATTGTTTTTGGATAGATAGTTTCATTATTAGCAGCAAGGCCATAAACCCATGCTGACGAAGCAGCTTTTCACCTTCCACTATGGTCAGTGGAAGATAGCCGAGGGCCTTGCCCTGTGTTTTTAGAGACTCCTGTTCTGTTATTTTGGACCTAACTAATTCTTTCATTGTTTTTCTTCCTGCACCCTTTAAACTTGCTTTCATTTAATCTTTGTTTCAACATTAAAGATTCTCTGAATGAAAATTAGAAACTACTGTAAATCCTTTCCAGCCTTTGCATCCCAATTTACCGAAATACAACACAACTTAATTGCACAACCCCATCAAACTCCCTTTCTCTATCCCCACAATATATATAATCTAAACATGAATCGGTCTCTCTGCAAGGGTATGGCTGAGAAGTTACCTTCCTCCTTCCCTTCAAGACATGACATAATCGTCAAGCCATAACAGAGTACCATCCATTCTTTGAAACCTAAATTATCATGAGCGATGTTGTGCTGCTGGGTTTTCCATAGGTATACAAAGCTACAACCGCCTTAACTTGCCACTTGCCACATGGAATAGAGTCCTGGGATATGTATCACACACCTGGGAATATGACTTTCAATCCAAGTCTCCCGTTAAATTTCTGCTGCAGAGTCTTGTGGTTCTCTCCTGTTTGTGTGTAGAACCCCTGCACACCGTTTTCCCCTAAATTATGAATCATTGCATTGTATAATGTAGGGTGTTTCCCTCCTTTGTACAGCGTCGGTCTCTCTCCGCCTCCCTCTGTCTCTAAGCCGTCTATTTGTTTTCTCTGAGCCATTCCCACCACTGGGCATTGTTATTTTATTCCTCCAGCTTCTGGGAAGTCTGTTGTCCTCCAGGGACAACAGGGTATTATTTTGGATAAATGTCTGCTGGATTATATCAAGTTCATCGTTGTGTGGTCGTAGTTTTTTGCATGTTTTTTCCACGAAAGGTGTCATAAGTGTTTCACTACACTGTTGTTATTTTGCTTTTTTTCCCCACACGTCTAGTGCTGTGTTGGGGCCCGTGGCGTCTGCTTCGTTTTTGCGATGACTATATAACCCTTGTGTTGCGTAAGGTATATCACAAGCCGGTTTTTAAACACGGCGTACCACATGACCTTGGGCAGGGTTTGTTTTGTCTAAACCGTTGCTGGATGTGCTCTAGCAGCGGAACCACAACCTGGTTTCACCGAGCACCCTGTATTTACATATTCCCACAGCGCCTGAGCTGAATAAATAAATCGGTGTCAAACGTACCGAGCTGCACAAGGGTGACTGCTGCTGCGACGGCTGGGTTTGTCAGCAAGTAGAACAACTATTTGGTTTTCTGTTTCAAGGTTTTAAAGGACACCCTGGCAGGTGTCATGTTGACGAGCTGTTACGAGGCATTTCAAAGGCTGTCTCTTTGTGACTGCACAACTCAAACTCGTCACAACAAACACCGGCCTACTGCAGTGGATGGAGTCCAATGGATCAAACTCCTGACAGAAGGTGGACACTCCCAGATAGCGATGTCACAGAGGGAGAGAGTTTGAACCAGGTGTCATGTTGACAAGCCATTACAAGGCGTTTCAAACATCCAACCCTTTGTGACATCACAACCCAAAGTCATCACAACAAACTCCGGCCTATACCGTTCGGCACAGTCCACCCAACAGATACTTCCAGAAGACAGCCAGCCCCACACTGTGATGGCAGAGAGGGATTGATTTTAAACCCCAGGGGAAAAACGGGGGCCCTTTCGTAGTGTTTCAGTGCCAGGGGATTCTCATCGTGTTCCCCTCCAGTTTCGTGAGATTCCGAGTCTGTTACCATCAGCCTGCAGATGAATGTGATGTACTGTGACGTCTGGAAGGCTGAACGCTGTTCTTCATATTATCTGTGACCTGATCTGTGACTCTGTGGTGTAGGCCTCGCACGGAGGACCGCGCGGATTACGGCCCACTGGTAGAACATATGTCAAACAGCTTCTGAAATGGATTACAACATTGTCACACTCCTGAAATGATTACTAGAATGAAGCGCTACAAGAACCATGATTGAACCACGGTTTGAACCACAGACCAATGACGTGCATATGATTCACCGCTCCTTGTGGTCGGCTCTGAGGAAGCTGTGTTGAATATTGAGGTCTGATTACTATTTGCCTGGCCTTTGTTCACCGTACTGACGCGTGTGACCTCTCTATACCTACGCATCTTTAGCATGGAATAGTACACCATGGGCCTGGCCTGTTGATTGGGAAATAAACATACGATGAAGGAAACCAAGCATATGCAGTTGTTGTTTTTTTAATGACGACACCATTGACGCTTTTCTGTTCTCTTTCTGGATATTTTGTGTTCTGGTTGTAAAATATCATTTGAATACATCTTTATACGATTTAGCCGTTGTGAAACATTCAAAATTATTTGAGATTTATTAATTACATTTTTCGTTTTTTATTAAACTGAAAATAATGAACCTTAACTCCAATGTGCGAAGCAGTTTACAATGTCAGCAACAGAAGTCAAAACATTATGATCAAATCCAGAACACACTTCTTGTCTGATAAAGCCTTAAACTCTTTTGTTAGAATTACCCTCAACTTTACAGGACTACCAAAGACTTTTTAGGTTGGCTCAAAACACAACGCATTTGCCATTGCCAGAGCTGACAACTTCAAACATTTCTCTTAAATCAGGCCATGGGTGGGGAATGTCTTGTTGCTGCTCTGAATCTGCTCCGTCAGCAATGTCTGCTGGTTCACTTTCATCATTCCTCACTCGCTGCGCTACTAGTTCTCCCATAGACCCCATTTCTCGGTGGTGAAGTCTCCCCACGTCTCTGTCTTTTACATCATTTTCGTCTTTTCTATCCTGATATTGGCAAGGCGTGCAATAAAAATCGATGGTGCCCTCAAATGCTTTAAAACTAAAGTAACCTGTTTTGAAAATGTAGTGAGTAGAAAGTTCAGATATTTGTGTCAAATGTAGGGAGTAAAAGTAAAAAAGTCGTCAGAAAAATAAATACCCAAGTAAAATACACATACCTGAAACCTGTACATAAGTACAGTATCACCATACTATACGTTCTTTGTTTGCCTCCCTACTCTGCCTTTGTTGAACAGCCATGTTGTGCTCTCCTCCCTCCTCTAGTCGGACAACGTCCTGTACCCTCCGGCGGCGCTGTTCAGGAAGACCAGCAACCCGGAGCTGAGCGGGGCCTCCAGCCTCTCCCTCAAGCTGAAGAGGCAGCTCAGCGAGGACGGCTGCTGCTTCAGGAGGGGCAGCCTGGGCGGAGCTCTCACAGGTACTCGCCAGCACACCGTATCTGGGGCCGCAGGGGCTGCCTACCTCTGGAGGGGGGGATCTGGGTGAAAGGGCGCCGGGGAAACAGGATCCACACATGTGTTGAAGCTTGATCTTTGACCCTTTTTTTAAATTACATACTGGTTTAAAGGTATACAGTTTAGTTTTTTTTCTTGCCAGAGGGGAATGATCTAGCCTTGGTTTTCACATGTAACCCTGCCTTTTCTTTACCTGCCTAATGGTCCAATATATCCGCCGTTGGTTCGAGGCAGGTGTATATTTTAGGCCCTGATTTATAAAATTATGGAAGTTCTTACTACTTTTAAAGATGATTTTCTTAATAATGAAGAGGTTTCAAATTGAACTGCATAAAGTAACAGTACAAGTCGTCCTCACAAGATTCTTCACATTGCATTATCAAGTAGAGGGGGAGAACAAGCAATTGGTAACTTGGTTTTTATTTGTCATGATTAAGGATGTTAAACGTAAACCTCCAAGGCTGCTAGATTTTATCAGCTGTTAAATCCCTGTTAGTGTTTCCTTGACTGGTTCGTGTGGAGGACTTTGGACTGATAAATAACGTTGACCTTACTTATGTGGGCCAATCAAAAACATTCGCTCTCTTCTGGCAGCTTAAAAACAAGTTTCTCTTTTGATTTGGTCTATATTAAAAATAAAGGGTTGTGACCCCAGGTTTTATACTGAACTTATAAAATATTCAGGGCTAACTTATAACTCCTAAACACAACACTTTTTTTATTTATTACATTTTTTTAGTTTTTTTATATTAAATCCTTATTGGGACGTTTTATACACACTTAAGAGTAGCAGAAGACGGGAGGATGAACGCTAGCCTAGCCCAGATTGCTACAAGCTCAAAATAGTCTCCAACCTTCAGTCAATACAGACAGACATACAGACAGTCACCGACTCAGAGCTGTCGAGTTGTTGAGCAAGTCTTCCTCTTCCTCTTCCTCTCCTCAGCCCTTCTACTCAAATTAAATTGACAGCGAGAGAAGTGAGATGAGTTGTGACTCTTCCGGCTTCTCTTGGTGTCTCTTTCCACAGGAAGCGGTAATGTATACATGCAGGGGGCTTCTCAGGTCTGTCATATAGAAATAATTTTCATTCAGGGAGAAGGATCTGCAGAACTACCGCTTACCTTTGAGGCTTTTCCGTACTATCAAAGTCATAATATTTTGAATATGATTGATTGTGATATTATTGAAATGGGCCTGATTTATGTGAAATGTGTTCGCACAAGGTCGTATCTTGCAGCAGATGGATGCTATCAATTTGTAATTTAAGATCCTGCTGCCACCTAGCTTCTAAAGCCAATATCAGTGTTTCTGTTTTTAACAATAATCCTGACAGAAATCCACTCTAGTCCATCTCTCATAGCCACTGGCTTGCTGTGATCACAGTTTTGTTAAACTCTGCTTGGACATGTTTTTCTCAATGGGCTTACTTTACTTAGTATTCCCACCTCTGCCACCACCATATAATGATATGTATTTAATTATTTTAATAAGCTGTCAAATGGGAGTTTTGCATTATTTTGAAGCCCATTTGCTGCTGGAGTTGTCATAAGTAAATACAGTTATACAGGAAGAATTGGTGAGAACTGTCTCATGGGAGGAATTTGAATTACACATTGAGTACACATTTGGTGCATAATGATATTCATTTAAAATGTCTTAACATTTATATACTGACACTTTGACCTTGTTAACAATATAACCGTCTTGTGTTGTGGATCCACAGGGAAGTACCTGCTGCCCTACGCCAGCCCCCAGCAGCCCAGCTCGGACCTCTCCAACCTGGTCCGGATCCGCTCCCAGACCCTGGGCAAGTCAGACCCCTCTCTGACCTCCTCCACACTGGTCAGTACTGCAGGAGTACACCACGTCGTGTTGTGACCGTACTGCAGAATTACAGAAATAACCTTCATATAGTGTTGTCGGTACTGCAGGAGTACGGAAAAAAAGCACTGTGTTGCATTAGTACTGCAGAAGTACAGAAATAACACTCACGTTGTGTTCGATGAATCGAACACAACGATGAATCGAACACAACCGATGAATCGATGAATCGAACACAACCCATTGCTTGGGTTATATCTTCTATTATGAACCATGCACACACGTTTATTTTGAAGAAGTTTCCATTTTGAAGAAGAAACCGCTAGGGATTTTGTATGGTGTTGTTTTGAGGAGGGCTAGTGAGTGTGTGGTTAACTGAAACATAGGCCTCCTGTTATACGACTCCTCTGACCTGCTCCGACCCGAACTCTGAACTAGAGCGGGAGACGGAGGAGGAGGAGGAGGAGGAGGAGAGGAGGTGCAGTATGCAGGGGTTCTGCCCCAGATCTGTGGACATCAAAGCACTGCTGCCGTTTTCCCAGGCTCTGATATCGACTACTGATTCTCAAACAAGATCCACAAGATATTAGTTCAACCGAGTAACACTTTAACCTGCAAAAAAATTTTTGGACGCTTTTTGCATGACTTCTTGGCATAATTGGAAATCCGAGAGCTATCTCTTAAAAAATAATACCTTGACACTGATGTTTTCTGCTGAAATGTCTTTGAAGATCAAGTATTGCACATGCTAGATAATCCCCCCCCCCCCCATCAAAGCACAAAGTCAGGGAGGGGTCTGAGCTTGTGCACGTAAATCCCATTAAAACATTTATAAATATTCCACTTATTCTTCCTGAACGTATTTAGATGTTTCCAAAATGTCCCTAGTCACGACTGCATCCATTATAGAAACCAGACTTAAATCTGTACCAATATAGTATAATATATATTTTAATAGATTGTACCTCCACATATGAAGACCATTTATAAATAAATTATTTATTTGTGGTAACTATCCAGCAGATGGCGCTCAAGCATTTCAGTCATAACATGGAAATGGAAAATGATAACTGAAGCCAAGAATTGAATGATATGTAGGCGGGAATGTTTCATAATTCATCATTACACTATGAAACACTTATTTGAATATGGAATTTATGTTCTGGTTATGTTGTCATAATGGAACATTAAAGACGGGAAGTATATTTAATAATTCGGACCAGAACAGAGAAATGCTCTGGTGTGGTACTCTTATTCTCCACATATTGAACACAGTTTCAGGGAGTAAAAGACTGCATCTTATTTAATAGGGTTGTTAAAGAGTCTCAGTGGTGTTCCACGATGGGCAGCCTGAGAGGAAGCGTTTATTAAAGCCTGAAGACCGATGGGCCGTGCTGCTCTGTGGCTCTGGGTACTGGTGGACTGCTCTCCCATGGCTCTATCTCCCTGCGGGTCGGGCTGCTGTGTGGATTTAGGGGGAGACGGGTGGTTAGTAAATGACATCACCTGCCGCTAAGCCTCATGTCTTCTGGTCTACAGGCAGGGGGTACCCCCCCACCCCAAGGTCATTACTAAAACTAACAGCATAGAACTAATGGTAATGATACTCAATTATAGAACAGTAACCAAGCCTTAAATACAATAAAACAAAGAATACAACTTTCTGAAAATGTGAATACTAAACCATATGGGGGGAAAAGTATGGTTAAATTAAATGCTTAAAAAACATTACGTCACTAAATCTCATGATGCCATAAAAGCCATAGAGTTGGATGATAAAGGGCACCATATTCCATCACAAACGCTTGAACCCCTTTAGTGGAAAATGTATATCTTGGGAACTAAATCTAAAAGGAGACTTTTCACAGGGCTGCCATCGTCAAAATGAGCAGAAAACGGCTTTGAATCGATATGCTCTTTTTGAGTACACATCTATGTCCATTGTGTTCACCAGCCTATGCAATGAACATTGAAACATGTAGAACAGGTCGTGATTGCTGGATGAATTGCGTTTTACTTACTTACTAATATTTCTCAACCGCTTTTATATTGTTCAAGGTTGCATGAAAGGATCAGGAATCAGGATGGTCTACTAGCTGTTCTGCCCCAATCCTGGAAGTCATACTTTTGGGCAGAATACAGTTTTTATTATTATTGATTTGTCGGGAGACACAAAACAAAGGTTTGAAGGGATTTCATTAAAATCTCTTATCTCAGGGGTGATGTCATTGTTGTGGCTCCCAGGGGCCCCCAGATTGTCTGTAGATACCGACCAGAAAAATAACAACAACTAAAACCTCATACCCTTTGGAAGGAGCCTGATTTGCAGCCGATCAATGTGAACGGTCAATAAATAAAGCGCACACATCCGTGCTTTTTTCATCCACAATGACGAAACTCAACGACTGCGTGATCAGTGTGTGTAAACGTTGCAGTGGTTTGCGAAGTAGTTGCTCCCCTATCTTCGACCGTATGCTCCACCACACGACGGTGTGTGAGGAATGGCCCTGCGTCTCAATCTCTTGCCGCGTGCCTCTTTGGCCCAGCGGCCTTGAGGCAATGACGTGACCAAGGCTCAGGAGATCAGTGTGGACTTGAGGAGAATCACTGATGTCACCCCCGCCACAGACACACACGCGCACACACGCGCACACACGCGCATCCAGATGTTATCCACGAGGAGTGAAGTGGCGTCGAGGGCTGTATCGACAAGTCTACGTGCGAGAGGAGGGATCGTTTGACCTTGGGAAGGACAAACACTTCTTTCAGAAGACACACTCTCACATCGGTTCAGTTTGGTTTTGTTTTTTTCCTTAAGGCAAAATATGCTCCTTCTTGTAATGATCCTGTGAAAAGAAAGTATTTTTAAAAATAACCTTCTATACTCTCCTCAAACCAGGGAAAATCACCTGTTTGCTTTGAGATGTATTCAAATGTAATGCTTATATAAAGACCTATGCAAGAAAATGCAATTTATTACCAGGTACTTTCTATCTCAAGATATTCAAAATGAAACCAGGAAAACGGACGGAAATGGGATTTCTGAATATTGCGCATTGATTCCTTGTCCAAGCATCCAATGTAAATACTGTGTGTGTGTGTGTGTGTGTGTGTGTGTTCTCCCGCATACCCAAATGCCCTTTGACAGAAGATCAATACTTTTGCTCCTGGCATGATGTAGAGATAAGCCATAATCCGTATGTTGTGTCCTCCCTGTCTCCTAATTCCTCCTTTGAAAGCAGTGATGTCCTTTTCTGATAGCTCTGTTGAACACAATGTTGTCTGAACAGCGTGTGCCTTGTGTGTAGAGTAAGTCAGCCACTCACTGTATGGTGGCAAATGATTCAGGGTCTGGTAACGGTTGCTTTTCGGCGTGAGTGTGGCTAGAGTTTCAGGGGCTGGAGCCAGTCAGCAATAGCCTCTAAGAGACCCTCCAGATATTAAAGTTTCCCAATGACTTATCAGTCTGGCCTTGGCTGGGCAGCCATTGCTTTCCACATATGGGCGAGGCCTTGACTTGTCCAGAGAACTCCAACCAATCAGGGTGACGCTGTTCCTCTCTTCGCTCCTGCCGAATCCAGTTGGAAGTAGTGAAGCAAAAGAATATTATCCCCTGATAAATGCCGGCCATTCTGTGCAAATATGTGTTGATCTTTCACCAGCATTATTGAGTCTATCTCGGATAAAACAGGTTTGATGCCCCGTCTGTTTCTAGGCTTTCCTCAGGCCCCGGCATCGCTTTGGAGATTCTGCGAACTGCGGCGCTCCTTGTCCATCAATAACTTAAACTCCCGCCCCCTAGCGCAGATTGGTCCGATCATTGTAACATGAAGGTGCTTTCAGCGGGCTCGAGGCCAGAGCAATCTACGGATTAACTGAAACGGAACAGTACACTTTTTCTAATCTGGAATCCATATCGCTGAATTCATCCACTTGTGTTGAAAAGAAAAATAAGTACAGCGATGCAGCTTGACATCTATGAGCCAGGAGCATTGCTGGTATAAAACAGCTGTCTGAATGCTAGTTCTCCCCCCATGTTGGTGTAGGTGTCACACTGCAGTGAGGTCAGTGTGTTCACACGCCTCTTTGGCGAGTTGTCCTATTTCGATTCTCTGTTGTTATTGTTTCTTTTATATAGGCGGAATAGCAGAATCACCCAGAGGGTTGAGTGTGGTGCGTTTAACAGGATGCTTGAACAACACAATGCCCCAGACCATCCTTGGGAACACAAACACAAGTTTAATCCTCAAGCTCCACTGAGGTTCTGCTGAACATATTCAGAATAAAACCCAGCCTGATTAGCCAAGTATTCCCACTTTCGTCTCAAGCAGGAATACACATACACAAAACGACACATACATATACACAAAACGACACCTCACACCACAAAACGACACCACACACACCACAAGACGATACCACACTCTACAAAACGACACAGACACGCCACAGACAATGACACACACCTACATACACACATACATACACACACACACACACACACACACACACACACACACACACACACACACACACACACACACACACACACACACACACATACACACATACATACATACATACATACATACATACATACATGCCATAAAACGACGCATACAAACACCACGACAGACACACAAACACACAAAACGACACACACCGAGGGGTTTGGTGTAGTGCTTCACTCAAGCTAGAGGCCGGCTGTAGTGGTCACCTGTCTGACATTGCAGTCCCCCCTCACCAGCCCATCTATTTTCCTGCTCCCCTGCCAGTGGGGTGGATCGCTGCTATTCCCGACCACAGCTTGGGTAACAGAAATCATTTGAGCTTGGCTGGAGATGAGGTTGAATAGAGGGAAAGGAGGAGGGACCACTTAATATTCACAGAGCACAACTTCCACCACTGAATGAAAGTGAATGACGGAGAAGGGAATAGAGAATGGATGGGTGGGGGGGGGGGGGATGGAGAAAGACCCACAAATGGAAACGGCTTGTGAAATAACGTCAGTGTGAAGTTGGTGGTGGCCCTTTGGAATGACTTGAAAGCTTTGCGATAAGGAAGTGATACGCAGTTCTAGGGGGAAAATCAATGATGAATAAATTGTATTAATAATAATAAACATGACTCTGTTCTTCCAAGTACAACTCAAACTCTTAGTTTTCTTGGGAATTACCGTCCGGTTGGGAATATCACGCAACAGTTCCTGAAACGACAGCTTCTTCTTCGGAGGAAAACAAAATCTAGGTCTAAATGAGTTACCGTAAACGTACGGTAGGACGTCAAACCGGTTCAGCCCGCTGATCCCATTTATCACAGTGTTGTTCTTATGAGCCGAGAGGCCGATTCACACGTGCATTTATCTGCCCGGCATGACGCTTTGCTTGCAGAACACTTCAGGGGTTCACACAATTCCCACTTTGGCAGATGCCTCCCTTCCTCTTTCACTCTCCGGTAGGGCTTCAGGTGCCCTGCATGGCGTTGGTCGAGTGGGTCTCTCACCCCCTGACCTTCAGGTGCGCGCTCTGGTTCCCAGCCGTGCGAAGTGGCTCACGGCCCTGTACCACCACCATTGAAGTCCCCTCTGGCTGCAGGATGCCGGGGGTCTCTGTATAGGTTCAGGCAGAACAATGCTCAGGCGAGGATATCCGCTTCCCCCCTGCTTACCAGTGGCTGCATACCCTTCTGTTGCAGGCGTCGCTATTCTTTCTATTCTTCAGGGAGCACACCCCCCCCCCTCTCTTTCGTAGTGGTTACCCAGGTTGATCTCGCTCTCTCACTTTCTTTCTCTCACTCACTCTCCTCTTGCTCTCTCGCTCTCGCACTCTGTCCGGCTTCCCCCCCTCTTCAGTATCCTCCCCATCTCTCTCACCCTTTGCTCTCTCTCTATTTTACAGTCTCGCTCACCCTCTCTCTACCTCATCTCTCAACTCTCTCCTCCCCATGTCCCTCCTCTCCACTCTGTCATTCTCTCTCCCTCTCTCTATGCCACTCTCTCTGTCTTGCTCTCTCTCTCTCTCTTTCTCTCGGTCTCTCACACTCTCTCTCTCCCCCTCCCCTCCCCTCTCCTCTGCTCTCCCTCCTGGGAAGTTGGTAGAGGAGTGAAACAAGGAGACAAGGCAGCAACGGAAAAAAAAAGAGGCATCAGCTGACTGCCGTCCTCCAATCACAGAAGTTCAGGGTGGAGGTGTTTTTAGAAGCGGCCGCTGAGCTGCGATGTAGCCCGGAGAAGGGATGTGCGTGCGATTGGTGAGACGGGAGGTCCGTAGGCTGTCGGAAGAGCGGCGCGGTGTAGCCAGACGCCGGTGAGGAGTCGCACAGTCTCCCTCACTCTCCGATGGACGAGTCGAGCATCCTGAGGAGGAGAGGGCTACAGGTAGGGAGAGGGAGAGAGGGGAAGGGAAAAAAAAACAGAATGCGTCTTATCTTTTCTCACATCAATCCCTGGAGCTGCAGAGCTTGTTCCGCTGTGTGGAGCGAGACTCGAAAGTCATGCGGTAAAACAGTAGGTGCTTTGTGCTTGGTAGCGGTAGTTTGTGGTGTGCCTGTGGACAGGGGGGGGGGGGACACTTGTGAGTGAGCAGAGGGTTGGGGGGGGGGGGGGCTGCAGTGGCCGTGTGTGTGCGTGTTGCACATGTGTAGCGTGCGTTCATACGCGCCGGAGGAATGAAGTTGGGAACCCCGACTGATGCAGATTATGTGACTTTCAGTGAAATACAGTGAATGGAGGATTGTGTATGATGCTGTTTGCATGGAGTAACTTTTGATTATTTTGTTGATTACAGGAGATCGTATAGGAGTTGAATGTCTACTCAAAACATGATTTTATTCTAAACTATTCTATACACAATATATATATATGTATATTTATACATATTGTTTAAGTTTAAATTTCTGAAATAATGTGTGCAAGAACAGGTTGAGGTGTTGATCCTATGTCTGGATGTGAAGGGGACTCTGTCTGGGTCATATAGTGGCAGCAGAGTGATCCTAGCTGTTGGTTAACATATAGCACAATTTAGCTGGAAGGATACTGTAGGTCAAATTACCAAAGAATTGGGTCTTTATTGAAAGGAACATTCTATTTTTGAAAAACATTCTTGGCATCCGCGTTAAATTCATCAGTTTTAAACTTTAAGAGGGGTCAAATGATTTTAATCTTTCGATTTTGATTGGCTTGTGAACGTTGTTTTCAAAAATCCTTGTTATTAAATTTGGATGTAAAATGAACACAGTATGTTGGTTGGCACCTTGACCTAGACGTTCGGCAATCATATTGTTCGACTCCTATCAAAGCTAGATGGCAGACTTGACGGCTACCTTGCCAGTCTCTGTAGTGATTACATCACATTTATCACCTTCTTGTTAATAACAGGTGCTTCACCATCCCCCTGTTATATGAGGGTCTGACAGATGGAGAAATGAACGCTACGCAGTGATGCCACACTTCATTCTACTGCTTCATCCAAGGTCTAAATACATGTCAAATATTTTCTTCTTTTTATCAGCCTCTAGGATTTTGGCATTGAGCAAATCTACATTTGTATATGTTCAGCTAAAATGAAAAAAAATTATGTAGTTCTAATGTATCATAGTAATTAATATATTTGATATTTAGTTGTGTGTTTTTCAACCAAACAATACCCCTAAATTATATATCTTTAAAGCAAATGGTAAGCAATTTTGAAGAGTATACAAGTCTGGCAACAGAACAGAGTCTGCCTTCTTTAAAAGTGGATAAAGAAGAAGAGGGAAATCAGTTTCTCTCAGCGAGAGCAAACAATTCCCAGAGACTGTGCAATTATAAAATGATAACTTGTCAACAAAGTGTGTGTGTGTGTGCGTGTGTGTGTGTGCGTGTGCGGCATAAGACCACCCTGAGCCTTGCAGAGGCTTTGAACACTGGCTGGTTCTCTGCCTTAAAGTCTTTCAGGAGATGTTCAATAGAAAGCCTTTACATAACCATCGTCTCCATTGAGAAGGAAGAACCTGGCTAGCTTAGCGTGCGCGTTAGCCTCCTCTGGTGGAGGACAAGGGCAGCTTATTTCACCTCAATAGCTTCTGGTTCTGAATTTGTCTTTCTGTTCTTTTGAATTCATGTTTTGACTATGCCCATCCTTGTTTATCAGCCTTGTTTATAGCCATCCTTGTTTATAGCCTCGTCATGAAGGCTTATCATTGAAATTTGAGTGTCCTTTTTTCAGACTGCTTTATATCTAGTGTCTTAATGCAAATAGCTTTTACACAACCATCGATGGAAAGAAAGCATTATAAAGAGAGCTGACCGAAAGAAGAGGGTCTGCATTGCACCTTAGAGAAGGTTAATTGGCTAACACAGTTCATAAAGACTCCAATCAGAAGAGCAGCAGATGTAGACTTCAAGTGCTGTACAAAGGCGACAAAATGAGGAAATATAACATCTCTTCTGCGTAAAATTGTGACCCCTGCAGATGTGCATTGTCTGCTTGCTTTTTCTTGTTGTCGCCCAACAATGACTTTTTAATAACAATATAACGATGGTGCTGCCAATTGTTCCAATGGATCCCGTAGATCAAAGAGACACATTTAATTTGGCATGTCAAATAAAAAACCCTTGAGTGGAGCTGGAAGTGTGATGAAAAGTCAGTTGAAAGAAGGAATAGAAATAGGGTTGGGGGTTATTGTGATAATAACTGTATGAACTTTAGTTTGGCACGGAAATTGAGGTGTTTGAAGTTCACCAACTCGCCCAACTCTGTCATTTCAAGCATGCTTTTGATGTTGAAATGTCAGGAAAACCAAATATGAACACATTTCTATGACTACACCCTCAAAACCTGATCGAGGTTTAACCCCAACTTAATTGCCTTCAGCTTTGTACAATTCCAATTATTATTATTGTTTTATAATGAATCTATTAAGTTCGATCTGGCTCCTCAAAGACCCAGGAATGAACCACGAAGACAGAACTGATCTAAATGGCAGAAACACTGCTGGGAATGAGGGGCTTGTGGCAGGGGAACCAAATGAGGGGATCACAGGAGAGGGCAGTGTTCACTACCAGATTGAATGACAGCGTCATTAAACGCTTAATTCAGTTCAACTGACCTTATGTTTCATACGCATTATAGATATTACATAAATATGTAATCTTCTCATTTTATTTGAAACCACCTATTGTTTGACATTCATAAATGGTGTTAAATACACATCAACAGAAGGTTGATGTGCAGAAAGCTGAATATATATCAGTTATATTTACAAAATGTATTAGTTTATCAGTTTATTCTGAAAATATAGATATGTTATTTTAGTCCGGCGTTTCTCTAGAGTTTGTAGGCCATGTTCCCTCCCTGGGGTTCATTAGAAGCGTTTCAGCCTTGATAATTAGCACTGCATAAACTGAAGGCAAGTCTCCCAAGGAAACACACACACCGCCCTTGAGCCTGTTTATATTAAAGAAGAGGCCAAATATTAACATTTCTGCTGACAAAAATAACAAATACGGACCATTCATCACATTTTAGCAACCGATTTTCAGACAAAGATCCGAGGGGCCACACCCAAGGCCAGGCTTGTCCTAAATGTCTCAAAGGTTGGCAGTTGATTCAGTTGTGGCTGTTCAGTTCATTTCTTCTCTTGTTCTTCTTTTCATTCACAGAAAGAGCTGAGTCTTCCACGAAGAGGCAGTCTGTAAGTACCTCCGATTGTCGTACACCTGTTGGCTGGTTTTGTTTCTACACTCTTTCTAACACGATGGGTAAAGCTGTCATTCGGCCAAGGCTGTCCCTCCCACACAAGGGCTGGGAGAGGGCCATGAACTTTGGGGTAATCCCGGTCGACCGCAATGCAATTTCCTTTCTCTTGCATCCTATCAGCTGTCCACGCCAGCAAACAGTCCCTGGAGAGGACAGAATAACAACTGGACAATAAGAATACAACTTTTTTTTTTTTGGACAAAGAAGTTGACTATGAAATATCCGAAATGTACTGACAACAGAAACAAATACGGAAAGGGGTATCGCCCGCTCCGGAACCTGCCCGGAATTCCCCCCCCCCCCCCCCCCCCCTCTCGTCGTCAACGCTCATTTTAAGCCCCCTGTTCTGGACGTGAGTGGAGAACAACTGGGAACAAGGTCACCCCCACGTGAAGACCCCTTAACCCGCTGGCCGGTTGTTGTCACCACCACCAGCAGTGTCATCAAAGCGTAACGCAATCACTGAAGTCAAGAGCTAACCGCGTTACCGAGGCCTCCCTGCGCCCCTTTTCAAGGAAATCTTGCAGGCGTTGTGCTTTGAAGGCCTGACGTACCAACAATCAAACACCATTAAGGTTGTTGTGACCTCTCGTGGGATGCTGAAGCCGTGCCACTAGGATCCGTCACTACTTGTTGTCAGTCTTCAAGAACATTTCTACGAGGAAATAAATAACCAATGCTGCTCTTAAGATGACATAAGCAGGATGAATCAAGAAGACATTAGCGTGAAAGTGTGTCAGGTTTTGAAGATGTTTTAGAAAGCATGCATGGAACACGGCAGTGGGTCATCGTTTGATGCTTGACCCAGTTAATACCTGCAGGCTAATGACATTAGCAAAGGTGTTCACGGCAGCAAACCTCATTAAAGACCTTTACACAGGCGACGGCTTTGGACAAACACAGTTGTCGCTCACAACTCTAAATAGGGGTCTGCTACTCTGATGTACCAGGGTTCATGGTAGACTAAAGTAGTAATAATACGTTTACGAGCAGTGTCCATGTGCACCAGAAATAATCATGGCTTTTCTGAGATGTTGAGAGGACCCAAATGAGTACTGTAAAATTTACAGTTTGTTTTGCCACGTCTTTCATGAGAAACACTGTTTCAGTTTCAAACACTGTTGCAGATTCAACACAACAATGTCTCCCAATGATGATGAATATTTTCACAATTAATGACAAACAATGACCAAAACTCCTAATTCCAGTCAGGAAGTGTGGCTCTGACCCCACACTTCCTGACTGGAATTAAGAAGGAGGAAGGAAGGGTTATTAGCAAGGGCATTATACAAAACTAGTACTTTTATCACCATTGTTCTTACTTTGCCAAGTTGCGCTTCATCGGTCGTGCTCGCCAATAACAAAAAAACAAAGTAACGAGCAGCAGACTGCTCTCAGCCCTGTGTGACGGCTGGGTGGTGTCAAGAACTAGGGCCGATCTCCGCCGCTTGGCACCTGGTCACCGAGGGGCCTCTTGGCTGACCTGCTCCATATCCACCTTCTCATGCTCTCTCTCTCTCTCTCTCTCTCTCTCTCTCTCTCTCTCTCTCTCTCTCTCTCTCTCCTATCTGTGTCCCTCTCTGTCTGTCTCTATCTGTTTCTCGTTTTCTCTCTCTCTTTCTCTCTCTGTCTTTCCCTGTCTCTCTTTCTGTCTCTCTTTCTCTATTGCTGTCTTTATGTATTTTTAGCTCCGTCTCTCTCCATCTGTTTTTCTCTGTCTCTCTCTCTGTCTCTGACCCTTTCCCACCGGTGGGTGCACTTCAGACCCAGTACACCTCAGCCCAGTAGTGAGGGTGTGGTATAGCCCAGCTCAGTTACGGCTCGTGTTTCCATCGCCGACAGTACCCTTATGGCAGGGCGGGGTTTAAGCCATATCAAAAAGCAACAATGTAGCACGTCCAAGAAGGACAGCAAACTTTTGCGCGACATTTCCTTCAATAAACAAAGCTTTATTGAAGGAATATAAACGAAATGCGCCATATCACTCTATCTGTCTCTGTTTCTCTGTGTCTTTCTCACTTGATCCGCTTTGCCCTAGTTTCACACTTTCAACCATCTCGACTTATGGTACAGTGATGAGGTTCTGTTATAGTCTTTAAGTGTCCCCGGCTCTCTTGTCAACTTGTACATGGTGCTGAGCAGTGAATAGGTGCCAAGAGTAAGGCAGTGGGCTGCTGTCCTGTTTCAATTCCATTTGGTACGATTCAGCTCATTTCCTATTTGTTCCTTAAGAAGCTTTGATTACTATCTGTATACATTCCATTTAAGTATTCCAATATTTTTGATAATTTTTCTAATACTATCTTAATTCGGCAGTGACTTCAGATGAGATTGACCATTGATTGTTTGTTTGTGCCCAGTAGTTTGTCAGAACAGCGGTGGTAGGGACACAGTGCTTTCCTTGAGTGGAGGTATCCGGTGTGGTCGCGGACCGTGCTGCATGGGGGGGTGTGGCCCCGGGCTCCGCGAGCGACGTCATGAAGCCCTTCGGCTCTGCGTGGCAACGCCCTCTTTTTAACTGCACCAAAACACACACTATACACACCCCCTTTTGGTGTTGGTTCCAGTTTGATCCAGTTAAAAGAACAGCAGACACCGTCGGTGTTCAAACTCAGTGGAATTACGAAAAGATCTGCATTGCTCCGCTGAGACGTGGCTATTGATTGAAGGAGGACACACACGCAGAGGAATCAGCCCTGTGTGTGTGTGTGTGTCTGTGTGTCTGTGTGTGTGTGTGTGTGTGTGTGTGTCTGTGTGTGTGTGTGAGTGACAGGTGCTGTGGCGCATTATGATTTAATTTTTTTTACCCTTTGCGATGACATCATCTCCGTAGTAACAGCGGCATCACTGAGCTCACGCTAGCGATCCGTCAAGGTGACAGCGGCGGGAATGACAGGGTGAGATGAAGGATCCAATGCATTAATTCTAGCACGCCACACTCCCTCCGGTAGCCAATCAGCAGCCTGGAGACGAGGGGTGGGTTGGGATGAATGACACATGCAGCATGTGTTTATAAAGCAGACTGGGGGGCACGTGTTGGGGAATGACGGGGGGGGGGGGGGGGGCACTGTGGTCCTGTCTCTGTCTCTCTCGGGTCATTGTCTGTCTGTCAGTCTGCCAGCCTCAGTCTGTCTGTCTGTCTGTCTGTCTGTCTGTCTGTCTGTCTGTCTGTCTGTCTGTCTGTCTGTCTGTCTGTCTGTCTGTCTGCCAGTCTCTGTCTGTGTCTCTCTCTCTTTCACTTGTCTGTCTTTTTCTCTCTTTCGCACTCTGCGGGCAACCGACAATCTCATCTGACAGCCCCAAGGTGGTACGCTCAAAGCACCAAAACAAGATTTCCCCCCCCCCCCCCCCCATCTTGCTCTTCCTCCTCCTCCTCCTCCTCACCCCTTTATCCTCTCCTCCCATTTCTTTCTGCTGGTGGGGGGTGGGGGAGACACGGAGAGAGAGAGAGAGATAGAGAGAGAGAGAGAGAGAGAGAGGAGCGTGCTTGCCTCAGTGCTCTGTGGTGGCTGGGCTCGGCTCTTTGTCAGCGGCGGGTAGACTGAGACGTATAGCATGTCTGCGGCGGGGGAAACCAACAGCGCAGTGAAGCCATGAAAGCCCAGCGTGAGAGGCTGAGAATCCCAGGGCTGACGCTAGAGTGAGTATTTGTGTTTGGCTCTCTCTCTCTTAATGGGAAGCAGGTGGTGTTGAACGGTGAATCCTCTGCGGTAGCATCTCTCCTCTCTCTCTCCGTCTCTCTCTCTCTCTCTCTCTCTCTGTCCCTCTGCTGTTTTCATTTCTCCCATCCTCAGAGCTCAGCGCAGTGTTAGCATTAGCCGTAGCATCCCTTTCTAGCGGAGGGAAGTCTTGATGATTTTAGGAATCCTTTGTACCCTGCTTCCCAAGACTGGGATGACAGTGTCCATTATGCATGATCGCATGCGTTTGTGTGTGTATGTTTACAAAAAATGTGAATACTAGATAAAGATAGAAGAGGGAGCCGAGGTGATTATCTGCTTATATGGAAATGCATGCAGCAGATGCATGACTGACATGTTTGTTTTGGTAGGGGCTGACAGCAGGCACGCACATGAAACGTGTTCCACAACGCATTAGAGCTCCTCTGCTGTGGAATACCCTTTGCCTGGATTGGCACACGAATGGCGATGCTGGCCTCTGTTTAGAACTAGTTTTTAGTTTATTTAGCCTGTTTTTATTTCAGACATAAACAAGTATTAGTCTGTAGCCCGTAGAAGGAGGAGCCTCATGTGTGTATGTTGATTACAATATGGGGTAACCGTGACGACTGAAATGTATTCTAATGAATTCATTTGTGTCCGATCATGGAGATTTTGTTATGGTTATCATTTTCGTTTTGTGTTTGAATAATTAAAAAAATTCAGAGCAGACGCAGCTTAAACAATAGAAACCAAATCCATTGAAAGTTGTTGACGTTTTCACACAAGGAGAATTGAAATTGATGTAAAAAAAAAAAAGCATAGCTATCATTCAAATACATTTAGCATCGTACTTTCAGTTTGAAGTGGGCCGTGTGTACGGACGACCTTTCAGCGATTCATCAATCGATATATCGATTTGATGAATCATTAGAAAGTCTTTCAGCCGAACCTCTACACGAAACAACCCTGCTGTAGTAGACAGAAACAGCCCTGATAATAACACCCAGCCTTCTGCACGCGGTGGTCGGGCGTACGGTTTATGTACGCCATACGTAAAGGGATGGCTATTTACCAGCACTTTACCGTTTAACTTCCAGCCTGACCCCCCGGAGCTTGAGCCCCACCCCCACTAGCCCCTGCAGCCCGTGCAGTCCCCTCCACGCGTTCCACTTCTGGAGGTAAGCCCACCACAAGCCCTCCGGTGGGGGGGGGGGGGGGGGGGGGGGGGGGGTTCGTTGTTGATCAAAGTGTTGTCGTCCACCTGCTCTGTTTTGTGTGTGTGTGAAGTGCTCCTGGGTTGTGGGAGAGGTACAGACCTGGCAGATAACGGGTTTGTTTTGCTTGATGTGTTGGTCTTTAATTTGTCTGTTCTGGGAAAAAATAAAGTCAACCACTTCGGTGGAATCCTTCCATTTACTTTTTTTATTTGCTATAGCTGTGATCGTCCCCAAATTGGTTGCTGGCATTGAAATTGAGTTTGGAGGAAAGAGGACACACTGAGGCTTATATAATCCTCTGCCGCCCCCCCCCCCCAACACACACACTCACACACACACACACACACACACACACACACACACACACACACACACACACACACACACACACACACACACACACACACAAACCACCCAACCCCCATCTGTGATTTGGGCTTACGCTCCTCTTTCATGTGTTAAGTAGGATTTCCAACACATCAAAGTGGCCAATGCTCACCAAATCTGTTTGAATACGGAGAGGATAAAATGGACTTGATTTGATTAAAAGTCCATCAGAAATAAATGGTCTTACGTCTGCTCCTCGTTATCTGCCGTGTCTTAACGAGGGCTGATGTATAATTGGGGGGACGCGGTTCTTAATTTCATGGCTTTCGCCGTCGCTACATGACGCGTGACGCGGTGGGAGCTCTTGTGAAAGAGCTGAATGACTGAAACCACCAGCTACTGGGGAGTGGGACGTTCCCGCTAATTCCCCCCCATGGGTGAATCACGTTGTGTCACAGAGTCACGTTGTCCGGTCTGGCTCCACTGTTACAGCATGGCGTGAAGAACACGGGGGGAGGGGCCCCATGATCCACGGGCAATCCATAAGAACATGATTATGTGCTTTAGATAAAAGTATTGCCAAATGGCATATATTTATTCATATATTTAGTATCTATGATCAATCTGCTAAAAGAAATGTCCTCTCTTAATACATGATTTCTAATAGTTAGTCTTACGTTGACCTGATCTGATATTGAAATAATAGATAAAAAGACCTTTTTTTCAAGCCCAATTTCAGATTTAGGCTTTTGGTCAATCTTTGGTGCAACCAAGAAGTATTTCCATGGTCTGAGATTCCTTTCATCACATTCTTTTTCACTGATTTTCTCAAAGCATCAAGTCTGCAATTTAAGCGATAATCCTGAATTTGGTGTGGAGTCGCCATTGGACTGGGTACATTGTTCCCTGGCCGTGGTCTAAGCAGATGTAATTGCACCATTCAGTGTTTGTTCATTCCTGGTTCCTGTTGTTCTGTACCCTTGCAGTGGTTGTTTCACTTACTTTCTTTGTAGCATATGCAGCTATCTTTTGCATTGTTCTTAAGTCCTTGGTGCTTGTTTTGCAGTTTTCCCTTGCTGTTAACACACACTTTCACCAGCCAAATGGCTTACTCGGTGACCTTGAACTTGTGTGTGTGTGTGTGCGTGTGTGTGTGTGTGTGTCCAGGGGTGAGGGGGGTACCCGTCTGCTGCTGTACCCGTCTGTCCGACCCAGGTGTGTTCCTGCCTGTCTGAGCTATTACACTAGTTTCATTTTGCAATGCATCTGCGTCATGACTTCTAAGAAGCAGACACTGTGAGGGTGATGATGCAGCTATGGGGCTATCGTTGCGGACCGCGAAGCAAAAGGTCCCTTCAGTATTTTTAGAAGCAAAGCGGTACAGTACTCTTCACCTTTTTGGCAATCTGTGAGAATGACTTTAGTTTCCAGTTGTTTGGACAGTGTACTTGGTCATGATGGATTACTTGGGAAGAAGCACAGGGTTTCTTATCTCAAGCCTCACAGTACTTTATCTTGATGAAATAAAACGGACACTAGGAATATGTATCTACCTAAAAAAAAATTGTGTTATTGCGGTAGCATATGCACTTTATGCAAGAACTGCCTTCTTTACCAGAGAAGATGCTTTCGAGGATTTATTTTAAAATTTGTAGTGATATAGTGGTAAATGACTGCATGACTGAATTAATGCCTTCAGATTCAATACATGGGCGCTGTTTATTTTATTATTCATACCTTCTTATTAGATGATTTGTGAGTGCATCCGTGGTTAAAGGTTTGTATCCTCATTATGTACAAAAATAATTAAAATACTAATAGGCCACTCCAGTTTGATCATTAATAGATGATGAAATATCGCAACTCCAGCCTAACTCGGTTTGGTACGCACTAAGTATCCTATGTCAAATGCCAGCATATCAAGTACCTATGCATTTGAAATGAATGGAAGGAGGGATGGATGGATGGATATTTTTTTAAATGTATTCTATAGGCTTCATATGAATAGTCCTGATGCAAAGCTGTCCAGTCACATCTTCTCTCTGGATTAAAGCCATATTTACTATCATCTAATTAGTTTAATGAATATTTTCCTCTATACCTTGTTAAGACCTAGAATACATTAACAAGTATGAATGCATGGAGGGAGTCCACATTTGGTTGTCTACATTAAATCAGTCTTCTATAACTAACGCCGAGTCGTCTATTATTTTCCACTCATCCTTTCAGCTCACCAGATCGCAATCTTCAATTTGCATACATTTGTACTGGACCCAGATTGGTTCCACAGATGTGATGTCACAAATTGTGCCCAAAAGGCAGCCAACCTAGATTTCACTGAAAACAACAAAACAGTTTCCCTCTGCTGGTGAATATATGAAGAAGAAGATATAAAGATTATGATCCAGCGAAAAGTGGAGCAGTTATAATTTATACAGTCAAGGTCATGCTTCTTTCATTTATTAATTCATCCCTTTTGAGGTGGAAAGGTCTTAAAATAAGGAAAGCTGTGACCGGTTCAGAGTCTATATTATTTAGAGTCCTCTTCGCTGTTGCAGAGAGATGATGTCTGGTGGAGAGAGCTTGGTGGACACCCTGATATGGTAGCAGGCCTTGTGCCCTGACATGCTTGTTAATTATATTTTATAGTCTTGGCTGAGGTGGTAGTGGAACATGTTGGTGTCAGGGTTGTTTTGCTGGTGTACCGTTTCAGGAGGTCTGGTGCATCAGTTAACCTGCTGCATCAGGAGCAGCTGGTTAACTTATCGCAATTGTTTTAATCAGTCCTATTCTAAGATTAAAATTGTAACATTGCACCAATTGTCTGAAACATTGACACAACGTTGAGGATCATATGATGTGATCCTAAATCCTGAATGCGAGCAATTGATTTCTTCATGTATTGGTAGCGTGTGTAGTGTAAGTACAGACCGCACAAAATGTATTCCAAAAATTCAGTTTGAAGAGTTGTTGCTGAGACAGTCTGCAATAGAATAGTTTTATTTACCGTACATGTATGACTCCTTCTCTTCCCTGATGGTGTGGACTGGCTTTGCCCCCCAGCCCCAACATGGCCATTGTAAAAACTTTACAAGTTGACCACTTATCTAGTTACGACCCATCCTGTTTTATCATCACAGTGCTCCTCTGGCTCCCCAGACGCCAGCTTAAACAACAATGAACATGTTGTCTCTCCTTCTTCTGTTTGGCGTATTCAACTCACGCGATCGATGGCCCACTTTGTGGGGTTTCAACTATTGTCACCGTTTCACAGGGGGAGTATAGTGCCTTGTTAGGCTCATCAGTCGAGGTTTGTTGGGTTTTCAATACATTGTTTGGTGTGAATTGTACACACACACACTCACACTCACTCACTCTAAGATATTAAATGGATTTATTTTGCAATACATCTGTGATTCTGTCTCATAACTTATTCACACACACACACACATGTCTAAGCTATTACTCTTGGATTATTTTGCAATACTTCTGTGTCATAACTTATTCTCACACACACACACACACACACACATCCAAGCTATTACAGTTGTTTTATTTTGCAATACATCTGCGATTCTGTGTCATAGCTTATTCACAAACACACACACTCACTCACACACTCATGGAAAAGCCCATTTCAAATATAAGAGCTGCTTAATACTCCAGACCTAAGCGTTGTATGCAGGGGTGCCAGACTGTAGGAAGGCTGTGTCTGCTGATGATGCAGCAGCATTCTGACTCACCGTCCCCCCCCCTCCCTGGATGTGAAATGGAAGATGCCTGTTACATGATACAGAGCATGTGGGGCAGCAGAGGTAGCCGCGATGTCAAAAGAGTTTGGGGCTTCAGTCCCACGGCGCGGGACGGCAACACAACGTGAGAAGCTAGAGGAGGGGGTCCTATCCTCAGCAACACCGGAGACGGCTCGCTCACGTCGGCCGCGCGCTTCTCTGAGACCCCTCCTCCCCCACGGATTTACTTTTTCCCTCTGAAGCGAGGAGGACGGGAGAGCAGAGGACGGAGCGCCCTCTTCCCTGCTGGTTTCATTTTTGAATGGGTCCATCTGGCCGTAGACCCCCCCAGCGCCGACCCCGTCCCATCCCGAGCAGAGGCGTCGTCCTCCTCCCCGTTTCTGGCGGGACCTGACCAGCCCCCCAAGGAGCCCCGCGGCGGACTTCCCCTCACCCGGTCTGTCAGGACCTCCTGGGAGTCTGGCTCTGTCGTCCCGCGGTCACCGTGACGACGCAGACCAGGCGATGTCCGACCCCGGTTTGTGGACGCTGCTGTCCAACTTCAACATGCCCCAGTTCTTCAGCGGCGCGAGGCTGCGGCGCTCCAAGAGGTAACCTGGAGGAGGGTCGATCTCCTCGGGGGAGGTGGTCTCCGGTCCGCTCCTCGGCTGGGACGGCTGGGTCGGAGGGGCTGGGGCGCACTCCATGCAGACGGTTCAAATTTGTGTGTTTAAGACGGGAGGAAAAACGGTTGTTTCTATCCAGTTTCTACAAGATGAACACTAAGTCTGCAGCAGTAATGGATGTTTATATCGTCACATTTCTGATATCAGACGATACGTGATGATTTGTTTTTTTACCGGGGACCGTGTTCCAGAAATGATGAGTGTTATTGGATTGAAGAGTAGTGTTGCTGAACCGGTTTATTAAATACTTTCATGATCAGTGGATACTGTTTACAGTGCTGCTCACTGCACATTATTTTAATCCATGGCCTGACCTATTTTTTAGTACAAAAGAGCTTAGCATACATTGAGTCTTTTTAGGACATTATGTACCATTACTGGATCTGTTTGGTAACCCACAGTTATGAAGTGATTCATTTTCTTAAGACATTGAAAAGATGTCTATGAAGGATGAGTTGTTAAAAGAAATCTGCTTTCAGGTGAAGCACTTTAATATATAATAAATGTAATGCAATAATTGTATAAACATAATGGGTCTCAGTTAAATATAAAAAAATAACATTTAAATATTTTCCTTCCAAACCTAATGAGTGAGAGAATCTAGAATAGATTTAAAGGAAGAAGATTAACTTAATGGGGTGTGGGACCATTTTCATAATACGCTTAGTAATGCTATGTCGTTCCTTGTCATGTGACCTTAAACCTCTCAAAGCAATACTCTGGAAGGTTAAGCAATGATGAAGAAATGCTCGCCTCGCTTTCCCACAGGGAGGACACAAGAAAGGTTGATGAATTCAGAACAGAATCAATGCAAAGCCCTTTCACTTTAACTTTCACACATTTTAATTTAACATAGTCACTCTTCAAAATCTTCAGTCTCTAAATAGCGGGAAATTAATGAATAAATGAATGAATTAGTTTGGCTTTGTTTTGCTAAATAATGCACTGACAGAACACGACAGTCCTTAATCACCTGTGCTATTGTGTTGTCTGGTTTAAAACAGTCCTTTTCTAAAAGATTATTTAAAGCAGGAGTCTCACATGTCCGCAGTAGAACATGGCCTACTTTCCTCTGCCTTATCATCTCCGCCCGCGGCTCCTTCATCGGCCTTAAGCTGTGTGAGACGATCCCTTCCCTCACATCAGCACCTACACTGGCTGAGCTGCTGTCTGCTCAGAGCTCAGCCTATAGCGCGGGAACACGTCCCATCATAATGAACAATGAGCAAATGGTTCTGTGGTTATTGTTCAGTGATTCATAGTGAAATGGTTCGTCATTATGGGGAGACGTTGGTGTGTTTGAAAGTGCCACTGTGATTCTCATTTGAGATTTGGCCAAACAACCTTTTTGTTACCCTAGGTTGCTGTATTTATGTGTTGATTTGTGATTTTCAGTACCACAACCATTGAGTCCAATGTGGCAACCAAAAATCCAATGATTCATTTGAAAATGCACGTACAAGCCATATAGCACATCATAAGCTGTTGATTGGTCAGTGTAACAACACTGTCAGTTGCTACACGTCACCTAGGGGGCTTTTATTGGGTTCCTATAGCCCATGGACACAGGGTGAGATGATAACAATACAGAGCAGGGTAGGAGATCTCTGTGGGGGTGTGGGGTGATGTGTGGTTTAACCTGTGCAAAATGTACAACAGCCATCATCCAAACACACTCCACAGTTGTCATCTGAAGCGGTGCATTATCCAGTATTTGTGTCTTTTGTGTTTAAGTTCTGTTCCAAAAGTCTCTGCTTGGTGTCTTTCCTATGGAATGTGGTTCCTTTGGAAGTGGCCTTTAAGCGCTCTGTAATGAAAGGTGTTTTTGTATTCAAGTCAAAGCCACAGTGTTTTGAATCCATGAGAATGCCGCATGGATTTTGTTGTTTGTTGGCGATGCTCCGCCATATTGAGAGGTCTCAAGAGAGTTGTAGTCTTTAGCCAACATAAAAATACTGTAAGCTAGGCAAATTAAAACATTGTTTTGCCACGTCTTGCATGACAAACGCTGTGGAAGTTTAAAAAACAACTGTCTTCCCTTATCGACAAATACTTGCAAGATAAATAACCAATTACGAAAAACGACATTAAAACAAAAATAATAATAACAGAGATTTGAATGCTCCTTTGCTTCCAAAATGGAGGCGTCATTGCAATGTGACGTTGTGATGACCAATCCCAAGTGTGTGTGTGTGCGTGCGTGCGTGCGTGCGTGCGTGTGTGTGTGTGTTTCGGGGGGTCTGGATGTAATCCAGTGAGGAGGTATAAATAGAGTATATTAAATCTGATCCTGTTTGACTGGACACCTGTCTACCCTTGGTGTTATTTGCTGGCTGCTTTTCAAGGTGTATGTTTTGTGAAATCTAAGTACCTGTGGTATGAGATTAGCTCTGTTGCTACGTTGCATCGATGGTAAACCGATCAACTGGGTTGCGTAAGGCTCTTGGCATTTTTGTCTTTTGGACAGGGATTGGACTTCCAACTTTGGCTGGAAGTCAAGTGGAACTTTGATTAGCAATGCAACTACTTTATGTTAAAAAGTGACTGAACAGAACAGTACACTTATGTCATTTATTTATTACTTTTACAAAATTTGTGGCAATGCAAAAAAAGTCAAATATCCTCCTGAATCCATCTTCAAAACGTTATGTTCTCTGCTGCTCCTCTTCTCTGTATCATGAGGCAGTGAGGCGTCACAAGTCACTGAAGGTATATAAAGTCGACCTTGTCGCAAAATCCGCCTGATCACCTCTAATGAATAGTCAATGGGGCTCTGTGTACATCCGGTGGGGGCATCGCTCCCTGGCTGCTCGTCATGTCTGAGGTAATCCTGGAAAGGCTCCGCAGTCCTCACATGATTTCACTTTACAATAGGGGTGCATTCAGTAGAGGTTAAATAACACTAGTTAATGCGGTAATAAGTATTAACTAACGGTTAATTGACAGTGAACTAAGGGTCTAGTAATAATTGACAAATGGTGTTCATGTTACCTAGGGTAGTGGTCTTTATGTAAGGTATTCATTTATAAATGCTTTGATGACTCTCCATAGCCCTAAAGCAATATAAAAATGAATTAATGTTGATTCATGGTTTCTTAATGTACCCTTATTGTAAAGTGTTACCATTCTTTTTGTCTTGTGGTTGTTCAGCTTTGCCTTAGAAAGATGAAGGCATATGTCATTTGAGTGTGAATTGTTGGGATGCATATGTGTGCATACTTGTCTTTTAGCAATGTATGAGAGAATCTGAGCACAGTTTGTCACCTGAACATAGGCTTTCTCTTTCTCTCTATTTCTCTACCTCTAGCTCTCTGCACCGTGATACCATGCATCTTCCCACCATACTAATGGCTTAAGTCTGAAGCCCTATTTAAGTCTTAAGCATTTTTCCTGTGGCATATTGCGAGCAAACAACCATTCTGCTATATTTCAGAGGCAAAAAAAACAAGATTAACCACAAAAAATATCCTCCCTCACTCTGGTGATTCATGATCTATATTTGACCTTGTAGTTGACCTATTACTGCTTACCCTGCTGTTGCTCGGTCTGTACCACCTTGGATCTAGAGCAAACCTGGGAAATCTCGCTTAAGGTCAAACGCAAATAACAAAGTGGGGCGCACACCATTTTTGAGAGGTCACCTAATTAAAAAAAAACTGTGAGTTTGCTGAACGTCTCGCGCTGTACTCTGATTCTGAAACGCTGTTTCACACCACGGCGGTGCCAGTGACTTTCACACCGATTTCAACTTGGTTTGATCGTCAGACCAGCTGGGTGTTTCTCTATTGCCAAATCCAGCGTGACGCAAACGTACTGTTTCTCTCTTTGGTTCGCCGAAGAACAAAAGAAACAAAACGCTCATTGGTGTGTGCAATATGAACCGGGAACGAATGGTAGGGAGCCATCCATTATGAAGACATCGAGGGACTGGAACCTCTCCTATGACGGTATGGAGCCGTTCAATATAAAGACACAGAGGGACTGGAACCTCTCCTATGACGGTATGGAGCCGTTCAATATAAAGACACAGAGGGACTGGAACCTCTCCTATGACGGTATGGAGCCTTTCAATATAAAGACACAGAGGGACTGGAACCTCTCCTATGACGGTATGGAGCCGTTCAATATAAAGACACAGAGGGACTGGAACCTCTCCTATGACGGTATGGAGCCGTTCAATATAAAGACATCTAGGATCCAGACATCAGATCTCTTGGTTTGCATCCAAACCTCATCTGCTGTGATGCTCAGTACACACACCCAACAAATAACTCATTATGAAATGTCAAGACACACACACACACACACACACACACACTATGAAATGTAGACATAAATGAAACAAGACAGAGGTAAAGTGTCTCTGTCTCTCTCTGAGCCACTTCCCTCATCTTTAATGAGATGACTCAAGAATCATTCATGGCTTGGTGGTACACTTAAAAGCACCAACCATGCTAACCATGTGAGTTTTATTTTGATTGCTTTGAACCACATGGATAATAATATGATATGTTTGAGACCAACGTACTGTGGGTGTTGGTTTTACTATAATCATTAATGGCGTTGTGTTGGATTCCTCTGGCTCGGTGTAGAAGATGTTGTTTCCTTCCAGCCCAAAGCACACGGCCACGTCGGGACAGTTTGAAAACAGCCCTGCTTTACATTCTATGTTCCCTACGCGTTTCTCCCAGAACAACAATATGATTGTATTTGTTTTTTGGGTGGCACTACAAATATGAGGCGAAAATTCGTACTCTCTGGGCTTTGAGTTTTTAGCCTCTACAGGAACTTTATTATTATTCCTGGTTCTCTGTGTCTCTCTGGAAACCAGGCTTTGTCCATTTTGTGCTGATAGGGGAGGGAGGATAATATGTATCTGGACAGAAGAGTACTTGAGGTGGAGCACTGCGTCTGATTTGTTTACGTCTGTGTTTGGTGTGGACAGCTGCCGAACCAGCAACAGGAAGAGCCTGATAGGAAGTGGGCAGTCGTCAGCGTTACCCCGACCACACTCCCCTCTCTCATCACTCACAGGTAGGAACCACACACACTGACTGACTGACTGGCTTACTCTTTATTTCAAGGATAGCCCCTTGAGACGTACCATCTCATTTTCGAGGGCGTTCTTACAAACAATGCAAACATAATAAAAAGTGAATGCTAAACATAATACCAAACATATAAGCACAAGGACACATACACTCACACACCCATGCACACTCCAACAATGCTCCCCATGGATAAACGTATTTATTCCCATTATCTTCATGTTATATCACATTGAGGTTCCGGTGGCTAGTGTGGCTTGTCCTGTTCGATTGGCAGACGAAAGGTTGCGTGTTTGATGCCCAGTATCTGCAATCAACCTTTTAGACATTCTAAAAGAGCTTCAAGAAGATTAGCTAACTGCTCCTTGATGAAATGTATCTCATTTCACTTTAAGCTGCTTTGAATAAAAGAGATTCATGATTAAAAAAACATTTTTTTTAATAATTTGTACCTTGTAATTGAAATTATTTATTTAATCAACCAACCGTTATTAATTAACTTTTTGTTATGTGTTTTTATGAATGACAATGACAAATTGAAGTATATTATATAGGGATTTATTCATTTTCACAAGTTGGCCCTGATTAATATAACTGAGTTGGTGGACTTGCGTATGAACCGTACTGTATTGGGTGGTAATATGTTTGCATGAAATATCATCCCTCCTCTTAGGGTCGAGCCCTCAAGACAGTCCGAGGAACTTCTCTCCCAGTGCCTCTGCTCACTTTTCCTTCGCCCGAAGGTAAGAACTCTCCTGCATATTATGGTCTGGAAAAGTGCAACAGATAAAGTAAAAATATATATATACAAATCTTAAAACTTTGAATGTTCTGGAATTGGCTTATGTTTCATCCGTCGTTCCACACCGCTCTGTGTGTGTTTAAAATAAACCTCTAAAGTTTCTGCGGCGGTCAAATTCCAATAAAATCATGATGCTACAACATAGCTACAAACACTCCAGTGTGTGACTGATAAAGAGCTCCCCACTCCCCAACAAAGAAATACTATCTGTTCTTTACAAATTAAAACCTCTTTATTTCCTACATAGTCTTTATGCTCTATTTACTTTTCTGTTTCCTTTATCTTCATGACGAACTACAGTCATTTCCACAGAGCAGACAGGTAAACCCACGCTAGGTTATCATCCATAAACCCCCCGTACATCGCATCTTCTCCCCCCGTGATGGCACTCATTTTGAACCCCATTGTCGTGGTGATCTACAACATGTTTAACTGTTCTACCATGTCATCCAATCAATGTGTTGATCACTGTACCTCCGATTTCATTGGCCAGGATTTAATTAGTCCTGAGCTACAGTATAAGTGATTGATGGATGTTTTTTTTTTCATCAAGTACATCACGTTATTCTCCAAGTTATGTGTTACCCATTATATTTGGGGAGTGCTGGATCTTTAAAGAAAGAACGATAGTAAGTTATCATAACTCTAGTTCTAGGATTGTAGACGGCTACGCCTACATGGAATGGAAGCGTCTTTAATGGGGACGTCCATACCTGGCGCTGTGGCAGACCGTTTTCCCAGTGTCGTCGTCATAGGACCAACACAGCTGTCCCTCATAACACTAATTAAAAAGTCTGCCACCAGTGCCCTGGAACATCAAAGGAGCAGACCCTTAATTAGTATGATGAGCGACAGCTGGGGCTGTCCTGAGATGAACCGCTCTGAAGAAGGTCTATTATTGTTGGAGCGTCTCCATGCCATTCATTGAGGCAGCGTTCGTTTGATTTATTTGAGTTGAGTAACCGATATGATGATGTCGTCGCCTACCAGGTCCGACGGGCGCCGCTGGTCCCTGGCCTCCCTGCCCTCGTCGGGCTATGGAACCAACACCCCCAGCTCCACGGTCTCGGTGAGACGCCTCCCCCCCCCCCCCCCTCCAAGAGAACCGGGGAGCAGAGTAGAAACCGTTTTATAGGACGACTGAAGTCAATTCCTCATGTTAGCAGAGGCGTCGATGGAGAGAGAGACCTCACGGGTGTTTTTACAGCAAACACTAGGAGAAATCCATCAGAAAGAGCTGTATCCACCGTCCTGTAGTTAAAACGATCTGCTTAATTAATTCAGGGAGAGTAAAACACAGCCTGCACTTCCCCACCCCACACAACCGACCTCACCATCACTCGACGAAACTCACTACGGACACAGGGAAGCACCTCATCGTCGTGCAAACCTACTGGTAATGCACGCAACAACACAATACAAAGATGGAGCCCTGCGGAACGGATATCAAAGTCCCCGCTCTGCCCGGCCTACGTCACCCCTGGCGACGGCTAGTGCTCCGACCGGCAGTTTCCCAAGAACGACCCGGCAACCGACGAGTTTGCGGTGAAAGCCCCGGGGTTCTGTGTCCCTCTGGTCCGGTCCAATGTATGCTCATTTCATTTGCAGTCGTCCTGTTCATCACAGGAGAAGCTGCACCAGCTGCCCTTCCAGCCCACCCCCGACGAGCTGCACTTCCTGTCCAAGCACTTCTGCACCGAGAGCATCGGGGGGGCGGACGAGTGCCGCCGCGCCGCGCCCATGCGGCCGCGCTCCCGCAGCCTCAGGTACGCCGCCGACATCCCATAATAACACCATGATATCGTGTGTCTGCGCTGAAGACGCTCCGGATGAAAGTATGCATGACCGCAAAGTATATAGATGTGTGATTTAAGTGGCAAAATGTTGTCGATATTAATTAGTGTCATTCTGTTTGGCAGCCCTGGAAGGTCCCCGTCTTGCTACGACCATGAGATCGTAATGATGAATCATGTGTACAAGGAACGCTTCCCTAAGGTGAGCACACACTGTTTATTGTCCTCCATGAAGCGTAAAGCGTAACGATGTCATTCAGTAGGAGCCCGGACCAAAAACAAACATCCAGCAGTACACTACAGATGGGGCGAGCAGGTTGTTGAAAGGTTTCATGGCCATATACCATGTGGAACGAATGAAATGGACCCCTTCATAAAGTAAAAATCAACCTGTGTTCAACCTGCCTCCTAGCTGTTCTTAAATCACTGAAGAATCACCGACATCCCATCATGATATCATGACGCCTCAAGTAGCTTATTGATTTTTTTGAAACCGTCACTGCAATGGTTTCTATAGACTGCCTAGTGCGGTTTCACAAAATAAACACACAGCAACAAAAAATGCCATTATTTATTGATGACAAATCATCATTCTTCCGCCAAGCAATATTGTTCATCAAGACAGCAAAATGGTTGCTGAATAGGCGAGCAAACTTTGAGATGGCAGCGCATTAATACTTAAAATGGATGTTTACAGAGTATTTACAGAGTATATTAACAGCTTCGAGCCAATCAGAATCAAGGGCCGGGACTGTTTTTTATCTGTTTTAAAATAAGCCAAACCCAACAGAGAACTATCTGAAGAGGCTTCTTTGGATTTTGGAATCACTGCAGTGGGACCTCATTTATCATTTCCAGCTGAAGTGTACCTCGTTCCCCTTACAATGCTACTCACCTAAAAGGGAAAATCAATCGGAAAACGGAACACACTGTAAAAATTCAACATTGATCGTGAGAACGTATTATTAAAACAGAAGCCAATTTGATCGAGGGGGTTCTGGCCATCTGTACATCTTCTATGCATTCGTGGCTAACGTTTGTTTCGAAAAGCATAGCACTGCTGCCCTTCAATCACCTAACCCCCGTCTCCCCCTCTCCTCCTCCCTCCCCAGGCCACGGCCCAGATGGAGGAGCGCATCCTGGAGGTGATCCGCAGCAGCTCCCCGGAGAGCGTGCTCCCCCTGGCGGACGGGGTGCTGGGGTTCGCCCACCACCAGATCATAGAGTTGGCCCGGGACTGCCTGGAGAAGAGCCGGCTGGGCCACATCACCTCCAGCTACTTCTGCGAGCTCACCGACAAGCTGGAGCGGCTCTTCCAGGAGGTGAGGCGCCCGTCTGGATGCTCACCGTTTAGGTATTGATCATTGAGGGCTTTCATCCGTGGGCTCTTGGCATCATGGGTTGTATTCGTCTTCACAGGCACAGTCTGGACGTATTGAGTGGGTTTGTTTTGCAGTGAAATCTGTTGCGGTTGGTGTTGTTATAAGTTGCCCTATTTGAATGTGCAGCCATAAGCAGACGGCACCACGGCTTATAATGGATATAATTATGTTAGAATGGGAAGGTTATTCACTCCAATGCCTTGTGTAAGGGTCTCACGTTTTAGGAAGTGCTTTCACATTTTTACTAGGGCAAACCATCTCTTTTCAACAATGAGGGCAGAACCATACCAACATTAGAAAAGCGAAGACCAGAAAGAGAAAAACATTACTCTTAGGAATCTAAAATGCAGGCCAACGCCTGCATTTCTGCAAGACGGCTTTTACTCACAATGTTGGTCTCCAGTACTAGAGAAGCACCAGATAATTGGGTGTGATGTTATTTTCTGGTTGGATTGAAGTAAGATGAAGAGTGTGCCTGGGTTCTCTATTGTCTGTTTCGCAGTCCAGTCAGACCGGCTCGCTCATGTTTGAACCGAGCATGTCCATGTTTCGTCTCCCTCTATGCAGTCCACGGAGCGCTCTGACAGCGAGGAGGTGAACTTCATCAAAGAGCTGGTGAAGAAGCTCCTCATCATCATCGCCCGGCCTGCGCGACTCCTGGAATGCCTGGTACGTTACTACGTGACTCCTGTCTCCCGCCACGCCCGGGAGAATGAGACGGTGTTTCTCTGTGATCGTCTGCTATGCAAAGAGTCCGCCTCTTTCAGTGGTTCATCAGATGATATCCAGAATCACATTCCTAAAGTTATTTGAAATAGGAAAAGTGCAGTGACATGTATTTAACAGTAATTCATAACATTCAACAGAATCGCTCACAATAAATACATTTTCATGTTCAATTATAATAAAGCAGTTTTCGGACGTGTACAGCTAATTAAAGTCCCCTCTGGTCATTCCATCGTATATGTGCCCCTCAACCAATGACACAATGCCACAGCCTCTCCATGTACGTGTCACCATGGTACCGCTGACCATGTTTGGGTGCGCTTGTTTCTGCAGGAGTTCGACCCGGAGGAGTTCTACCACCTGCTGGAGGCGGCCGAGGGCCACGCCAAGGAGGGCCAGGGCATCAAGACCGACATCCCCCGCTACATCATCAGCCAGCTGGGCCTCACGCGAGACCCCCTGGAAGGTATGACGCTGGAGTCATAATCAGTGGAACCATCTCCACTTGGTCCAAACTAATATAAAGTCACAAAGCTGCAATAAAGTGTGTGTGTGTGTGTGTGTCTGTGTGTGTCTGTGTGTGTGTGTGTGTGTGTGTGTGTGTGTGTGTGTGTGTGTGTGTGTGTGTGTGTGTGTGTGTGTGTGTGTGTGTGTGTGTGTGTGTGTGAGAATATATATGTATATATACTGTATCTCTTTACCTCTTTTTATAAAACGGGTAGCTCAAATCAAGCAATCTGATTGGTTAATATCTGTGGAACAGTAAGTTATGAAATTTAATTCCTTTTCTCAATTCAGTATCACTCCACGTCGGAGATAGAAGCCATTAGCCTGGCAAACTACGATAGTTGGCTAGGGGCTGTCAGCCCTCCAACGAGAGCTAGTGCTTTAATATGTGTGTGCTTTATTCGGTGGGTGTATTTCCGAATAAAAAAAATAATTTTCATTATTTTATTTTATTTTATAGGATGAGAAGTGTAAAAACATACTCATTTTAACCGTTAGTTAATTGCTGGCGAAGATGTTTCGGCCTGGCTGTTATAAAGGAAATTCGATTTGTCCCATAAGTAACTGTTCTTGAAGTAAACCAAGGAAACCCAAACGTCTTAATTAAATTCCTGCAACTGTAGGAGAAAAATAACACAACTGCAACAAGTAAATCGAATGAGGTGTTAACTAAGCAAATCTTTGACTAATGTCTTGTACTGAACAGACTGTCTAATCGTCCCACCATCTACCTAGACCCAGGGGCCAAGCATCGTTATGACTAATTAGAAGGAAGATGGCGTCCCTGTAGACCCGATCCACAATATCAGCCCGTTCCTCTGCGTGTCCCCCCCCCCAGAAGCCGTCCCGTGGCTCATCGGCCTGATGTCTCAAAGGGTCTGAAGCAGACGTAGACGGAGAGGAACAGATGTTAGGCACCATTAGAAAATAGCTTTAACATCCATCAGGGGACCAGATAAACCCCTAACGCTACCGCCGGTTTACGTCGGCGTGGAGACTTTAGCGGTCACACACACCCACTCACGTGTGTGTGTGTGTGTGTGTGTGCGTGTGCGTGTGCGTGTGCGTGCGTGCGTGCGTGCGTGCGTGCGTGCGTGCGTGCGTGCGTGCGTGCGTGCGTGCGTGCGTGCGTGCGTGCGTGCGTCTTGACATTTCATAATGAGTTATTTGTTCTGGACTGGGAGGTTTTCTTAATGGCCACTGAACATGTGTTAATGTTTCCATTTCCCCGTTTCCACTCCATTTACTCTCAATTCCGAGTGAGGTTTGGAGTCAGCACAATGGAGTCATCTGGTGAACGGCATCGTTCAAAGTCCCCAGGCCTTAATTCATCCTTTATTCTTTTTTTTCTTCAATGAACATATCTTGCCATCTTGGTGGAGAGCATGTGCCAAGTGTTCAATCTTTTTGGACTCACCCTATCATCAAATGATCCAATATCGTCAAAAATAGATATATAATAATTATAAAAAATAATAATTTCAAAACGTGCTCAGAGAAACAGAGGAGCGTGTCTGACCCGTGTGGCAGCGTGTTCTATAAACGTCTTAAAGACTCTGCGAGGAGAGAAATGTTAGCAAGGCGTCTGGCAGCAGGTCGCTCTGCCCTCAGACACCGCTGCTCAGAGGGGCTTCCAGTGAGACCCCCCCCCCCCCCCCCCCTTGGTAATGCTCTGACAGGGGTTTTGTTCTGGTTCTGCTGTAGAGATCGCTCAGATGACAGGCTGCGACAGCGGCATTGCAGACACGCCGGAGTCCGACGAGTCCCAGGTGAGTCCACTGAACTGTGGATGAGGTTGATGAGTCCAGTGACAATTTAAAGGTGACATATTATACCACCAGTTGTGAGTGGGGTTAGCAATTACAAGCCGTTTGGAAAATCTGCCTCTTCTGACATCATAAGTGGGCATGTCCACCTAGATATATGACAGATAGATGAGAAACGTTTGTCCACGTACAGTCCACTGGGTAGGCCGGTGGACTGATCTATCCAGCGTACATCTAGGTTGACACGTCCACTTGTGATGTCAGAAGAGGCGGATTTTCAAAACGGCTTGTAATGGCTAATCAGTCACACTTGGTGGTATAATAAGTCAACATTAAAGTGGAACTGCCCACTCTGCGCTTTACTGTCTGATCTAAGAGAGTATGGCTTTATATGCGGCCTGCGTCAACAACTCTAAACTGCGGAAACTTTGGTTCATTGACTTACGTTAGTGTAAATCAGGCCGGTTAACAGAGTTCATGTTGCAGGCCTTTTTTTAACAGCTCGATGTGAAGCAGTCCTCTCTTCCATTCGATGTTATGTGTGTCCGCTATGTGTGTGGTGGATGACTGGAGTGTTTCCATGACGTCTCGCTCACAGTCCCAGAGCATCAGTGCGGCACTGCGGTCGAGGCGTAAGCCCTGCGAGGTGGACTTTGAGATGATGAAGCTGATCAGCAACGGGGCCTATGGGTGAGAACCGCTCTCTTTGGGTCATGTGACCCCAGTGGCGCTCGCTCACTGTCCCAAACTAAGCTGGGGTTCAGGAGATCGTTGGAAATGTTAACGAGTGAAGGGTCATTCACTTATTACCCTTATCTTTGTTAACTTATTAAGGCCAATTGCCATTTCAAATTATATTTCAAATGTGAACATATCTCCAAAAAAGAATGCACCATTGGAAAAACTATAGTTCCCCTGACCTCCCCTAATCTGTAAGGCCAAAAGAATAGGTGACAACTTGAATTTCCTAATTTGGGTTTAGTTATTGAAAGACTAATAATTTGATTAAGTGAGATCTTAGTAGGCCTAAACTCTTAGTAGGCCTAAACTCTGATTTCAGCTGCATTGTAAATAACTGTAGCATTCACTTTGAGGAAAACGTTTTTTTTAGACGTTAGCATAAATTGATGCATCAGTAAGGTTAGAGACAAAGGTCAAGATGGCCGCTTGTCTCTAAGCGCTGCCGTCTTCCCCCTCAGCGCCGTCTACCTGGTCCGCCACAAGGAGACCAAGCAGCGCTTCGCCATGAAGAAGATAAACAAGCAGAACCTGATCCTGAGGAACCAGATCCAGCAGGCTTTCGTGGAGCGGGACATCCTGACCTTCGCCGAGAACCCCTTCGTTGTGTCCATGTTCTGCTCCTTTCAGACCCGCCGCCACCTCTGCATGGTGATGGAGTACGTGGAAGGTCAGTCCCGCTCCACGCTGCCTCTGGATGGTTCTACTTCCTGTTTTAATTCTACTGCCCCCAACCACCAAGGACCTCTTGTTTGTGACATTATGCTGCTGGCATTTACATGTTCTGTGTGTGTTTGTCCTTTTGCCTGTGTGTCTTTTTTGCATGTGTGCGCGTGCCGTTATGTCTGTGTGTGTGTGTGTGTGTGTGTGTGTGTGTGTGTGTGTGTGTGTGTGTGTGTGTGTGTGTGTGTGTGTGTGTGTGTGTGTGTGGTGCTAACAGGAGGCGACTGCGCCACGCTGCTGAAGAACATGGGGCCCCTGCCGGTGGACATGGCAAGGATGTACTTTGCCGAGACGGTGCTCGCCCTGGAGTACCTTCACAACTACGGCATCGTGCACCGAGACCTCAAACCAGACAAGTGAGGAACACACACACACGCACACACACACACACACATCCTACACACACACACACACACACACACACATCCCTACACACACACCTACACACACAGATTGTGATGTTTGGCTCCCAGGTTCAAACCCTGAATGTCTGCAGTCTACCTGTAGGCACCCTTGACCCAAGATACCAGATGCCTCCACCTGACCTGCTTATTTATGAGAGAAAAATAATAATTTGAAGTTTGATCAAATAATCTGCATGATGCCGATGAATTTGTGAATGGTAAATTAGAAATAGCGGTTTGCCATTTTCTGTTTTTTTTCGTTCATAATTTCCTCACCTGCGTTTCCCCTGGTACATCTCCTGACCCACAGCCTGCTGGTGACCTCGATGGGCCACATCAAGCTGACCGACTTTGGCCTGTCTAAGGTGGGCCTGATGAACATGACCACCAACCTGTACGAAGGACACATCGAGAAGGACGCCAGGGAATTCTCAGACAAGCAGGTAACCTTTATGTTCTCTCGGGATATGGGATGTCGGCGAAATCTGTACCTTGTCGACCCACTTTGTTATTGTTGTTCATAGCTTTAAGCTTGCATTCTGTTGACGTTTCGTTGTGTGTCTGCGTGCATACGCGTGTCTTTGTGTGTGTGTGTGTGTCTGTGTGTGCGTGTGTCTCTGTGTGTGCGTGCGTCAGGTGTGTGGGACCCCAGAGTACATCGCCCCAGAGGTGATCCTGAGACAGGGCTATGGGAAGCCGGTGGACTGGTGGGCCATGGGCATCATTCTGTACGAGTTCCTGGTGGGCTGCGTGCCCTTCTTCGGGGACACCCCCGAGGAGCTCTTCGGACAGGTCATCAGCGGTGGGTTCAACAGTTTGTCTGCTAAACTTTGGTTATTTGGTTTCTCAATCAAAATGACAAAATAGGGTGGTACGTCATATTTAGAAATATCATAGAGGCTATTATTAGCAAATGAGTTACTGTGCTGTAGTCAAAAACTACAGGACTGGTCCTGTAATTCCAAAAAAAGGAATGCATTTTCTTACCTGTAAACGCTTTAGCTATAAAATATAATAACATGTGCAAGAGATTTCATATGCATATGATCCATATCAGTCTTTTAGAAATGTCCTCACAACAGAACAAACCAGTATTCCTGCTCTCTAAAGCCCCCGCCACACATGCAGTCTTTTCCTGCAATTTTCAGCAACATTTCCTGCCCGGGGTCATGTGTGATGGAACAGCAATTAATGTTCCAGGTGAATCTGCACCATCAATATGTCAGCTCAAGACAGAGTAACATTTCCAGATCTCTGGGGGTAGGGCTGTGTTGTGGATGGAAGCAGGGACATCACAGAGACACATAAAGGGACATGGACGAAAGAGACACATTTAGGGTTGCATCGTCTCCAGGAAGACTCTTTCATGTGGAGCGAGGGAACCAATCACAAGACTCAACGTGACAATGTTTTTCCTGTGATTCGATAACAATATCAAAACAGCTTCTTTTGTTCGCAAACAAGCTCCTGTTTTCACGAATGTGTGGAAACTGGAAGGATTCCGAAATAAGGGTCCTCTCAGTCAGCGATTTGTAAGGCGGTCGGCATCCACAAGTGTTGCATTACCGCCCTCTGCTGGGCTGTCCATTGGCCAAGCTAGTCTGGCATTGCTATGCAGTGTGTGAAACAGCGCAAGAAGGGGGTCCCCCCGGTGGTTCACCGGGAAGAGTGCGTACCATTAGACCCAGTGCTTACCGCAGCGACCGGGTTTGATTCCTGCCCGTGGTCCTTTTTTGCTGCATGTCTTCCCCTCTCTCCCATGCCTTCCTGTCTTACTCTACAATAAAAAGGATAAAACCTTCAAATAAAAAAATAAAGAGCGCAAGATGGAAATGATCCAGGACGTAGCTGCATGTGTGGATAGTGAAAATCACTAGCGTTGCCTGGGAGGTTATTTCAGTGATTTACCGGGAACTATGTGTGAAAGAGGCTTCTGCAAACCAGTGGGACTGGGACTAACTAATGAAACACATTGAACACGCGCACCACACACATTCTGCTAGGCCTACCGGCGAAACACAAATTGTATTTAAATGAGGGAGCCAGGTAGTTTGGAAACCGGTAAACATGATTAGATGGGCTGCATAATGAATTCCTCCTGACAATCTGTTGATTGTCCAACACCTTCTACGTTTTATTATCATAGACAAACAACCTTAATGCAAATGCACCAATACTTATTGCATGGATCTCTGGATTTCTCTTATTTCCCAGCCCCTAATGAATCGCTCCGGTCTTAAGATGGACCCTGGTGCGACATCGAATTTCAAATGCAAATCTGGAAACTAACAATAGACTTTAGAAGATAAAACACTGAATAATGCAAAAACGAATCGCATCAAGGTAGTTGGTTGTCTTAATAGGATATGAATTATTCAGTTGAATATTGATCAATGTTGTTAAAGTGTGTGTGTCTGTGTGTGTTTTGTGTGTTGGTCTAACAGATGAGATCAACTGGCCCACTGGAGAGGACACCCCCCCAGCCGACTCCCAGGAACTCATCACCCTGCTGCTTAGGCAGAACCCCATGGAGAGGATGGGCACAGGTACAGACACTCCATACATACATGCACACATGTACCTATACATACTAGTCTCACCGATGGCAGTCAGGCTCAAATCTGGGAAACCAGGCGTAACTGCTGCAGTGGTTTCCTGACCGAGCTCTGAGCCGCCTCATACACACACATAAAATAAATGTAATATGTCCAATAACAACAGAAGAGTACATAAATAGGAAGCTTAAGAACATTTTAACATTCAAAAAATTTCCGGTAATGTTATGAAAAGTATCATTTGTAAAGTTAACCATATCGTTCACAAGTCTATTAAGAATGAACAATAGAAAAATCATAGCATTGTTAATACAACATGAAAACAAACTCAACATTTCCACTGGGCTATACGCATACAAACACACATGCACACACATATATACACACACGTACACAAGTACGTGTAACCACACGCACACAAAACCACTTGCACTCTCGGACTCACACATTCGTGCACACACACACACACACACACACACACACACACACACACACACACACACACACACACGATGATGCACATTAAAGCATATACAAACGACACGTGACACGAGCTCCAGCTGAGCGAGCAGTGGTTGGGTTCCTCCACTCGGCGAGGGACGGTCGGCGTTCATAGCGCTGTGTCCCAGAGAACGGGCGGGCCAGGGTCAGCACGAACCTCAACACACTGCTCACCTTTCTTTACACCTTAAGCAATTGCATTCCCATTATATTAACACCCCTGCCCATGGCTCTGACCTTGCCCCCCCATCGCCTTCCTCCTCCACCTTCACTCCACCTCCGTCACCCAGTGGGCGTCACCGCGGCAGCAGCGGCCATGAACCGCCTCTTTTAAGCGTTCCAGGGGTTGACATTCACAGCCGACTGCCCTACTTATCCATAAAGGTCCCTCGCAGGAAATTGCGTTGCATATTTAGTTTGACCTGACGACGGCGGTGCTGACCTCCGGCCGTGTTGGTAAACCAAGGGGAGAGACAGAGTGCCGTCCGTCCCCGACACGGTGAGACACCACCGGTCCGATGCCGGGCGTCCCCCCCCCCCCCCCCCCCCCCGGGTCTATTAGCCCCCCCTGACCCCCCACGCATCAGCCTGGGAAATTGAAGTGAGAGGGTTTGACACCGTCCACACTTTAGTGAGACTTTCTGAGGCAAAGCCATGAATTACCAATTAGCCGCGTTTAAGAAGCCGTGGAATTTTTTGTCCGTTCGTCCGGACAACTTCTTGGCCGTTGTCGATGCTGTCGGCGTTTGACTATAAATAAAACGTGCCAAATTTTAATCCTCCTATTTACTGGATGGAATACTGGATAAATCACGTTGCCCTTGACGATTGGATTATGGGTAATGTAGGCTACAATGCACACCTGTTACCTTTTTAGTGTCGTAGTCCAACTTTGCCGTGGCTAAACTCTAACTCTGTTGGGCAGTACTGCGTCACGCAGAGAGTGTTTCATCAACCAGACGATCTGATAATTATTGTTAACAACTCATTCCAAATATATGCAACATTCCTACTGAGAAAAATCTGTCATTCAGTAAGTGGATACACACATGGTTTTCACGCTAGTGGCCTCCCTCCTACAACCAGAATACATTTTTTCATTGCAGGCACTTCACACAATGTACAGCATGAACACTGCAGTAGATAAGAAATTAGAATGTTACCATATTATTCCTTCTATGTTGTCGATGCCCAACTAAGTATTTTACGTCATCAAGGTTATGCTTTTATTCTTCCAAACAATCAAATCAAAAACCACAATCACCACAATCCGAACAACACAACAAGAACATAAAATGAGCCTTCAATAAAATACTGCGCCGGTTTATGAGTCCTGGTTGAACAGACTAAGAAGAGATTGCTAGTGTGTTTAATTGTCATGTATTTGTCTGTGTATGCAGCGTCTGTAAGCCCTGTCCTCACGGCCTTGTGTATGTGCTCCTGCTCTACCTGTAGGTGGTGCCAGTGAGGTGAAGAATCACCAGTTCTTCCACCACCTGGACTGGAACAGCCTTCTGAGGCAGAAGGCTGAGTTCATCCCGCAGCTTGAGTCCGAGGACGACACCAGCTACTTCGACAGTGAGTGTCATCTCATTCCACATCTACACGTCATCTCATTTACACATGGCATGTTGTTCCGGTTCCTTGCCTCGTTTTCAGCTAGAAGTGTGTTCTTTGGGGCGTTCTGGTGTGAATTAAAATGTGTCGGTTTGCAGCCCGCTCGGAACGCTACCACCACCTGGAGACGGAGGAGGAGGATGCCAATGAGGAAGACTTCAATGTCGAGCTTCAGCAGTTTTCCTCCTGTTCCCACAGGTTCTCCAAGGTTTGTCCAGGGTATCACCCTTCACCCCACCTTCACTCTCTCTAGTTCTCTCGCTCACTCTCCCGCTCCCTCTCCTTCTCTCTCTCTCTCACTCTCGCTCTCCCACACACTCTCTCACCCACTCAAGTTTCAAATGGCTTCAGTGTCATGGGGAACTTATATACGTTGCCAAAATGTATTATAAGATACGAGATAAAAAGGATTATTAATAAGAACCGTCAAAAACACATTTTAATGTGTTTAAAATCCATTTAATTCAATGTATGTATTTAGAAAGAAAACTGAGGACTATAATATTAGATAATGAGGTAATGGTCGGAATATAGGTGAGTAAATAATAATCTCTCGCTCTATTACTCACACACACATGCACACGCACACCCCTGAGGAGTGCGTCACCAACAGCTCTTCCTAATGCAAATATCATGACCTCATCTGTCCTCTTCCTTTCCCCATGGGGGTTAAAAGATGAACAAACCCTTCACAAGTTTCATTCCCCCCTACAGTTGGAGGGCTTTGGCCCTGCATACATTTTCTCCTGGCTCCCATTGAATAACAAACAATCGACACAAAATGATTAAATACCCCGATACTCTGCAAAAATAATTTTGTATATTTATAAGGCTTGCAAAGAAACAGTCCAAACAAGGGCATGCCTGTTTACTGCAGTGCCCCCTTCTTCCAGGAAATCCTCGACGCTGCTTTCTATGAAGACGGCGATGACAGACTCGCAGAGCAGCATACTAACATTTCTCAGTAGCCCCCGCTCCCATTTCTACCATCGCAAGTTACGCAGCGACCCCAAAGGAGGTCCGTTTTATGAGTTTGGCACCCCATCAAAGCCTCAAACAGCTTCACAGGCCAACGTCTCATGACACCCCCTGACCCTAGCCCGCCAAAGAGCAAGGACAACTTGAGACATTAGTTTACTTGATGTTACATGATACATGATGATTGAAGTTCATTTGTAAAAATCTAAAATGCATAAAGTAAACATTACTATTGCCACCCTGTAGATTTGGTGTGTATTGCAACATGGGATGAATACTAATAGGAGTTTCATTTGGTTGACATGTATTGGATTAATATTGGTTTGATATTCTTAATGGAGGGATTAGTATGCAGATGGAGACTCCATTAACGGCTAGCTGTTTCTAGAGGAGAACGCATCACATCGGTATTAGGAATCAAACATGCTGGACTGTGTTCTTTCTTTATTAGTTTTCGTGCATCTGCAATTAACATACATGCTGGTCAAAGCCCCAGGGTAAAATCCATGGCTGTACCAAAAAGAAATGTCTTGGCCGACTGAACAATATGCATAACCTATTGTGCATATTGTAGTATTATGGTACATTTTTTCATCAAATAAAAACAAAACTATACATATAATCAGCGTTAGCGATCATACTTAATCATACTTAATACGTGAATGAGTAAACACAGTAGTTGTCTACGGCAATACTACGTTCATAAACATTGACATAAACCTGTATGTCATACTTGCTGCATTATACCCATTCGGTTTTTCCGAACATGATCAGCCAGTTTTATGTATTGTTTTATTTATCAAATAGTCCCAGAAAGTGTATATTAACGTGTGTGTGTGTCTGTGTGTGTGTGTGTGTGTGTGTGTGTGTGTGTGTGTCTGTGTCTGTGTGTGTGTGTGTGTGTGTGTGTGTGTGTTTGGTGACCAGGTGTACAGCAGCCTGGACCTGTCCCGGGGCCAGCTGGAGGAGAAGGGCGAGGAGGGGGACGAGGAAGAGGAGGAGGAGAAGAAGAGTGACAGCCCCCTGACCCTGGACTCCCTCAGCTGGACCCCAGACTTCACTGAGATGTAGGCCCCTCCTCCACTCCCTCCTTAAGGCCCCCACTCGCAAACTCACCGCAGGGCTGGATGCTGCAGGGCTGGATGCTGCAGGGCTGGATACTGCAGGGCTGGATGCTGCAGGGCTGGATGCTGCAGGGCTGGATACTGCAGGGCTGGATGCTGCAGGGCTGGATACTGCAGGGCTTGATACCAGGCCCGCTAAATGACTCAATTATCGCAGCCCCAGGAGGTGATGTCATGTCCTCTCACGCTGTGCAGCCAGCCCTGTTTATAAAGGGTGGGAACCACTGAGCTGGAGCGCAGTCGCATTTTATACAAGTTCAACAATGAAACCAAACATGGGACTCTTTCTCCATGGCGTTTCGCCATCCATCACTCAAAATAATAACTAAACCGCAAACGTACAATTACAATCGCTCTGGCTCCACGACCGCTTATTGCACGTAACGCCTTTCACCTGGAAAGACGAAGGGAGTGTTCTCTACGTGCAATTGATACTAAAGCTTATCTGGTAATTAACTAGCAATTAAGAAGGCTATATCATTTGTAATATTATTATCAGGAAAAAAAAATCTGGTACAGTCATATGTATATATATCTTGTGTATATCATGTATATAGAGACTCACCCACTAAGTTTCTGAATAAGTTATACGTTTATATATATATATATATGGTACTTTACCAGCATATCTAGCTAATCTACCATTGTTTCAACTTCAGGTCCCTGTCCTCCTTTTGGCTTATATACTAACCCCCCCTCCCCGCTCCTCTGCCAGGCCCTCCCTGTCCCACTCCATGGACCCCGCGGAGGCCCTGACCCCGGGCCCCAAGCGCTGCTCCACCTCGCTGCCCAAGTTCTCCATCTCGGCGGAGAGTGGGGGGGAGGAGAGCTCGGGGCTGGGGGGGTGCAGCAAGGCCTCCTTCTCCATAGGGGAGCTGCCCCGGGACGGGCCCGACGCCACCACGCCCGGCAGCACCCACAGCGGGGCCACGCTCTCTGGTGAGGATCAGGACCACCTACAGGGGGGGGTCTACAGGGGGGGTCTACAGGGGGGGGTCTGTATAGGGTGGGTCTACAGGGGGGGTCTACAGGGGGGGTCTGTACAGGGTGGTGTCTCTATAGTGGTGTTTTCTGGTATATCAGGTATGTGGGGGTGGGGGGGGGGGGGAATGGAATTCTTTGCAATACTTTGGTATGTGTTCGTTTTTGGTCGTTTTTCTAAGTTTGTGTGTGTGTGTGTGTGTGTGTGTGTGGGGGGTCATCCTCAGGGAGTTTCTCGGAGCATTTGGACCCCCGGCCGACCTCCAGGGGGGAGGCGCTGGGCCCCAGCTCAGACCTCTGCACCTCCTCCTCCTCCTCCTCCTCCACCCCCTCCCACCAGAAGACGCAGGGCTCCAGCCTGCGCCCCGAGGGTCCGGCCGGCTCCGGGGAGAGGTCCCTGCTGCCCAAGATCACCAAGTCCCTCTCGGCCAGCGGCCTGTCCCTGCTGATCCCTGGAGGTAACACAGCCTTGTAGCTCATTACTACCTGAACCCCAGTCCCAGCCTAGAAGATATACAGGCCACCCCATAACCCTAGCACCCCCAAAGGGCAAGAAAATAGAGGGGGGGATCCCCCCTTCCACGATGATAATGAGTGCAACAGGGGCTACCGTTTACATAAATCAGCCGATCATTTCAAATATTATTTTAAAAACAGTGTTGCCCAGGGTGATGGGGTGCTGGCTGGTGAGAGGGTGGTGTCAGGTGGGTTGGCCTGGTTTCCAGTCACGATGAGAGCCACACACTAAATCAAAGACGGCGTTCTGGTTAGGTGGGGCGGGGGAACACGGGGACCATGAATCTAGGACCTGGCATCCACCTTCAAGTATTTCAGATGGTCATAAAGCTCTTCATGTGAAATGGGACGTGTGTCGAAAGATATTACTATCCTTCCTTGTCATAACTATAATAAGAATAATAGATTAATAATAATATATAATGATAATAATTTTATAATAATAAAATAATGATCTTTATTTATGAAGCACTATTCAAACTTAGGCACAAAGCGCTTTCCAGATAAAATACAATCAAATACAATCCAAAGAAGTATCATATATTGTAACAACGGATCATTTTGGCCCTAAAAACCTTTTTTGTTTGTTCCATATTTCTCTGCTGGATCTTAAAACACGTTGTGTTCATCAATACCAGTGGTCCCAGTCCCCCCTCCAGGGATGAATGTTAAGCAGCCATCTTGTCTCTCCCTCTCCCCCTCCCAGACATCTTCGGGATGTCTCCGCTGGCCAGCCCCCTGTCCCCCTACTCCCTGTCCTCGGACCCCTCGTCCCGGGACTCCTCCCCTAGCCGCGACTCCTCTCTCCAGGGGGGGCTGGGCGCTCGCCAGCCCGTCATCATCCACAGCCGCGGGAAGAAGTTTGGCTTCACGCTGCGGGCCATCCGGGTGTACGCCTGCGACGGAGACGTCTACACCGTCTACCACATGGTCTGGGTACGGACGCCTCTAGAACCGCCTCTTTACCTGGTCTTTAGTCAGGTTTTCTCTCTCGCATGCTCTGACCTCTCTTTGATCTCTCGCTCTGATCTCTCTGATCTCTCTCGCTCTCGAGCTGACCTCTCTGATCTTTCTTGCTCTCGATCTGACCTCTGATCTCTTGCTCTGACCTCTGTAATCTCCCACTCTGACCTCTCTCTCTCTCTCTCTCTCTCTCTCGCTCTGACCTCTCTCTCTCTCTCTCTCGCTCTGGCCTCTCTCTCTCTCTCTCTCTCTCTCGCTCTGACCTCTCTCTCTCTCTCTCTCTCTCGCTCTGACCTCGCTCTCTCGCTCTGACCTCTCTCTCTCACCTATTCTTAAGACCTTGTTCAGCCTATGCTTTTATCCGTATCAGGGTGAATTCAGATAGAGGTAAGATGAAGGACTGGACCAGGTCGGAGGATAGGTATCTCTCTCAAGGGATGCCTGCTTGTGGCCCGCCAACAGAAGGGATTGAACCTGGGTTTGAGTTGAACACATTAATATCCTGCTCCCGTTAACGTTAAACTCAGGCAGAACTCAAAATAATGTCTTCATTGAATGTTGAGCTTATTTCTGCATCTCTGTTCCTCCAGAACGTGGAGGACGGTGGGGCTGCTCAGAAGGCCGGCCTGAAGGCTGGAGACCTCATCACCCATGTGAACGGAGAGGCCGTCCACGGCCTGGTCCACACAGACGTGGTGGAACTGCTCCTGAAGGTTAGAGAGAGCCTGTACTGTACACATGATGTTTATGGTATATTCATATAGATACGCTCAGTTAAAAGACTTGCGACGAAACATTTCATATATAGTTCATCGTTATAGATTTGTATGCTTTATATCTTATTCTATTTGTTCAACATTTTCAGAGTGGCAGTAAGGTAACCATCACCACGACACCCTTTGAGAATACCTCCATTAAAATGGGGCCTGCCAGACGCAACAGCTACAAGAGCAAGATGGTCCGATGCACCAAGAAACCCAAGAAGGAGAGGACCCAAGAAAGGCAAGTCTAAGTGTATAGTCGTATCAATAAAGTAGACCTGGGTGTTTTCCCCCATTGTTTTGCCATATACCAACCAGCAGGGGTAGCTGCTGATGAATCCATCTCAGCCCTGTGTTGCTAAGTGTTATTATGTTATGTGTCAATACTGAATAACAATATTATGTGCAACTTTAGTATAACTTTAGCTTTTGTTTGTAAGTATTCTTTGGTATATATTTTCCAATCCTTAGAACAAAGAACATTAGCATTTTAAAGGCCAAGCTTTTTGGGTTCCTACTATACTAATTAATAATTTCTTAGTACATATTACCTAACTTCAGTTGCCTAATGAAAATGTGTAATAAATATTTATTATTTATCTCACTTTTTCAAATGCATTCTACCACAAACTTGAAAAAGTGTGTAGCAGTTTCTCTAATACAACTACCCATGCTTGCATTGTAGATAAGAGTATAATGGTATAGGTTCTGCCCATGTGTTCTTTGTCCCGAAACGAAATGTTCTGTTTTCTCTGCTGTGTTGTCCGCCCTTCCCTTATTGACTCTAGTCGGCGTTCGCTGTTCAGGCGCTTCGCCATGCAGCCCTCCCCTCTGCTGCACACCAGCCGCAGCTTCTCGTCTCTCAACCACTCTCTATCCTCCGGTGAGAGTCTCCCGGGGTCTCCCTCGCACAGCCTGTCCCCTCACTCCCCTACTGGGGCCCTCCACCCCAAACCAGATTTCAACCAATCAGGTGGAGACCATAAGTCAGACTCTAGTGCACGATCTAACCACCGTGGATGACAGTAATGATGATGTGTTCCTCACGGGATTCCTTAGGATTAGGTGTCCCTCCCTTGATGGGTTTGTTGTCTTCTGTGTTCCAGCTGGTAACTCCTCCCAGAGTAGCTCCCCGAGCTCCAGCGCTCCCAACTCCCCTGCAGGCTCCGGCCACATCCGGCCCAGCTCCCTTCACGGCCTCGCCCCCAAGATCACTGGGCAGCGGCTCCGCCAGGGGCGCCGCAAGTCAGCCGGCAGCATCCCTCTCTCTCCTCTGGCGCGAACGCCGTCGCCCACGCCTCAGCCCACGTCCCCTCAGCGATCCACCTCTCCCCTCCTGGGGGGGCACCCTGTGGCCATCTCCAAGTCTAACCAGGCCTACCCCGCCAAGATCCACTCCCCGCCGACTATCGTGCGCCACATCGTGCGCCCAAAGAGTGCCGAGCCGCCGCGGTCTCCACTCCTGAAGCGGGTGCAGTCGGAGGAGAAGCTGTCCCCGTCCTACACGGGGGATAAGAAACACCTCTGCACTCGTAAGCTCAGCCTGGAGGTGACCCAGGAGGAGGTGCAGGATGAGGAGTTGAGTTGCGGTGACAGGGATTACCTGAGCTTGCACAGCGTCGAGGAGACGCCCTGCGAACCCATGGCTGTCAACCGCGTCCGCCCCGCCGAGCAGGGGTGCCTGAAGAGGGCCGTCGGACGAAAGGTGGGCCGGCAGGAGTCCGTGGAGGAGCTGGACAAAGATAAGCTCAAGGCCAAGGTGGTGATGAAGAGACAGGACTGGTCGGAGAGGAGAGAGTCCTTACAAAAGCAGGACGCCCTGCGAGAGTACGACTCTTCCTCATCCCCTTGTGGAGATGACTGTGACAAAGGTCCAATCAGGTCTCAGAGAGGTGCCGACGGTGGCTTGCTAGAACCCAAAGCCGCCAGCACCACCAAAGACGTCCTGTATAAGAAGCTCAACACGCCGCGCGTCTGCGAGGGAAATTCAGATGCATCCGGTGGGGTAGGTTTTGAGAACGATGGGGTCCTCCGTTCACCCCTGTGCTCCATTCACCCAGATTGGCAGCTCTCGTCTCGACAGGGTAAGGACACGATGAAGCCAGACAGGCTGGACTTCAAAGTGCCCAACATAGATTTCACCAGGAAGAGGTTGTCTTTTGAGGAGCGTGAGGACTGCATGTGTCGACTGTCCCCTGGCATGCACGAGGGCCTACACTTTGCCACGACCCGGTCCAAAAGTCTTCAGCTGGACTCTGCCATGTGTCATGACCACCTGAAGGGTGGACTGGGTCACTCCAACCCTGAAGGCCTGGCCCCTAAGCTCTTCTGTGGACGAGGGGAAAGTGCCGTGGAGAAGCTCCAGCTCATCTCCTCGTCAGAAGGTCCGCTCAGAAAGACCTCCTCAGAATACAAACTGGAAGGGCGTCTTGTTTCTTCCCTCAAACCCCTGGAGGGCACCCTGGACATCGGCTTGCTCTCGGGCCCTAGACTCTCCAAAACAGAGACCTGTCTGTCCAAACTGACCGAGAATGGAAGTCAATTTTCAAGTCTCACAATCTCCTCCCAAAGGCCACTATCCAGCCCCCAGCTGAAACTACTTGCAGAGAAGCCGAAGAGCCCGCTTGCTTGTGCCAGCAGCCCTGGGCCTGTTTTGTCTCTAGATAGACCTGCTTTCTCTGTGGAGCAGCCGCCATGTACAACAACAACTACCACAGAGTCGGAATACAGCGGTTGTGGAGAGCAACCACAGGAATTAAACAGTGAATCTTTGAAGAGTCCTACATGCAAAGTGGAGGCCGTGCTCGTTGGTTGTAAACAAGAGAGCCGAACAGGCACGAAGCCAAGTTCATCACTGGCCCATGAACACAGAAGCTCTCGTCACAGCTCACACTTCTCTGCCTGTGGAAAATCCCCGTCCATACGAGAGGTCAGCAACGAAGACCAAGAGGACGAAGTGGAACAGCAGAACCTGACAACATCGACTGGTACAAAAAACACCTCCAAGGTAGATGACGGAGCTCCGACTTTAGCCCGTGCTGTTCTGAAGACACCTCAGCCTCTTAGCCACAAAAAGCGACCCACGCCACAGAACTCCACCGTTTCCGTTTGTCAAGGAAGTCTGCAAGACACCCGTGTGACCGTTCAATACATCCTTGAGGATTCCCAACACCTTTCCCTGCAGCAACTTCTGTTCCATAGTCCCACTAAAGACAAACAAGAGCAAGATTCCCTTCATAAGCTATCGACCCCTTCCGAAAAAGACGACAAAACCTGTTGTTCAAGGTCCCAGGAGGAGCACAGCAATTTGTCAGGAGTGAGCAAAGAGAAATTACAGCTTCAAAGGCAACCACTAGAAGTGGGTAGGCCTACAACTAGCGCACCTATAGCCCCAGTGGAAAGGATTCAATCTCCCAAAGAGGCAAACTCACGTCCTGCGTTAAAAGAGGTGGTTCCTAAAGGTGCAGTCGACTCCTTAGCATCACTCACTGAACTCACAAAATCCACACCAGGCACTGATCAAAAGAAGGGGGCCTTTGTCCAGCCAAGCACATCAAGTGCAGTAGGGGTTGGCAAAGGTAAGCAGAACAAAGATCCTCCAACAACACCAAAGGGTATGAGGAGTTCTGATGGGGAGAAGGTAGCTCCTGAGAGGACACCGTCCTCGAAAGCTGCCCTGGTAAATACACCACCCAAAGCACCCGAGGAAAGCACCCCTCTGAAAGAACAAAAGGCAGAGGTAGACTGCAAGGAAACATGCATATCCACTACAGGGAAACAAAGACAACCAACAGACGTTGCAACAGGAGATGAAAAGGTTCTGTGCCGGAGAGGTAAGCAAGGAGCTGACCGTCAGCCTCTGGCTCAGACCGTCCAGAAGGTGGAGAGGGAGAAAAAGACATCCGAGAGGGATGGTATCAACACTAGCAGCTCAAAGGGCTGTCTGGAAACCCCACACCCTGTTTCCCCGACTAATGCGAGCAATGTTTCTAAGAAGGAAACCTCCCGGCTGTCAACAGGACCTTCCGCGGATTCGAGAAACAAAGATGTGGTCCGACAAACCGCCGGTATGAACGGAAGAACGTCTTCTGTTGTCACAAAAACAAGCATGTATACGAAATTACAAGAAAGCCCGCCCAAAAGTGTTCCGATAACCTCTGGTCATAACGTCAAAGAAAACACAGACTCAAAACAAAAAAGCCCTCCTCCTTCCAAACCTGGAAGCTCCTCCTTCCCCATGAAGACCCCTGTAAGTCCCATCACGAAACAAACCACCACGACCATGAAACAAACCACCACGACCACAACGACTACCACCACCAAACAAGGCCAAGAAGCCAGGCGTAAAGACGCCTCAATCAGACCTCCAGTTGCGGTCAGCAAAGATAAGGACGCAAGCTTAAAGGACATCAGGCCTGCTCTTTCTGTGCCACAAAAGATTCCACAGCATCTCAAGGAGGATCTCATGCCTCAGCCAAACATCTCCCCATCCCCCACTCCTCCACAACCAGCACCACCACCATCACCTCAAGGGCCTGCATCGAAGAAAGAGACGCCCAACGGTGGGGTCTGCTTGGGCAGGGTTTGCCGCGATCCGGAGCCTGCACAGAAGGCCTCCATGGAGGGTCCAGGAACGAGTGGGCTCAAAACGGACGCTCACAAGGAGCGGCAGGGTACAGCGGTCCTGGGGATCAGGCCCGGTGCAGCACTGGACTCCAGGGCCACACCCTCTGACAAACTGACGTCCTCTCATCACCGCAAGGAGCAGGCGGAGAGGAAGAAGAAGGAGATGGGTCAGGAGGGTGTGGCTGCGCAGAGGAAAGAGGCGTCCAGAGGGGGGGCGGTTGTCGTGGAAGAGGGTGGTTCGGGGGCTGATAAAGACACTGGTAGGTGCAAGCAGCGAAAAGACTCACCGAGGAAGAAGTGAATCGTTACTTGGCAGCACATCATGCAGAATTTTGGTGAGGAACAAAAAAAAAGTTTCAAAGATTTTGCCACTACATTATCATGCCTTTTATTCTTGTTTTGAAGACCGGAGAAGCTGTTGCTGTGTGTGTGTGTGTGTGTGTGTGTGTGTGTGTGTGTGTGTGTGTGTGTGTGTGTGTGTGTCATTGTGTGCGCGTGTGTGTGATTAAACATGAGCACAACAATTGCATTGCTCAGAAAGTGTGTACTTGATACGAAAACCTATGAAAACACTGAAAATGTCCATAAGACTGAATGTAGGCAATGGATTGCTAACACATTTTTGGGAGAATTAGTAAAAAAACAAATGTGTTCAGTCAATGTTTTGAGATGTATTATTTTTGATAGCCGAATGCATTGTGCAATCCGCAAGTCAGGGACGACAGGGGAGCTTGATGAAGCTGGTACTGTAAGATCAGTGCCATATTTGATTTTTGAATTGCATTCTTATGTCACAGCTCTGGGCACCGGAATGGTGATGGGACACTAATAAGGCACTACAATAACCGAGGTGTTAGTCAGAACCGACTCCACTATTATCACTCGAGAAATGTACTCAGTATATCAGTGTTTATTTTTAGAGTTCCTAGTCGGACTGTTGGCAGTTAGTTTCCGGCCGTTCGTACTCAAAAAAGAAAATGCACTATGTCCCGTCCTTCTGCGTGGAACTTTTAAAAAACAGCCCTCCTTTTGTTTCTAGAAACAGCGGTTTGTGACAAAGGCGTACGGACGTTAAAACGGTGGCGTTCTCAGCAGGTTGAGCGCTAGCTACATTCCACTCACCCACACGTGTACATGTAAAGAAAGGGATTGATTTTTATGCAATATGTTGTAAATATACAGTAAGAACCGGGACGTGGGTGTTTCTATTATGATGTGTAGATATTTGCGATCACATGTTGGTGTTCTAACTTAAGCTAGCGTAACGCGTATCCCGTCCGTAAGACATCCTCACGTAGAACTTGTTTTAAAAAATTTTACTTGAAAAGTGAGGAAATGTGACGCGGTCGGGCATCTGGGCTTTTCTTAACGTAGCATAAATTAGCAAAACTGTGAGGGTCGACATTAACGAAGAGTGTTTTATTAATGATGCCATAATGTTGGTGAACTGACTTACTGTGTTTCTAGGGAGCGGTGTGTGTTTGTGTGTGGCGTAGAAAAACGTCACACGAGGTGTGAAGCAAAGCTGAACAAACACAGAGACACTGAGCAGAGTAGCTTTGCAAGGAGAACCTGCCATACTTTGAAGTGTTCAGGGTGGCTCCCTACGACTGGGTGTTTATGTGCGAGCACGTTTGGGTGTGGTGTGTTGGAAATCATGGTAAAGTAGACACGGACACAGAGTCCAGTTTGCAAAAGATTAACATTTTGAGCTGCAGTTTAATAAAAATGGATTCTGGATCGGTTAAGTGTTTCTAATAAAAAGTATATCACTGTGCAACAGTTGGCTTACAGCTTCATCAAGGCAAATATTAGAAACTAACATAGACGGTGTATAGCAAAAGGCCATCTTACTTTCATGATGCTTGGTACTATACCGATTGGGGTGCAGCCACATCTCCCGCTCTCAGCTCTTTCAACACTCAGTCACATGCACACATCCGATACACGGTAGATGCCTTTAAATTACCAACCCTAAATGTCCCCCAGAAGGTAGCCTAGGTCTCTATGTTATGCAGTATTTGCTCTGTTGTGCTGGCTATATAAAACCAATAGTTTTGTCTACCTATATGTTGGGGATGAGAAAAACAACCTTATCCTTGACGAATGAATATAGAGTTTATGTAAAGGACTATATAACCACTAATGCAAACTCAAACCACACAAAACGTGTCCTTAGAGAGGAGCGGTTTGTCAGAATCTGACATTGACTCGGGTAAGGTATCGTACACGTATACTAATGTCTTCTGGGAGAACACATGCACCTTAATGTTATTAATGGCATTCCCCCGGTAGTCTTAGAGGGGAACGTCATGAGAGGTGGTTTGAGAAACATGATCACAGGTTCCTCTGTCAAAACAATTTCACTCACTTTCAAAACCCTAATGAATTCAAATTGATTCAAAAGTTAGTTTTTAATGCAATCTCCCTTCCCCAACCATCACCGTTCTCTCTCAAATTGGACTTTCGAAATCCTCAAAGCACATTCAATGTTTGTTTACAAAAGAGTCATGTATGTATATTTTGTATATTGTTCATTTGCCAAATCTATGTTCCGTGTCACAGAGAAATGTTGTCAGGTTGTTCTTTTGACGCGTTTGTCCTTTTGCTTTGTATTTGTTTTGTTATCTTGTTTTCTGTGATGATAAAGTATTAGATGAAAATGCTTAGTGTGTTTCTTTTCTTTTAGGATCTGTGCAATAAAGTGTTTGAGTTTTGTATTTTGCCCAAGGAAAGCTCTATGGATGTCATAGATGTTGTATAGTAAAAAAACGATATTTATACTTCTAATGTTGCGTAATAATGCAAATAAATTGCAATGATCAATAATGAATACCTTTAATTTTTTCTCCATGTCCACTTGTAGATTCCAAAGCTCAAGGTAGTTCTGTTCTTTATAACAATCTTCATAAAGGTGCATGTATTGGGCTCACCGTAGCGATCACTATCAAATATGTAGGCCTACAGTTGTCTCATTGCTTTTCTGAATAGGTACAAGCTATAGGTTATTCCTATGCATCACACAAACCATCACTATGACATGGGGTGTCCTCGCTTTTTTAAAGATAATCATCCTCTTTTGTTTAAGTTTGAGACAATACTTTAGCCACACCCTGACAACAAGAAACCATAACCCAAACATATGGGATACAGATATAAACATGATCACGCCACACCGCCACAAGCAGGCCTAAGATAAAAGTTGTTAACATCGAGTTCAAAACTCTTCATAAAAAAAAGTCCCCTATCCTAGACCTCTATAAACAACGAGCAACAGTAAAACATTGGTGTGAAAACATAGCTTCCTCCCCACACAGTCTTTTGCCACAGCTCTCAACTCTGGGCTCTGTGGAACCGGAGAGAAGAGCTCTCTGTGGCTGAACCTTGGCTGCTTGGACGCGGTACAAGTACATTCTGTGACTTGGGAACCCGCCAAGTCCCATTCCAGCCCTCACATCTCATGTTGCAATGGCAGCTTTCTGCCAGAACGCTCCAAGTCCACAGAGGGCGGCCATTCATGCAACCAGGGAAAGGCTAAGGGGAAAAAGCCCTCCCTTTTTTACGTGGAAATGGTCAAATAATATGATTTCTCGTGGTTTGAGTTCAAATGCGTTTTAATGGGCCTCGGCCAGAGCTGGTGAGCTGTGCCATCGCAGCACAGCAACACAAGCTGTGGACTAGCACTGTTTTGCTGGTGGTTGATTTCATTGTTGTCATGTCAAAAGTTGGATTTAGAATGTCTATAAAAGGAAGATATTTTGTTAAGGTTAAGACCTATTGGTGTCTGAATGTGGTTTCTATTTTAAGTGTAAAAAAACTGAAAAGTTCAACTTTTATATGCTCATTGCAGTTGACGGCAATACTTATTTTGTGAAGTGTTATCAATGCAAGCCAAATTATTAATAACATTAAATAATCCACTGTAATTGGGACCCATTAATCATGAGATTACGACGTCAGCAGAAATATGCTTTCTCCCCCTTATGATTTATAGAAACCTTACTTCGAAGTGGATCCAACGTATAAACACTTCACATCGATGTTATCTTTTCAACAACCTTCACCAGAGTCTATAGCCAACGTATAGTCAGTCGTTTACATGGGAACACCTGATGTTTGTGCATCTCAAGCCCAGAGTTAAGCTACTTTTCAAAACCATGACCCATTTACTGGCACAGGCTCGTTTTGGCTCTGAGATGTGGTCGAGTGAGGCTGAGGTTGGATTCTAGAACATTCGGCACGCGGCTCCGCCCCTTTTGAGCTCATAGCACTCTTTGTCCCCTCTCTCAACCGAAAAGTCAACAAGTCCTATTTCCTCTTTTCCACAAGCTGAGTAAGGCCAGGCCCCCCTACCGTATCGCTTTACCGGATGAACATTTAGGTATTGAACCATGAGGGTGACCAGTATGTGATGACCGGTGTCACGGTGGGTAAGAACGTGATGGGAATGTGCATCATTTGACAACGCCTTTCAGCACACAGATCCTTCAAGTTCCTCAAAGATCTAGTTCTGTTTCTTCAGACGCGTCCTGGTTCCCCAGTTACAAACCCTTACATAACCCTGGGTTAGGGTTATGCAAACAACTAATAATTAATGATGAAAAAACTGTTAACTTGTGCCAAAAAGATATTTTAGTAACAATTAACAAATATTAACAAAGGGTTAGGTAATGACTAGTTTGCTATTTAATATGGCACCTTATTATAAAGTGTTACCAAAATTGATACAGAAAATGCACACGTGGTGCAGATACCTGCCTGGTAACTTGGGATTTAGGACTTGAGGGATTATTTGGCACAGTTGAAACACCACCTGTAGACGAACTGTATCCAGAAGCTGCAGTTCTTGCTTTCACTCTCACTCTAATGATTTCCCAACTGTAAGGAATGTGTTGGAACAATGGCCACCGGTAATGTTTCATCTACCTCTCAAACCAAGAGAAAAAGAAGAGTACCGATCTAGTCCCACTGAGGAGGGGATCCCCTCTTGTCCTCAGGAGCCGGGGTCACGGCTAAGCGGCCGTGACACAATGGCTTGTGGTCCGACAGAGGGCCTTAATGCCCTGTCTGAGAAGGGTTTAGTGCTGGTCCTGAGCCCAGACCAGCTACTGTTTCCAGTGAGGCTTAGCGCAGCATTAAGGTAGGCCCCCGCCGACTAATGCAAAGTCACTGGAGAACGGCAGCAGGGTGACTGCAGAGTCCCTCAAAGGAGGCCGCATCTAAGCAGAGGCCGGAGCACAGCTATCTGTTAGTATTGAGCCATTGATGGGAAAGCATGAGGTAGATTTGGACTGTTTCTGTTTTTGGAAGTTTATATGGTTTAAATATCCCCGTCTGCGTACATTAAAAAGGATCCAAAACAAAGTAGGTTTAACCGGAGAACATATTTGGTTCCTTCTTCTGTGGTGGTCTAACCCAGTTCCAAGCAGCTCATGAAGGATTGTCATTATCAGGACCTGTGTAACCACAAACACACGTACACACACACGTATAGACACACACACACGTTTACACACACACACAGGCATTCAATAATATTTCAACAGTAAATGAATGATCAACACAAATGCTAGGGCTGTTTTATGGTGGTTGTTGCAGATACCTCAGCTTTCGTAAGAGGGAGGGAGAGAGACAGAGTTTTGCCAAGTGTCCCTCCCACCCTTCCGCAACATACAGAATAGCAGTGGCAAAAGTAGTATGTTGTCTTTGTTGAGCTATATCAGTACTGAGTTGGGTTGGGAACTTGATACCTTGATACCTTGTACTTACTTATATACAGTTTACAAAGCATCATGCTATTGCATGACATATACATATACATAAACATACAAACAGTATATACAGTACATACATACATATATGTATGTTTGCTGGGACCTGACTTGTGTGTTAATGATTATAATAGTGAATGGCCATCACTGATACCCAGAACCCACATAGTAAGCAGCATCAACATGTCAACACGGCTACTATCAAGTAGTAGCCGATAGCAGGACAATACCAAAGAATGCTGAGTATGGATTACCGACATAGAAATATGATTCACTACTGATAGTTGCAGAAGCTTCCTTCCTTGCTCATTGTGAAACTACATGTTTCAAACTTACTTAATTTTCCATGAATTGCACAAAAGAAGACTTCTTCCAACAATAGAGGCTGCATATAGTTTCTCCCACAAGTACAGCTGGAGACAAGCAGCAGACTCAACCAGAGGTTATAGGCTAGTACCAAAGCTCCTGATCCTCTTCACCAATGGGAGCCCGTGTGCTGGAGAGGTTAAATATATATGTATATATATATATATATGTATATATTATACAATACTTGTTTTTCAGCAGTTCCATTAGTCTACCCATCTCAATGTGTATCGACCTTCTCATTGTGGGTTTGCGTTGCAGATATGCCAGGCCAACTTTGATTGCTCAAAGTATTTCCCTTAAACACAGACCATTGTTTCATTTACTTTTTCAGAGCCACTATCAAGAGCGTGATGAGTTTGTTGTTCAGTAGAATACGTCTAGGGGTAAACGCGTATGAGTGTGTATTTGATAACAGGGCGCGCTGACCCTGAATGCCAAGGGTCGCGGCCTGCCCAGTGCAGCTGGCCGCTGATTAGTGAGTAATGGAGTTAGGTCACTAAGTGGGGTAAAGGGCTCTGCGCTGTAATTGGGATCCAGTGGATTTACCTCCTGGAATGTCTGAACCTCGCTGCCTCCGAGAACACGCATTAAGCTTCTCTCTCCAGGGCCTACAGAGGATTTGTTTGTTTATATTTTACTTGAAACATAGAAACGTATTCCATGTTAAGGTTTGTTGATCGTATAGAAATACTTGTACTAAATAATTAATGATAGTGAAGTTATTGTTCAGGATCAGAATTATGTTGCGTGTTGAGTGCAAATAGTTCCCGTTCCTTGTTCTTTCTTCCCTAACCCCTTGCCATGTTCCAATAGATAAAGACACTCCAGATACATCCTTCATGTCTTCATCTCATAGAAACACAGCAGAATGATGCTAACAAATGTGCTATTTGGCAAACATTGCATTGTGTGGTGATGGAATTGAGGTGATCAAATTAAAGCTAGTAAAGTAGATTCATCTATATGATCTATAGGTAAATTTAAGCTAACTGGCAGGTCAAACTACAGCTCTTGTGAGCTTATGTAAATATATATAGAAAGTTATATTAAATGCATTTATATTTACATACATTATTTTGCAATATCATGATTCCCCCTTTTTCTTCAGCTGTAGTGTCGGATTTCCCTGTTTCATTATTTCTAATTTTACTCAACCAAAGCTTCGTACTGCCAGGTGTAACTAAGACCTTTAACATGAAATTTGCTTTTCCAATGTAATCCCCACTTGCCCTTTACTAAATCAAAGCATATACATATCCACTTGATCACATTTCACATCATATTCCCCCTCTGGCATATCCAGAAGATTACATTATTAATCATTTGAAGTGACACAAATGAGAGCTTAGATGTGTTTGAATTATTTTTACCAGTTTTATTCTCTGAATGCAAACCGCAGACGTTAGGAGATCTGGTCTCTATCCGTCTTCTCCCCCTCCACACGAGATGATTGAAACCAGGTTCATGCGTCTGCTTCCGCTAAGGACCACTGGCTGCGTGGTCAGCCGTAAGGGCTGTTGTTATATTCTGTATTCACGGCTCTTTATTGAACGGTGAAGTATGTGGATTCATTGATTAGAATATCCACATAGAACATCAAGGTATAAACTTTATAGTGACACCTCTGTCATCACCAGCGCATTCATTATATATTTAGACATGTAATGAGGGCGGGAATTCTCTGAAAAAGGGCGTGGTGCATTAAAAGGTTATATATGCCCTGTAGATGAAATAATATAGTTGAGAAACCATATTGATTATTCAAAGCATATACATATGCTAATATGTTATATGCTAATGCATGTAATAATGATCATGCAAATGATAAAACTCATTGGGTCCAAATTACAACCAGCACCATCCTTGGCACAAAGGTACGCTCATTGGCTGTTGTCCCAATTCTTGTTAGCATTTAGATTAAAATAAGCGGTGTTATCTCCTTGTCGACACGTCTGCTCTCCGTACGACTCCCAAGGCACCCCCAAGCCAGCATAATGAGATATTTTCCTCTCCTGAAATTCATCCTATTTGCGTGGTAAAGGTCAACGCCGGCTCAGCCAACCCTAACGTTGATGTTTTACTGATGGCTGGATAGGGGGGGACGGCGTCCATTCAGGACAATGGAGGTGGAACAGGTGGCTCCCTCTATCCAAGGCTGAGGTCCAGTCTATATAGGGGCTTGTTGAGGTCCGGCCAAGGGGTATGAAAGTGAAGCCATCTCCCTGGTATGGGTCTGGCGGATCTGATGGGCAGAGGAAGAACCGGGATGCCCCGCCTCCTCTGGACCTCTGAGGCGGCGGCCATCAAAGGGCAGGAATGTGTAGCGGCTCGTCTCGCCAAAGTAAAGAAATCTCTACTTCTGAAATGTTACCCGTGACTTTAGAGTCAATACATGCCGTACGTTGGTCTCCCCGCTACAGAGCTGCCCAGAGCCCTCTTGAAGAGAGTTATCATTAAAACTTGTGCTGTAGGGACTGTATGGCAGGACAGACTGACACATGACTAGCTTTGTGTTGGACCCCTCTCACTCTCCCATCTGCAGTGGGTTCTCTGCAAGGACGTAGGTTACAGGACAAAACTTAAAAGTGCAATAGGTAATGTTCAAGAATGATTATTTGAGTGTTATTTGTAAAAGAAAACAATGGCCTAGCCATCCTTTAGTTGTTAGAAATGCGCTGTGGGAATGTCTGTTCCGGCTATCCTTCTTTACGACTCTTGAACATTACCTACAGCACCTTTAACTCTGGCCATACATCTGTGGTAGAAGAGGAACGGCCGGTCGCTGGGTGATCCTGACCGGGGCTTGTTAATGACTTTGGGGGACCTGGCTGGGGGAATGTGGTACTGCTCCATCGGGCTCTCTCTTCAGGCTCCATGGGAATGGACAGGGAACCGAGAGGTTCTGGGTGGGTTGGGTTGGTTCCCACAATGCCAGCTCAATCCTTCACTCATTCTGTGAGCCTGTCCTGAGGAGGCCTCTTAGTTCATTCTCTCTCAGCACCTCAAGCACAACACTTGATTGGATCGTTGGCAAAACTGCTGGAATTTGGCCCTGGAACAAGCTTCAAAATATGAACAGCCAACAGGTCTAAACAATATACATTGAATATGATACAATGTACTCTAAAAGCTATGCATGCTGCGTCTGATGACATCTATAGTAGGCATGTGAAAGCTATCTCTCTATCTCTGTTATTTTACAGCCTATATATAGTTCACCCTCATGTAGTCGTGTCCTGACGATGAGGTTATGAGTGTGTTCAGACACTCACCTGGGGACACTAAAAACCTATTTTGGTCCACGGCGATTGCAGCCGCAAGTTGTTTTAAAAGAACCCCAGTCCCAAGAAAATGGAGCCGTCCTCATTTTTAGTTTTTTTTAAGGGGCGGTGTTGTGGCTCCCTGCACACTCTCCATCACAGAGGTGTGGGGCTGACAGGCAATAGCTGGTTCAAAGTCTTTGATGGATGTCTTTTCTCTGTGATCGTGGAGAGCCAGATTTCCATCTGATAAGGTCGTCCACGGCTGCTAAATTTATCATAGCCGGTTCACCATTTGATATAGGTCTGATATGTTCCCTTCTCGCCAGGCCCAGCCCTACAGAGGAGCACTTGTCACCGATATTTAGAAGCATAACGTGGCCGAGTCTTGGGAGAGATCGTTCCAGGTGGCTTTCAATCATGCAGCTGCAAAACAATATGTTGGGCAACCACAGCCGATGGAACCGTGCCAATCATAGAGCTGATTTTATCACACGGGAGCTCAGACTTCAAACGCTTCGGTGTCTTTTGTTTAACGGTGAATGTTCTGTGTGGAAATTAATGACACAACTCAACATAACTTACTCCAGGTCTCTGATTTCACTTTATAACAGGTTTTAGAAATGGCAGGGTATAACTTAGTTTGAAACACAAACATAATTAGTTTCAACATTCATATACAATTAGAAATATTTATTAAAGATCCTTAGCTGCATCCTGTGCACGATAATCTAATAATATTTATGTTTGCTTTCAAAAATAATATATTCACACACATGCATGCATGGCCATTTCCCCTGTTGAATCAGGAAATTACATCGGAACCACTTTGAATAACAAAAGCCTGTTTTTCAGCGTCTTTCTCTATCGACGGCACGGCGTGTTCCATCTCTGTAATGGATGACACACAACCTCTTACTGCACAAGAACATGGGGGCCAATGTTCCCAAGGGACTGTGTTTAAATTACCCCCCACCCCCACCCCACTGCCATTACAAACGCCAAGGTTATATACAATGCACGGAACATCAATTGAACATCACTTATCTGTCCCTGTGCATGTGTCCCTTTTTAGTATCTGTTTAGGATCTGTAGGACATTGGCCCTGGATTAAGGGAAACACCGCGGCGGCGGCGGCGGCGGCCAGGGCTATCTGGAACAACAGCAAAGTAAACACAGCCAGGGAGATTAAGTACAATGTTTATCAGATTGTAAAGACCAGTGATGGCAAACCGTTGGAAAGGCCGATGCTTATTTGATTGTGTGGCTAATTACATTTAGTGATACGCGTTCACACGGTGCATACGCCTAATAAAAACACTTCTCTTCTTCGGTGGTTCCCAGCCTTTCACAGAACCATCGCAAGTCGTAGGGCAGAATTATGGGAAGGGCACACACATTATGGCCAGGATGTTAATTTGGCAGGTTGGGTTATTGGCAATTTTTGGAACATTTCACACACAGCAAACTGTCATAAAAGCATCTCATGGACACTGTTCCATAGACAACAGACAGGCAATTGTTATTTGTCAACTATTTGACAAATAACAATGTCGTTATATATTCGTAACCATATGTTAGGTGTGTGTGTATCAAACCCACACCATTTCCCAGCACACCTTGTCTTGTCTCCAGCCAAATAGTCTGCCTAACAATATTAGGTTTGATAGGATCTTTCCAAATGTTGGCTACTCTATGCCAATGGAACATTTATTTTATAAAAATATATATATATATTGTGGATGAAATGACTCTGACTCATACAGAGGGAACACGTTAAAAACAGGATGATGACGCATTGTCCTTCTTGCGTCCTAAACCAAAATTACACATATCTGGCAGCGAGAGCATCCATGGCGAGAATCCACACTATATAGCCCATCTTTGAGCTATGGTTCATATACAACAAGGTTCAGTATTATATTTTGCAGATGGGACCACCTTATCTTTTTAATCACCATCCCATTTTGTCCCCCCACCCGGGGTCAAAGTCTATATCTTTAGCCTAGTAATCTTATGTTAAAAAGGGACCTAATGCAAAGAGAGGATCATGAGGTCGATGAAATCACCGATGACCTCACCGTCTGCCGCTCTTCCCGGGTGTGACCGGGCGTCCCTTGATGTCAACCATATGGGGTGGAGCTGCATTGTGGTCCAGCTCATGAGGCTCAGGTCCATCCTGGTTACACAACGGCCCCTCGGGTCTTGGTCAAGAGGATCACCGGGTGTGGTTTCCATGGTGTTGTTCCTCCCGTGATCAGCTTGGTGGTTATTGATGATTGAGTCACGCTGAGAACTATGGGGAACTACAGGTTAGGGATGAACATATGGGATATAGGGCGAGGGTTATGGGTTAGGCATATCTGTTATGGTTGGACACAAGGGCGTAGGAACCGGGGGGGACGGAGGGGACGTGTCCCCTCCAATATTGGAGACAGGCGCATTTGTCCCACCTAAATATTATACCAGGGGGAGAAAAATATTTTATTTTATTTTGAAAGTGCAACACAGCGTCTTGTCACCGCTTCTTATTCCAAAAAACTGGATGACCTGAATTAACCAACTTTTTTGCCACCTTTGACTTAACACTATCCCCTTCTCCTCCCACACACAGGGCAGGGAACCAGCTTGACCTGATATTCACAAGGTCCTGTGGCACCTCTGCTCTCTCTGTTACCCCACTCCCCGTGTCTGACCATCACTTTGTTGCTTTTTCTCTCCCCTTAAAGTCCTCTCCCCCCCTCCTTTCTAGTCCCCACATTGTCACCACCCGCCGCAACCTCAAAACTCTCTCTCCCTCTACGTTTGCCTCAACTGTTCTGTCTTCACTACCTTCTATTGAACAATTCTCTCAACTATCCACAGAGGAATCCTCTGACACTCTGCTATCCTCCCTCTCCTCCTCTTTGGACTCCCTCTGTCCCTTCCACTCCAGACCGGCACGATCTTCACCACCCCCCTCCTTGGCTGTCTGAATCTCTGCGGACCCATAGAGCAGAGTTGCGGGCAGCTGAGAGGAAATGGAAGAGATCAGACTGTCCTAATGATCTATCTCACTATCTCTTTCTTCTCTCAGGTTTCACCTCCACTGTGTCAACAGCCAAATCTGCCTTCTACCGGACCAAAATTAACTCCTCCGCCTCAAACCCCAGGAAACTGTTTTCCTTGTTCTCTTCCCTCCTCAACCCTCCCTACCCTACTCCTCCTTCCTGCCTCACTGCTGATGACTTTGTTACCTACTTTACCCAGAAAGTAAAGGACATTAGCTCCTCTTTTATCACTGCCACCATCCTCCCTCCCCCCACCTCCACCTCTGTCTTTACCCAATTCATCCCTCTCACCTCAGACGAGGTCAACAGAATTATAACATCTAACCATGCCACCACCTGCCCCCTTGACACTATCCCTTCCTCCCTCCTCCAGGCTGTGTCAAACGACATCCTACCATTTCTAACCGCACTTATTAACTCCTCCCTCACTTCTGGCATTGTTCCAACGTCTTTCAAGACTGCCAGAATAAAGCCTCTCCTCAAAAAACCAACGCTTGATACCACTGACATCCAGAATTACAGACCGGTATCTCTTCTTTCATTCCTCTCTAAAACATTGGAACGTGCCGTCGCTAACCAACTGTCCTCCTATCTCTCATCTAACAACCTGCTTGACCCTCACCAGGCCTCGTCAGGCTTCAAAAAAGCACACTCCACTGAGACGGCTCTCCTCGCGGTGACTGAGTCCCTCCTTGCGGCCAGAGCCTCGTCCCTCTCATCGGTTCTCATTCTCCTTGACTTGTCTGCAGCATTTGACACTGAACCACCAGATCCTCCTCGCCACTCTCGCCGAGCTTGGCATAGCTGAATCTGCCATTTCCTGGTTCACGTCCTACCTGATGAATCGCACTTATCAGGTAACATGGAATGGCTCCCTGTTCAAACCTTGCACGCTTGATACAGGTGTCCCTCATGGCTCGGTACTGGGGCCTCTTCTGTTCTCCCTCTACACCAGATCTCTGGGCTCTGTAATTACATCCCACGGCTTTTCCTATCACTACTATGCTGACGACACTCAGCTATTTCTCTCCTTTCCCTCATCTGACAAAGCCCTGATTGCAACACGCATATCTGAATGTCTGGCAGAAGTCAGCACCTGGACAACTGCCCATCACCTGAGGCTTAACCTCAACAAGACTGAACTCCTCCTAATACCAGGGAAAGATTGCCCACACATGGACTTACTGGTCACTGTTGAGAACATCACTGTATCTCCTTCTCCAACTGCCAAAAACCTTGGTGTAGTGTTGGACAATCAGTTATGCTGCACCGCAAACATCACTGCGGTGGCCCGATCCGGCAGATTTGCACTTTACAACATCCGCAGGATCCGGCCCTTCCTCACAAGGGAAGCAGCTCAGCTTCTAGTCCAATCACTGGTCATCTCCCGCCTCGTCTACTGCAACTCGCTCCTGGCTGGACTCCCTGCCTCTGCGATTAAACCCTTGCAGCGCATCCAGAATGCGGCAGCGCGCCTCGTGTTCAACCTACCAAAGTTCTCACATGTAACCCCCCTCTTCCGAGACCTCCACTGGCTCCCTGTAATAGCTTGCATCAGATTCAAGATTATGGTACTGGCATACAAGGCAGTCGATGGAACTGCCCCTGCCTACCTCCAAGCATTAGTAAAGCCACACACCCCAGCTCGATCCCTCCGCTCAACTACCTCAGCTGGACGTCTGGTACCGCCATCGCTAAGAGCAAGCAAAGGTCGATCAGCAAAGTCACAACTTTTCTCTGTTTTGGGATCTCAGTGGTGGAACAAGCTCCCTACCGATGTCAGGACCGCAGAGTCGCTCACCAGCTTCCACAAAAGACTCAAAACTCACCTGTTCAGAGTTCATCTCGACTCTGCATAGAAACCAATGCACAGCCACCATTGAATGTTGTACGTCCTGGCACTTGTACATTGCACTTATTCAAGGTACTTAATTGTGTAGCATCTACAGTAGCTGCTATCGTTGCTTTACACGGGGAATGGGTTAGCCTAGCGATTGTAATACTTGCACTTGGTTCTATGAACATCTTTACTGTACCGACAGCGATATATTGTTTCACTTCTTATGACAAATGTACTTATTGTAACAAATGCACTTATTGTAAGTCGCTTTGGATAAAAGCGTCTGCTAAATGCCCTAAATGTAAATGTAAATGATTGAGCGTGCAATTAAAGAATTGATTTGATATTTATGAGTTCATTACTGCCATTCAAAATGTGTTTTCCTTTACATTTACAAATGTATCTTTTTAGTAGAATAAAATATATTTGTGCATTTTTTCAGTGTAGTTAATTTATGACATATTTCTGTTCAAACCATTAACGGATCTGTCAGGTTTCCGATATGTGTCCCCCCCAATGTTAAACTCATTCCTACGCCCCTAGTTGGACATATGGGTTGGTGTCAATCTTATATTATCTTACCATCTAATCACTTTGTTGTTATGTACACTGATGTCATTCTTAAGTAAAAGATTTACATTTCTTGAATGTTTTTTTGCTTTTTTATTAAACCCCAAAAAACGTTGACTCTACTGTGTGGTCCCGGAGCGGTAAGCCTGCTGACTCATCAGTGCGTTTTCAGGGGAATCCACGCTGGTCTTAATTGCAGGGAATCCATGTTACAGTAAATCACAGAGAATCCAGAAGGCCGTGAGCCACAATCAAGACCTCGGGTACCCTCCACTTACTCAAGGAGTTTCTGTTGCCCCAAGGCTTTAGACCATTACCATGGCCCTTTCTGATATGATAGGGAGAAGGCAACATCAAAATGTGATAGGATGTCTTCTGGGTAATGGATGTCAATTGCGGTCGGTTGATGAAACCAGTACAAACACGAATGCATCACCAGGCATCAGGGAAAATGTGGGGGGGCGAAGTCTATTTTGGGCCGATCACGAGCCGCAACTAGTATTTACTTCGACGCGGTTTCATAACTGTTATTAATGTCAAAACAGGTCGCCGTTCGCCTCTGAGTCTTTCCCTGGGCTCGGGGGTTGGCTTGTGTAAAGATTATTGGCAGAACACTTGTTTGGCTCCGACCTTTTCCCCTCGGTGAGCTTTAGTCTCCTTTTGCCCTCTCCCTCGCCCTCCTACAACCAAACCCTTTTTCTGCAACGCGTGGAGCCACCACCCCCACCCCCACCCCAGATGAGATCTCTCCCTTTGCTTGGAAAGGGTGTGTGTTTTCCTTGTATCCAAGACATTTAATTTCCCCCGTTTCCTTGGTTACGGGGAATCGCACAAAGAACAGTTTGAGCGCGGTCTGTAATTACCGAACGGCCCCACCACCATCTTAATCTGAGCAAATGACACACGGTCAGGACTGAAAGCTGAACCGTTAATAATTTAAAACTGTACATGTGACCTTGTGAACTGTTGTAAAAAGACATGAATATATGCTCCTTAAACCCTTTTGACTGTGTAATGGGACCTGTGATTCAGCGCACTTAGATCTCTATAGAGATTATGCAGTCCCCCCCCCCCGTCCCCCCCGTCCCCTCACGAGTCCTTATCTCCGAGTTCGTCTGAGAACAGCTATCTGCCGAGCGGTAGGCCTGCATTCCCCCCGCGTCACCCTCTGCACCTCGATGGAACGATTGTCAATGCTAAACAACCATTACCAAAGGAGAAAATATGCTGTGAGTTATGTGTAAAAGGCATGCAAAGGCAGATCCGACAGGGTCCGGTGGGGTTCTTTAAAGAGAAACAAATGACTTGCTGATGACAAACTATTATTTCAGTAAACAACGAAGAAGAGAAAGATAGAGGACATAACGAGGGAGAGAGGGAGTCAAAAGGGAGGTTTGCAGAGGAAACACTGCTCGGTTTCACTAAAAGGAAACGCTTTCAGCTCCTGGCGCGGTTTCAAGGCCCCTGCGCGTCCAATGAGAGAGGCCTGCGGTGAGGCTGCGATCTCTGCTCAGAAATCACTGGCCTGTGTTCATCAACCATAAACATGTCAGCGTCAAAGTAGGCCGTGGTTTCACTCTCGGGCGCACAGACCCCCCCCCCAGTGATTCAGTGTTTGACATTGTTATGGGGTTAACGTAACCTGCCTTGTTGGATAGATTCGATTCTGTTTAGTTTAATTTTAATTTAAAAAGTTAATTTGACTCTTTCCTTTGAAATGTGGTTCCTTGATATGTTAAAAGCAAATGTGGAAGGTCTACCCTGCTATTTACGGCAGAGAATGAAAATAAAGTCTAAATCCTTGAAAGTTGGGTTAAGTCAAGCTATGTTTTAACTTTCAGCTGTCCTTCCACCAGTCGATGGCGTATGTGCATGTGCGTCTGTCTGTCTGTCTTTCTGTGTGTGTGTATGTGGGGGGGGAGGGTGTCTGTGTGTGTCTGTGTGTGTGTGTGTGTGTGTGTGTGTGTGTGTGTGGGTCTGCCTGCCTGCCTGCCTGCCTGCCTGCCTGCCTTCCTGCCTGTCTTTCTGTCTGTGTTCGTGTATGTGTGTGTGTCTGTTTGTTAATATGTATGTGTGTATAGTCAGTATGTTGCCAGAGAAGATCTGCATGCACTTATGACAGCAAAACACATTGATGATGATCCACTACAAGATTAACAGATGACTTATATGAAATAAATCAACCGTTTACTACAGCCATTGTCAGTTACTGCGGGCCATAAAAGTTCAAGAGTCAAAGAACTTCAGTTGAGATTGCCTTTCAGTCCCAGCCAGTCTGACTCCACTGCAATGGACTCCAAGGCGGACAACCCCTCAAATTACAGAGACTACAGCTAGGGGCCAAAACGTTTCAGATGCTTTTTCCTTAAAGTCTTTCATATGTCAAGAAGGGTTTTTTTTTCCTAGTATTTATTTGGTATTTTGTCCATAAAAAGGACGTTTATCGTTACAGAGTTGTAGCCTTTTAATGAAAGGTCTCGCTGCCTGTTTAGGAATGCCATCCTCTGTGCTGGCCTGGAGAGTCTACGTTGTCGTGTGTGTGTGAGGGTCGGGTGAAGTTATGTAAAGGGATGACACACATACGTGTTGATGAAGGCCATGAAAGGCCAACAGATATTAGAACACAGGGAATGTTAATAGGGACTACGGCAAATACGTCATTACCTTGTGGCATGACTAAGTGAAATTTCAATATATGAGACTTATTATAATGGAGGCAGAAAAGCTGGTTTTGTCACTGGATGGCAATCATTTCTGAATCTCATCTCATTTTGTTCAGCATGTTTTTTCAAAGTCTCTTTTTCCTCTTGTGTACGATATCAAAGGAATCAGAAAAAGAGTGATGAGAAAAAGCAGCACCTAGAGAACTTGAAAAGATCTCAGATATGCTCAAGGCTGCAGAGATATCTCTGTTTCTCTATCTGTAACTAACTGTATCCTGCCTTGTGCTGATTGGCCCGTTTAAGAATTCTGAGAGAGAAGTCCAAGGAGTGACCGAGCCGCGCCACAGAAAGCATATCGTTACTGACTCACTCCCATTCCCTACACTTTGCAGCTGTCCATTTTGATACCAGACAAGATGGCTTCCCCCTCCAGACGTAGGCAGTAATTTAAAGAGTGACAAACGCTTCCTGGAATGTGGTCAGGGCCGGACGTGCCTTCACACTGCTGTGTGTGTGCTGTCATCTGCTACGCTTGTCTTTTCTTATTCCTCTTCTTCTTTCTTAAAAACAACTTTAGAGTAAAAACCCTTTGAACCTTTTGAAAGCGGAATGGTGGGAGCTAGAGTCTGGCCCTGTTACCGTAGGAGTGCTCCCAGGGGCCGGCATCAGATATAGGAGAATCTATTTAGGTGGGTGAGTCAGGTTGTGGGTAAGAGTATTAGAGCGCATTAGCCTGGGTGCTGAGCCCTCGGTCGTCTCAGCCTCACCGCGGTTCACCCCTGCGTGCGGCCCATGTGTCATCATGGGGAATTGTTTCCCAGCAGTAGATCTGGTGTATTGCATTGGAACTGCATATGCAGATCTGTTGCTTCTGCACATTTTTACTTGTTTAGCATTGGTCTTTGAACCAGTTGTCTTCAGGTCAATGTGGCTTAGGGTGAATTAGGATACATTGTGGTTAAGAAGCTGGTTAACATTCAGCCTTTTGGTCTGGGAAGCATAGCAGGATGAGGACATTTAATCCAGGTTTGGTGAAACCTTGTTGAATGTGACCAGACCTAAAAGTAAGGACGAGTGTTGGTAGAGGTCCCCATAAATACCATTTCTGAATATTTTGCTCAATCACTGCATTATTGAATTGTATTTTACTGGCAGTCTGTTTCTTGGAAAGCAGAATGAGCAGAATTCCTTGTATGAATCAAAAGACTCGCACTGCCAGCACGCGCTAGCTTGTTCTTCTCTTGTTTTTGTTCTTAATTCCGACCTGTCAATATGGAGCAATAGACCGTTTCTCAGAAGTCTCATCGTAGGCCAAACACAGGTGTCACTCATCACACTAGCTATGTGTCTTCTACGTTTATGTACTGGTGAAGATGTCACACGTGTACTATGGGTCATGTGACACCCATAATTAGTGTTATGAGCCACACCTGTGTGTGTCCTATGAAGACGCCTCTTTGAATAGGGTCTTTAAGTAACACATTGCTGATTGGTGGTTTTCATTGTTGCTGATAGAGGACAATAAACACAGAATCTTGGTCACCTCACACTAACCCCAGAAATTATCTTTAGCATGTTTGGATTTGTGCATTTTGTTGTTTTGACAATCTATAAAAGGTTAAGTGTGAACAATCCCATTGCAGGTTATGTCTTGAATCTACAGCCACATATTGCATGGAGGGGTGAATGTGAACAACAGTATTATATTGTATCATCATTCAAACAATGCACTATTGCCTATGTTATGTTCTCATCTGAAGCTTCATATTCTGAAGAAGGTGGAGTCTCAGCATGTTCCTTAATGTAACTGGCACAATAAGATGCACACATCTATATTTTAAATGCACACATCATTTATTCACCAACGGCTAACACACATCTTCAAATGGAAAACTGGGGATGGCATGTGAGATGGAAATCCATCATGTGAGTAATTTACTTTCCCAGGCTTTTAAGGCTGTTATAAATAAAATAATTACACCACAATATAAATACGTAGAAGGTTGTGCCATCCGTTTAAATTCTCAAATCAGGATGATATAAATTCAACATGGCTTGGTGTCAGATAAAATTAGAACGACCATCCAAAATATATTATCTATTCGGTCCTAATTGTCCTGATGTAAAACTTAAATAGCATGGCAATAAGCTGAACAAACCTGCTACTGTACCCTATATGTTTGCCTATTCCAGTTATGTAATCGGATGTGCAGCCCGCAACAACGGTTAGGGGATGGGTTACACTGAGCCAATGGCGCTGGGTTTACATTACCCGGGAGGCTGTGACGTCCCGTGATTGACACCCACCGAGCTCGAGCCTGTCCTGTGGGCTGTAACGCCTCGCGCTTGTGCGGAGAAAACCAGGTTAAAGTCGACCAGCAGCGGTACAGCTCTATAAACCATGACTTAAAACTTTTGTGAATGCTTTGTCTTCAATCCACTGAATATGCGGAAGTACCGAAGATTGCATTGAGGTTTGTTTTTAATATGGTCTAACTTGGGTTTGTGTTTAAACTGGATAATTCTGGGATTTACCCGAACGAGCCCGTCGCTCGAATGGGTCCGTGTAGCCGCGCGAGCTAACCTGCTAACTTAGCTTTGTGGTTCGCTGCCTGCTACAAGTTATCAATAACTTAAAGGAAAGCTTCAGTAGACGTCGCGATCAGCGTCTGAGGGAGTATGACGGATCATCTCTAGAATGTAACATCTTTGCATTATTGTATTATTATTAACAACTGTTAGAAATGAGACGGAATGAGGTGTATAACACGAACAGTGCTGTCGTGTTGGCTATTGCAGCAGTGGCGGCTACTGTTAGCATCCGTGAGGTTTTATTAATGGGGACAGAACACGCCGTTGTTTTTCTCATCAGTGTGTCTAATTCATTTATGACAACAGATCAGTACGGGGTGATGCTGTTCTCGTGTAGGTGTCTTTGAGACGGAGTCACGCTGATTGCTTTCGGGTTGTAGAAACTTTTGCGTTAGAGGTTTTGGACGTTGCATTGCTGAGGTTATTAAAAGTTGATGTGAATGTGATTCATTGCAAATTAATGTGACTGGTGTAATGATAATGAAAATGTCAAGGCCTCAACGAGAAAGTTGTATGTTGTAACATGTGCACTGTAAGTGACAATGCACTCTCTGTAACTATTTACCAGAAGCGTTGATTGCTATTGCATGTGTGTACGGCGTTTGTAGCTTTTTGGAACAATTCGTTTTAGAAGTTAACAACATATTACATGTGATAAAGAGCAAAGTTGAATGACCTGTATTATTATTTTTAGCAGTAATTATATTTCCTTAGTCATCATACACCATTCCCCGGTAATTCAGTTGAAAAGATCTTCTTATATTATTTTTTTTGTATAAAAAAAAAGAATAATAATAGCTTTGTGGGAAATTGGTCAGTAATGTTAACAATACTGACATTATACACGATTGAAAAAATGTCTTATGCAACGTTGTGAAAATGGCTCCCCTCTCATATTACAGGTCTCTGTTGCATTCTGGAGGAGCCGCTGCAGCTCCACTGATGGGCCCGGAGCAGTGCGGACAACAGACATGCACTTGGTTCCTTACCTGAATCATATGCAAAAGGACACTTAAAACATTGTAATAATAATAATTCAGAACTCAGAGTTGATTCTGATTTACAAACATTATCATCTTCTGGTTGTTTATTCCGGGATATTGTATGTAATAAACGACACCCAGCAGTTTTCTGTTGGAACTGGCGTCAAAGAAGTATCTTGGAGTTAAAAGACAATACCTTTTCTTTTACTAAGTAAGCTCTGACGTTACCATCAGCATGAGCGCTGAAGGATACCAGTACCGAGCGCTCTATGACTACAAGAAGGAGCGGGAGGAGGACATTGACCTGCACGTCGGGGACATACTGACGGTCAGCAAGGGGGCCCTCCTCGCTCTGGATTACGTCGAGGGCCTGGAGCAGAGGCCGGACGATATCGGCTGGCTGCCGGGGTTCAACGAAACAGCCCAGGTGAAGGGGGACTTCCCGGGGACCTACGTGGAGTACATCGGGAAGAAATGGCTCTCCCCTCCGACCCCGAAGCAGAGACCCCTCCGGCCCCTGCCCCTGGCCCCGGCCACCTCCAGAACGGGGGCAGACTCAGATTCGGAGCAAGGTGAGTTGGAACGCAATTCCTGTTGTACCCCGATGTGTCAATCCAAATTGTGAATTGCAGAAAAACCGTCATGTCGCATCACCGTGGGGACAGCATTCAAAGTGTTCTCGTAGTCAATTTTTCTGAAATTGTCGTCAGCACCCACCTTTCCCTTGAAAGACTTCCTTCCTTATCTCAAGTCTCCTTGTCTTCGGTGGATGATGAGTTAGGTGATTTGTCTGAACTTGAATTATGGATGGGCTGGAAGTTTTTCAACCCAGACTCTATTCATGTTTTCACATGTTTTTTCGTTCCAACGTTCTAATGCTAGTTTGCTAGAGATCTAGGATTAGAGGAAGTTACTATAAGTTCAATAGTTATTTTCAGTTAGCAGAATCTTAAACGCTTACATTTGAACTTGTATACTTTTATCATCACATTGTTCACATCAAGAGCTTCTATCCTAACATCAAAGTGAAGAGATGTTTGGTTGTAGGCCTGGCCCTCATGAATCGCGAGCTGTGTGGTTGGCAGCATCTGAAATCCAGCGTTGGGAGGGAGAGCACAGAATGGCTCTTCTGAATGATGGCTATTTACGGACTCCTTACTTTTGTCCCTATTTCAGATGGGGCCCTGTGCTCTCCGTGTTGATGTTATTGAGAAACAGTAAACAGGATGTGCCTGTATGTAAATAAACATAAAATTCTGACCGAAGAAAATGTTAAGGGCAGATATCTTCTTATTTATTCCTTATTTTAGTCGGGACCGGTCCTAATGTAGTGTGACCCTCTTATCCAGCTGCAATATTCTGGGACGATGGGAGTTATTTCCATCCCTAAGGGCTGCAAAAGGCCAGTGTATTAAGATTTAAATACCTCCCCAGTGTAATCTGCGTTTAACCCTCACCCAGTCTTGAAGCAAACATAGGACATAGTCAACGTCACCCAAGTCTTCTCTCCCTCGTTTTTTTTTGCAGTCGACGGCCAGTGTTTAAAACTTTCTGTCCGTCGTGCGGTGTGGATGTGAAATTCTTTGCACGGCCTTGCATGCTGAGGGGAGGGCAATATGAAGGGGGGGGTCGGGGAGCTGGAGCTGCTGCAGCAAGGCAAAGTGTGTGTGTGTGTGTGTGTGTGTGTGTGTGTGTGTGTGTGTGTGTGTGTGTGTGTTGAGGGGCGCAGGTGGGAGTGGGGGGTGGCTCATAAGAGGGCCAGGCACTATGGCGGGAGATGGATCTGCGGCTACACAACATTTGTGATTTATTGCTGACTGCCAATGACCCTCCCCTCCCCACACATCCACCACCACCCACTCGCTCTCTTCTCCCGCATCTTTCGTTTTCCTTCCCCAGCCCTTCCCTCTTACTTGGCCTTCTTTGTCCGGGTTGTTTTGATAGTGCTCCTGGAGGAGGCCCCTCTGCCGCTGCGAGAGAGGTGGAAAGTGCAAGCGCTGGAGCCGGGGCTGCCGGTCCCCGTGAGCCACGGGCGTTTACATCAGAGCAGCAGATGTGGAGAAGAAAGAGAACAAGGGAGTGCTGGGAAACTATTTAGCCCCTTCATTCCAGCGCTTGGCCCCCATTTCTGAAGCCCTAGCGAGGAGTCGCTCCTTGGCCGGGCCCCTCACTCCACACAGTATGTGTGTGTTGGGGCCCGCCGCGCTGAAAGGAGGGCCGCGGTTATGCCGTTGTGCAGGGGTTGGGTCCTTAGCGACGAGATGTGCGGTCGGGCGAGGTCCGAGTTGTTTCGTCGAGACACGAATGCATATAGATAATGCGTTCAATTATGAATTCAAGTTTTACGTTAATTACGAAGTAGAGAAAGCACTGGAGAATAGAAGTGATTCAAAAGTGATTTCCAATCCTGGTTGGCGTGCCATTGCTCTATTTCCTCGCTGCCTGGTACTAGTTACCACCTAGCGTGCTCGGCTAGAGGGGGGTAATTTGACATTTTTTCTGGTCAGGGCTAGCCGAGCCATCGTCCATGGCCTTAAGTGTTCTGTTCTATTCCATTTCTGGCAGTCATAATGGAAGAATGACGCCAAACCTTGTTTTGTAGACCGATTAACACAGACAAAGAAAAACAACCAGCGGCTTTGTACCCAGAAAAAGTAGACCGTTAAAATGTTTGAATGGAAGTAGACTATTGTTTCCCCTCGCTTCCTCCGTCTACTGGGTTTGAGTCTGGTCTTTTGAACACATTTGACTATATAATGTGACACTTGGAAGTTTGGCCATGCATATCATTCAAAACAGTGGAGAGCTGCTCTGCATATCTTCTTGATACTCTGCATGTTGAGCCACGCGGAGAAGCTGAGCTTTGTGCAAGGAAATGTTTGAATGCTTACCGCCGGTTTTTATTTTCAGTTAGGCACGGAATCACTGGCCATTGAAACATTTGAGTTATTATTTTATGTGTGATTTTCATTTCTGCTTTTGGTTGCAAATTGAAATTAAACATTCACGCTTTCTTCTCTATTTTATAAAGGTGAAGGGGCTTTTTCTGAAAGCCCAAACCCGAACATGTTGTGGTTTGAGGCCTGAGGCAGGATGTGTGTGTGTGTGTGTGTGTGTGTGTGTGTGTGTGTGTGTGTGTGTGTGTGTGTGTGTGTGTGTGCGTGTGCGTGCTCTGCCATTAAGATAACGCTCTGTTCCTTTTCTAGGGCCTCTTCTTCTGCACACATCTGTTCCGTTGAGGCAGGTTTTTTTTTCAAGTTCTATTTCTGTTTGCTTTTCTACAGACCTATATCCTGTTTTCAGATATTGGAGATGTGGCAACAGGGGGGCTTCTGTTATTATATAAACCCTGGGTCCTCTCACATCTCAAGAGGTCCAAAGGTCTCAAGAAGTTGCATGAAGTTAGGTATTCTTGGCATAGCTTAGCATAGTTAACAAACATGAAACATTGTGTCATGCATCTGATGGTTTAGCTGCAGCCAAATGTACAAAGGGGAATTTTTACCAACCAGCATAGCTTAGGCTATGTTATACATAGGGTCATGAATATGAGGGATAAGTTCTGCCACAATAGCTTTGAATGTCTGGCGACATTTCTGAGGAAACAGGCAAGGCAAATGGCTGCATTCCACCCATACCGGTTCTAAAGGTCCTAGCTCAGCATGACACCATCCATGTTCTGCGATGTTCCAACCTGCTGAACCTTCCCTCTCATGTGTGAGGTCACGTTTTAAAATGTTACTATTGTGTGGTTTGTAGGCCACACATCTAAGGTGGACCCATGGGCAGTTACTGGGAATGTTGTTAATGTGCAGTGGAGTTTAATAACGCAGTAGTTAAGTCTATGTTGTGTTTTGATAAAGCCCTAAAGCAGCTGGAGGTGGGAATGTAATGGAACTCTTGGTGGAACGCAGACTGCATGCTAGACCAATTTGTTGCATTGTGATGAATCAGTATTGTACTAAATGCTGATTGCAGTAGCTTGGTGCACAATGTGCCCGGTGGATGTGTGGTGAATAGGGACGTAGGCACTACTTTTTTAGCGTGGGTAAAGTTATCTGAACGACTTCTACTCGACTCTTTTAAATTTTTTAACTAGATAGTTGTCATTTGTGAAGGGTATCTCATTTTGTAGACTAAAATATGTTTTTGCATTCCCCAAAATATTTTCGTACAAATAGTAATAAATCCTAGGGTAAATGTTTCGGTCTTATTCAAAAGTATATACTCAAGTTGACTCTAGTCTACACGTATATAAACAGCAACTTTACAATCTCACAAACCTTCCTCTGCTAAAATGGCCCAAAAAAGTAAAATGAATGCAACCCTGGTGTTTGGTAACAGTAAAATCCACCCACATTGTAATTAGGATCTTTTTTTCTTCTCAGCACCCAGCAAGCGGCGCTGGGGCCTTCACCGCTCCAGAAACACAGTGCTTTATGGGCCTGGGTGCGTGAGAGCATGCACATGTGTTTCATTACTTGATCACCTCTAGAGACTGGAGTCTAAATTGGCAAATCTTCTTTAGAAAACATGTCGAGAAAGGGAGAGAGAGGGAGGGGGGGATATAGAGAGGGAAGAGAGACGGAGAGAAGAAAATCTGAGGAGTTGCATAAAAAAAGGCATCTGAAGTATGTGATTGTTAGAAAGAGTTGGAGAGAAGGAGGGCTCGAGATAGCTAGCACAGCTAGTTGCTGTGAGGCCCATGTGCCCTGGAGGTGTGGACTTATGTAATGCAGTATCCATTCCAGACAGATCCTGTTGGCTCCTTGGCTTATGTTTTATCACTACATGTGGTGGCTAATGCTAAACCCATACTTATGGATCAAAGGAGATAGGCTTTAGCTACAGTCTGTCACATTATTTGGATTAGTTGCAGACCTCAAGACACTATTGGTGAATTACAGATGAATGTAGATAACGTTGTTGTTTTTTTTTTACTTTAGGCTGATTTGATTTGTTGACTGTTGTTGGAAGCTGTTAAGCAAACTGAGTGTTCTTTTTTTATTGGATTTATTTTTGTTAAATCCAAACTGCCTTGACAAGCTATTGTGTAAAGAACGTTCTTCTATTCTGGTCAGCACAGGGTTAATCAACAAGCTGTAGCAACAGGCTTCTCATTGGTTAGCCCTGGGCTGTTGTAGTGCATGTTCTCTCCTTTAGGGGGCGACATTGTCATTCCAGTGCCATGCAAGCCATTCAAGTACTCTCCGTTAACAGTCAAATGTATAAACTCCAACGATCCATTGGCCAGTTGAAATTGAAGCCTGCCTCATGCTAATGCAAAAATAGTTGGTTAAAAACTAGGTGTATTTAACTGTGACAAACGTAGATTATATCACAGCATCTTAATGCAACAATACTGACCAATTCCAGCCTCCAGCTTTGTGAGCTTAGTCTATTGTATGTTTTACTGTTGTATTGTATGTTTCCTTAGTTGCTTTAATAAGGAGAGATCATTTAGCTTTCACATCTCAATTAGGTGACACATAATGTTTATGTTTAATAACATCAAATAAATCAAATGATAAGTACTAAAATAAATGGCAGTTTGAAAAAGAGGAAGTCAATATTTTTTTGAATAATTGTGGTTTTACCTATCAACTCTGCTTTGCATTTGGTGCAAAATAAAGTTAAACACAAATACCCGGAAAATCAGATACCTTTAGTGGAACAGAAACCCTAATAGGAAGTGGGGGTCCATGCATGCACTTTGGTCCAATGCACTTGGACTTTGGAGTCAACATTGAAGAAATGTTTTTTAAACCAATTCAAATTCATGCCAAATGATGTCCAGTCTGGACAAAAAAGTCCAGTCTGTAGCACCCCGCACAACTTCCAATGAAGCAACATGTGCTTTTAATAATTACTTGCACATTTAAGTCCATCTCGCTGTCAGCGGCGGTATAAATATAGATCAGAATCCTGGAGGTTTCGACCGCAGCTGTCACTACTCTGGTGTGCGTGCAGCTTTTGTTTGGTTATTTGGACGCCCTGACTAGTGATTGTTATGGAATTGCAGAATATGTGGGCTCTAAAGGGAAAATCATCTCTTTTTGATTATTTGCTCACTGATTCGCCTTACCAAAATAATGCATTTATTTCCTCAATGGTGATATATTGCGGTCTCCCTGGGGTAGAAGTACGACGGCACTTTCTGATTAGTCCCGCGCCAACGCTCCTGGAAATCACCGCCCGTATCTCAAAAAATGTCTGGCATATTTCGTGAGTTACCCGACCCGTTTCCATGGGTGCTGAAACGAGCAGGTCGTTCCGCAGTACCCAGAAGTAACCGGACCCACTCTTCCCGGCCCATCCCTAGCCCCTCACAGGGGCGCTAGGGTAAATAAACACATACTTGGACACTAGTCATGGAGACAAGAAGCACGCAGCCACCACAAGACAGGGAATCCAAGTGAAACATGTGTGCATGTTGACTCTTTATTTGTTACTGCATATCGATGTTCCCTCACATTATTTCATGACTGAGTGAATAAAAATCTCTCTTTGCTCAAACTCTAACTGTGATAAATTTTTGGGTGACCCAAGGCATGTTAAAAGACCTGCAAGGATTTCCAGCGGTCTTGAACTAGCAACCTTCTCTTAAAAGTATAAAAGCCTGAGTATAGCCATATATATCTATCTTCTTCTTGTCTTGTAAAATGAGAGAAAGCTGTGCTGCATTGAGGCAGAGGACCCATCTGTTGTGGAGATCACTTCAGAGCCATCCCTCACCTTATAAACATCTCCTTTAGGGCATGCTATACCACTCTCCTCTGGTTTCTTAAGAAGGGATACATTTAACAGGGCCTCCCATAACATTTTCTTCTTTGTGGAAGCTTCTAGCATAAAACAAAAGATTACCATTGTCTGCAACATCTGTAGATTCAACGATTAAGTCTGAAACACTACATCCAGCTATGCTAGAATATCAGTATTTCAGTTTTTTTGTGGCTGTTGAAGCAGATTTTTTTTATTCCCATACCTCGTGTTTTTGTTTGCCTTCAATAGGGTTTCAGTCATCACATTCATGCACTCCTTGAAAACCCCCGTCATTAAATGGCTTTTTATGCTCCATGCAACTCCAAGAGAACATTAGTTTGCAAGTGACTACGATTTAAGTTAAGGAGAGAGGGTTCTGGTGGACCGGTCGTAATGGGCTGTCAGGTCGTTCGTTTGACATGCCCCACCACTCTGATTTTAGCTGGTGCATTTGCAGAAGAGATGTGTGCTTCTCACACAGGCCCTGAGCCGTTTGAGGGAACATTGCTTGCAGCCTTAAAGTAGCCGGCACGAATTAAGAAGTGTAGCTTGCAGTATAAGCACTGGTTTTGTGTCTGTTGCTGCTTAAATCTCGCAAGTCACAGCAATTCCTGATTAATTGTTGCAACGACGAGGTGACTGTTTTTAGTACACGGAAAATGTTCAGGGCAGGGTACATAAAAGCTACAGCTTGTGAATAAGGGTTCTGAGAAGTGGGCTGGGTGAGGGGGTCATATGTGTTGGGTGTCTGTCTGGGAGAAAGGTTAGTCTCAAGGTGTGCAGTGGCAGACCCCTGTCTAGAGCTATATTTGGGGCAGGCGATGTTCGTGTTCCATCTCAAAGTTTCACGGCTTCTCAGAAAGCCCCCTCTCTCCGCTTCCAATAACGTCTCCCAGATGGCCAGTTGTCCTACATTAACTTTGAAATATTGGCTGTGTGTTTTTCTTTTTTCTTCCGAAGACTTTGTATCGGCCTACATGCGCTGTATTAAGGAGTGGTGTGAGGGTTCGGTGGAGAATTCAACGGAGAAGTGAATGATCTGCTGGCATCAGCGTGTATTTCCACATTAGCACTGACTAGCGTTTGTGTTGATGTGTTTTTCAGAAGACCTGTTTAATGTACCTCCTCGAATGCGTTACCTTTCGGCCTTCCTCGAAGAGAAACTATTGCGCACAGAAGGGCCCTTCATTCGTAAAACCTCAGCATTTTGAAACTGCAGACTCTGCCCTCAAACAGCAAGGTCTTTTAGAAAAACCTTTTTTTTTTTTTCAAACATAATTTTTTTTCTCAAGTTCAAATAAAATCTGTGCCACTGCCTTCTTCCTTTCATGTCTGCACCTGGGTGCTGAGATCTAAGGCATAAAGTAGTGGAGGCGGGAAAGAAAACGAAGACCTGCCTCACCTCATTTCACAGGGTGTTTGCTTTACTCGCTTGGCCCACCATATGCTAACATAATGTATTCTGCTGCCCCAGAAGCTCCAGAAGCCCCAGCTTTCTGAATCCTTCGGTTTGTTTTTTCTTCAGGTTGTGGTCCCCTTATGGTGATTCTAGTGCTCCTTTGGTCCTGCTGCGCCTTCTGCTCCCTAGAAGCTCTGACAAATGGTCAGGTTACCCCACAAAATCAGACTGAGGATACAATAGTCTTTTTTACATGGAAATCAGTTGAACAGTTACCATACCATTTTACATGACAAACATTATCATTATGTTCAGTGCCTTATGTATATGGAAACTAGCGTAGATTGGAGTTTTTGCAGTGGTTGGTGGCGGAAAAGAAAGACTTCCATACCCAAAGACAGCTTTGGTGTGCATGCCTTTGTGTGCCCATAGAGGAGCAGTAATGTTAACCAATCTCCCACACCCACAGCTGGCTAGGCAATTGGTTAATGTTGGATTGAACATGTCTGGCTTAAGTACTTGTGTTCCCACTGTGCATTTCATCAATTCTTCAATCAAAAGGGAGTCTTTTCCATACCGTCAATAGGCTTTGCTGCTTTGTCTCATGTTTTCTAGGATTATCTTTACATCCCTGCCTCTTGTTCAGTAGTTGTGTTTATACACGGCTGTATGGATAAAGCCTCGACCTCATTGAGGAACGCTTTAAGCTCCACGTGCGACGGCTTTAGGACGAGTCTGTCTCTTAACCTGGCCTCTGTTTGTTTCCCCCCCTATCAGGGTTCGCTCTGACGGACCTGACGGAGCAGTTTGCCCCCCCGGAGACGGCACCACCCATGCTGGCTTCCCTGCTGGAGGCCATTGAAAGAAAAGGTGAGTCACCCCCTCTACCCTACCAAATCTGATCAAGGGTATTGATTATTTTGCCATTGACTCTGACAGGCAACGTTTTCTTGTATCTTGGTAATTTTCAGGTCTGGATAATCCAACGTTGTATCGGACATTCGCTGCCGGGGCTGGCCTGGAAGTCAGACAGTGCTTTGAATCCGGTAAGCGGCCATTCTATCAACTAGGGCCCCATCGACCCCGCATGTACCATATTAATTCTGGTATAAATGTTGCAGTTGTGTCTGTTAGGATGTGCATACATGTACAGAGGGACATGGGTTTGTTTTAAAAATTCTGTGAACATATTTGAACGGACGGTAGTGATCGTGATTTAACTCTTGAAAAATCCTCAATGCGTAAAATGCCTTTATGTAAAATGTCGTAGTTCGTGCAGCCAAGAGCGTAGCAAGTGGTCAAATATACATGACAAAACGGAAGAATGACTTTATACCCCCACGTGCCGTTCACCTCCACCACTCAGTCTCGGCCCAACGCCATGTGGCACACATTGCACAGGGTGGCATGTTTGAGGCTGAAGTCCAGTAAAGGCCGGACCGTTTGCTCCCGATCCGAACTCAACGGCCCTGTGTCATCGTTGATCCGGGGAAGCACCGACCATCACGGGCCTCTAAGCCAAATCGATGTGTGTGTTTGAACAGATCAGCCCGCAGAGGAGCTTGACCAGCTGGACCTGGCCGGGCTCTGTGACGGTGTGCTCCGCTACTTGCAGGACCTGCCCCAGGCGGTCATCCCCCCCGCCGTGTACGCTCAGATGGTGCAGACCGCCCAAGGTGAGGGAGAGGAACGGAGCACTTAAAGAGTCCAAATTACATCATCAATAATTCACGAGCTCCCAAGTCTTTCCCTAGTCGTCTTTCCCAACAGTGTTGCATAATCATACCTTTTTGTTTGCAGATCGTAATAAGCGTGCCATGCAATGTCCTATAAAATGAGTCACTTCAATATTACATTTTTTAATGGTGTTCAAATTTACTTTTATAACACTATCTTGTTAGCGTCTCGTACGGGTGTCTCCAGAGACAGGCTTTATGAGTGTTGTCACTTGGCTGTACCTTAACCCCGACATACCATTTTTCTAGTTAATCATTGGCTTTCGTTTGGAAGTGCTCGCATAACCCCCCCCCCCCCCCCCCCCCCCACCTATGGACCGCTATCGAACACCCAGTACCTTTGAACACATGACTCCACTAACGTCAATATTTGCCTCTTTTCAGCTCACAAGCAAAATGACTCGCTACCTTGCTAAACGTCTACCCTTCTCCTCGGTTTCTACAGTTTGTCCTTTTTGTTTCTTTACTTTTCTAACTCCTCTCAGTCCTTCTTCTTCATTCTGGTGGTTTTCTGCAAGGATGTGTTCTCTGTCTGTCACAGGGTTTCAGAAACAGGATGCAGGTGCGGTTAATGTCAACTGAACATTGCCTTCCTCGTTCTCTTGTGGCATCTCTCTTGCCAGCCAATGGAAACACTTATTTTCCACCACAAGACATGCTGTGGTTGTTCTCCTGCAGTGTTTCTCATCTCATTGTTTGATGTAATGTGCCTTAAAACTGTGACCAGACAGAGAGAGAGAGAGACACGTGCAGATAACATTTCACGCAGGCTTTAGCACCTATTCTGGGAAATGTGATTATTGAGGGGCTTTTCTTTTTAAACGTTCAGTGGAACAATGAGTTCAGATTAGTAAATGCAGTAATATGCATTATTATATAGCATCAGCATAGGTAAGGCTTAGGGTTAACCATAACTATTTTAAATAAGTATAAATGAATGCCTTGGTTAACATGAACACCATGACCTCAGTTAAGTAAATGATCACCAGCCTCATTAGTGACATGCTAATTAACCGTGTGTGGATGCGTATCACTGCATTGACTCGTGATAACCAACGGCTCATGGCCTCGGGTCCCAGCGCTGACGAACGCTCCTCTTCCTCCCTCCGCAGAAGTGACGAACCCCGAGGAGTGCGCTCAGCTGCTGCGCTCCATCCCCAGCTCGCCCAACCTGCCCGCCCAGTACTGGCTCACACTGCACCACCTGCTGCGCCACTTCTCCCGCGTCTGCCACCACGGCCCCAAGAACCTGCTCTCCGCCCGCGCCCTGGGCGAGATCTTCAGCGGGGTGCTCTTCAGACAGGAGCTCGCCAGGTGGGTGGAGAGAGAGAGACGGAGGGAGAGAGAGGGGTTGGGGGAGGGGGAGAGAGACGGAGGGAGACAGACAGAGAGAGGGGGGAAGGGGGAGGGAGAGAGAGGCAGATAGAGAGGGAGGGTGGGGGAGGGGGAGAGAGACGGAGGGAGACAGAGAGAGGGGGGAAGGGGGAGGGAGAGAGAGGCAGATAGAGAGGGAGGGTGGGGGAGGGGGAGAGAGACGGAGGGAGACAGAGAGAGGGGGGAAGGGGGAGGGAGAGAGAGGCAGATAGAGAGGGAGGGTGGGGGAGGGGGAGAGAGACGGAGGGAGACAGAGAGAGAGAGGGGGGAAGGGGGAGGGAGAGAGAGGCAGATAGAGAGGGAGGGTGGGGGAGGGAGAGAGACGGAGGGAGACAGAGAGAGGGGGGAAGGGGGAGGGAGAGAGAGGCAGATAGAGAGGGAGGGTGGGGGAGGGGGAGAGAGATGGAGGGAGACAGAGAGAGGGGGGAAGGGGGAGGGAGAGAGAGGCAGATAGGGAGGGAGGGGAAGAGAGTTAAACTAACAACCCGCACCTCAAGACGATATCGCACTCGAGGAGTTTTGTTCCATCACAGACAAACCAAGACACACGGTGTCTGGAACACACAGACACCGAGCCGGGTACAAGCACTGACACGCGTGCAGGGCCTCCTGCCCGAGCCGCCCAGGCACACGTATGTGAGGCATGCAAGGAATTGAAGTGGAGAAGGTGGGGGCGGGGGGGGACCTCTACTGTATAATTAAAGCGCCCAGGCGGATCATCTGGGCTCCTTTAGGCAGAGACGCTGCATAAAACAATAACAGTGCGTACAACAATAAAAGAGAGAGGCCACCCGGTGATTATTGTCTTGTTCTTTTCTTTTTTTCCCCGGGAATGCAGTTGTGAGCCAAACCCGGATGTCCACGTGAAGATCCTGGAGGCTCTGGTGACCAGCGAGGTGAACGAGACCCAGGCAGCTCCAGGTAAACGCTGTTGTTCACTCGCTGGGTTACTTGTGGTTGGCTGTCTTCTGTGTTTTCTTGGTGTCCCCGAGATTGCTTCTGTGGAGAGACGAAAGAGAAATGTTTCATAGTGCTTTCTTTTTAATATATTTTATTCACACATTTCAAATCTATAAGCAATGTAAATCTACAACATTGATGAGCTGTTGCGTGAGTAACTTTTTGTAGAAAGAGGATTTGAAAAGGAATGGAATTAGTTTCTAACCACTTTTTTAACCGCTTCACGATATAGAGACGGCACAGGAAGTTAAAGGACGCAATCACAGGTCTATATCTGGCCTGGGTGCATGCTCAGTGAACCCTGGACAAAGTGTGTGTGTATTTTGCCGTTTCTAAGAATTGCTGCGTTATTTACCATTAAACATGTGGGTAACAACGGATGTCAACAGCCAGAGTCGATTTTGATTTATTTTTCTACAGTCATGAGATTGGTATTGTTAGTTTGCCTCATTTTATTTCGATAAATGTTTCCTTATAGTATAGCGAGCTTTGTTGACTCATAAACGTATGCAAAGCAGAAAAAGAAACGGCAAAACTGTGGCTGTTTCTCCCCCAAGCCCTCCTCCTCTGACTGGGGTTGTGTGTACGTGTGCAGCGTGGCCTGACACTGCAGTGTTTTCATAAGGCTAGCTAAAAGCAGCTGCAGCGGCCCCGGCCTCAAGACGCCCACATCTGACTGTGGCCGGTGAAACTTTTTATTACCTGCCGGGGAGCGAGGGGGGGTGGGTATATATAATGGGCCGCTCTGCAGGCCCGCTCTGGGCTGCCAGGGGCCTCGACTGGAGGGCCCCGGCGCGGAGCAGGGCGGACCTGCGGTGCCTACGCTCCCGACCGCAGGCGGACGTATTGATTGGCAGCCCGGGGGAAGCAGCAGCAGCAGCAGCAAACGGTTTAAAATGAAAGAAATCCCTCCAACGCACACGGAGCCGGACGCAAATAGAGCCGCAGACGCACAGGGTCACGCTCAGTCCCTCAGACACAGAAAAATGTGAAGTAGAAGGCAGTCGCACTATGCCTATCTCGAAAATATAGGTCGGAAGTATTTTTGGAAGCGCAAATTATACGTCCGACGTTGGGCTGCCGGAGAGTACGTCTATAAAACCCCTTCATTCTAGTTTGGGCCATATGTCTCTTTGTGTGTGTGCATGCATGACATACGTGTGTGTGTGTGTGTGTCTGTGTGCGCCCACTGTGACTGGGGGCTATTTAAAGTCCATGACAAAAGGCCCACTTAGAGTTGGTGCGCTGGGTTGCTGGACGTGCTCCACAGAGCAGGCCTTGTTAACAGGGGGCCGCGTTCGTGTCCTGGGTTCCTCCACCCTCTCACCTACCACCCCCACCCAAACCACCGCCCTCCCGGGCCTACACATGTCCCGCCTGCCTCAAAGCATTCGGCTCAGCAAATATTTGAAGTTTTCCAAGTTAATCATAAGTAAGACTCCGCTCCCTCCCTCACCTCCTAACGCTCTTCTGTTACACACACACACACACACACACACACACACACACACACACACACACACACACACACACACACACACACACACACACACACACACACACACACACAGAGGGGGGTACTTCAGAAGGCAGCTCTGACACTGGGGGAAGAGTTAGCCTGAAGAGCTCAGCCTCACTTGAGCACAGCCCCAACAGGAAGTGAGAGAGGGGGAGGAGTGGGGAGGAGGCGGTCCCAGTCCCTCTGGTCGACACGCGCCTCTCGGCAGATCATTAACCGACGAGGTTCTGGCCGCGCAGCAGCAACGTGTTGCACCTGACTCTGAACGAAGGGATTATACCTGCAGCTGGCTGATCACTGAGGACACCACACCGCGCTTTAAATACATCTGAAAGCGCGGTGGACAACCTGTGGATTTATATGATTTGTGTTATGGGCTTGTGATGAGAAAGGATCATTAAAAGGAGTCGCTGGTTATCGTAAGAAGAAGAATGCACAACTTGCAACGTGAGTTTAATGGCCTTTGTCTTTTCTTCATTGAAGTGAACTTTCCCCGTTTGGTATTGAGGTTTAGGGCGGAGTGGTGATTAAACATGAGGACCCGAGGGGTTAAACCGCCGGGTTTCGCTGAGTGGGTATTTACCCCTGCTCGGTTGTTGCTACACCCTCCGAGCCTATCACGAGGGGCTTTATGAACGGGTCCACTCTGCTGGAGGCTGTGTCCCACCTGGCCAATCAGGCGCCTTCCCCACAGCCTTTAAAGTGTTGAATACATCACCTATTGTGGGGGAGAGAAAAGTGTGACGGGACGTTGCGTCAGCATTGTGTGTTCAGGGAGAGAAGCTGGTTCTCGGGTGTGATAGTGTTGGTCGTATTACTAATAATACTATATTATTTAAAATGTATATAGATACGGCTCGCTCCCAGTGGGGCTTCATGTTGGTCCGGAGCCAGTAACGGTTGCTAGTCAGATCTGGGGCTGACCTGACAGTTAGGTGTCATCTTTAATCTTTACCACGAACCCCGGGTCTATTTAGAGGACCCCCCCTGGCCTCAGTCTCTAGGACACATCTCCCCAGACCCGCCCGCCCCCCCGGTGTCACGGCAGGATTACAGGCATAGCTGTGAGACCCCGGGTGGCTCTGGAGCAGAGCGCTCAGCGTGGCGCGCATTAGCCTACGTGCTGCGGCAGCACAGCCCGTCTTGTCTGAGAGCCAGCGCCGGGACGGCTCACTCCTCCTCCTCCTCATGAAGCACGCGCACACACACACGCACACACACACTTAGGGAGGGGGAGGAGTCAGCCACCAGGGAGCCCACAGCAGAGCTCTAGTGAGTGAGAGCATGAGGGGAAGAGGACGAGAGAGGCTGCATGTCTGCTGTTATGTGCTGCGCTCGCAGGCAATGCGCAGTTTTGCTTCCCTGTGAGATAAAAAGGGCTGCTTACCGCAGAGGAGAGAGAGAGAAGGAGAAGGGGATTTAAGTGTGTTTTTTTGCTAGTGCGGTTTAGGTTTTACTTTCTTTCTAGAGGATTTGAACCGGCGGTACAGGGAAACGGTTTGCCGGGAATGACCTCATTGCTGTCAGGGAGTAAAGGATGCAGGAGTGGTTGGTGACAGACACCCGATGTGATTGGCTGCGGTGAGTGATGTAACACGTTACCGAGCAGGCTACGCCGTGCCTCTGCTGTGTGGTCCAATAGAATCGCCGGAAAATTCATGCAACTCATGGCTGTTTGAATTAGACACCATGAATGGCCTATTTTTCTGTATCATTTACGTTCGTCTGTTTAGCTGTCTGTAGAGATTTAAACCCGACACTAGCTGATTGTATACAGGCTTGTTCAAAAACAGTAACCGCAGTGGTTTTAACCTAATTATTCGTATAACGGTCTATCATGTTTCAACATTTCTAAGTCGCTTGCTTAGGTCAGTGTATGGATTCAAAATGTTGCATAGGTAAATGGATATCTGTATAGGATAGATATCTGTATGTACCACATTGCTTTGGTCTGTGTAATGCGGTGCTGTGGTCCTGGTGGACCGGGGGGCTGCGTGGCTCTCTGGCACTACTTGGTCTTCTGCCCAGTAACCATGTGGCCGAGTTCTGCCAGGGCCGGCAGAGATGCAGCAGATCTGGTGCTAATGAGGTGGGAACACGGGGAGTGCAGAGGTGTGGGGTAAAAATAACCCTTTTAGCTGGACTCCTATTGGCTCTGCCGTCACAACGTTGCTGGCGGCGACGCCAGCAAGGACAGAATGACAGCCCCCACAATGACGTAGTACAAGCAAGAATGCAATTTATTGGTTTTCAAGTGGATAACTTCTCCAGGGACCTATTTTTGAACCAGTGATCTTGAGTTTCTAATATGTAATAAAAATGTGTGGGACTTAATTTAGCTGCAATGCAAATAAAACAAACACTTGGAAACAGGAGAGTGGGGTAGGTGGTCGAGATATCCATTGATGCCTCGTCTTTCATTGATTAAAAGCGGTTTGCCATTGACTCGCGCCTCACGCACATCTCAAGCCACTACGGCCGGCGAGGGGTGATGCGATTTGCACCCGGTGTAATGAAGTGAGGACCAGAGGCTAGCGGCCGCCAGCGGTTCCATTCTGCTGAAGTGACTCATCGACTAGTACGTGGATCACCCGTCCAGCTCTGTCACGCAGGGCTATTTTCAGACCCGCAAACGAGATTACCCCGCCGCTCAAGACCGATCAATACCTCGCAGCGCTAATGGTCCCGGGCTAATTCCCCCTTGTTTGTTTCCGCTAAAACGTTCTAACGGAAACACTAAACCTCCCCCCTTGTCCCTCTCGACGCAGCACTTCCTCCAAAGCCGACCAAGCCCGCGCCCGCGACTAACAACGGCATCATCACCAACAACGGCATGGCGCTCCATGAGGCAGAGTGGTACTGGGGCGACATCTCCCGCGAGGAGGTGAACGAGAAGCTGCGGGACACGGCCGACGGCACCTTCCTGGTGCGGGACGCCTCCACCAAGATGCACGGCGACTACACGCTCACCCTGAGGTGAGGCTCTCCCCCTCGCCGTTGCCATGCCCACCACACACGCGCATCATGCGTGTGTGTGTGTGTGTGTGTGTGATGTGTGTGCTCCATTGGCAGTAAGCGGTTTGCATCATGGAGCTTGCTGGGCGATGGCTAATTTCTCTTTCCCCTCCTTCCGGGCTGCAGGAAAGGCGGCAACAACAAGCTGATCAAGATCTTCCACCGCGACGGGAAGTACGGCTTCTCGGACCCGCTGACCTTCGGCTCGGTGGTGGAGCTCATCAACCACTACCGCAACGAGTCGCTGGCCCAGTACAACCCCAAGCTGGACGTCAAGCTGCTGTTCCCCGTCTCCAAGCACCAGCAGGTAAGCTCCTCAGGCCACGTCTGTTGTTCGTCTAGGCCGCTATAAAGCTGCCTGGTTTGGGCGCGTAAAAATAATATGGGGCTAGGGTTATATGACAGCTCCCCGGTCCTAACGCTTGACTGTGGTTGCCCCCCTGCCTCAGGATCAAGTGGTGAAAGAGGACAACATCGAAGCGGTGGGGAAGAAGCTGTGTGAGTACCACCAGCAGTACCAGCTGAAGAACAAGGAGTACGACCGGCTCTACGAAGAGTACACCCGAACATCCCAAGTAAGTGCTGCTCCTCATCGCATCAACGCGCTCTCAAGACCGGAGTCGGACCGGAACGACTGACCTGGTTGTTTCACTTTTTCTCTTCCAGGAAATCCAAATGAAGAGGACGGCCATCGAGGCGTTCAACGAGACGATAAAGATATTCGAGGAGCAGTGTCAGACGCAAGAGCGCTACAGCAAAGAGTACATCGAGAAGTTCCGGCGAGAGGGCAACGAGAAGGAGATCCAAAGGTAAGCGACCGCACGGCGTCTCTCTCACCATCACCACTTACCTCGCCATCCATGGCGACTGGCAAACTCATTGGCATCGCTTAGCGTTCCCTCTTCCCCGACTGCCTCTCCCAGGATCATGGGCAACTACGACAAGCTCAAGTCGAGGATCAGCGAGATCGTGGACAGCAAGCGGCGGCTGGAGGAGGACCTGAAAAAGCAGGCGGCCGACTACCGGGAGATCGACAAGAGGATGAACAGCATCAAGCCCGACCTCATACAGCTGAGGAAGACCAGGGATCAGTACCTCATGTGAGTGTCTCAGCCCGGTCGACACGTAGACGTGTGTTTGGCGTGGAGGTTGAGGAGTCCACGTCGGCCGTGTGTCCCGACGGGGCTGACCTTCTCCTCCTCTGTTCTAGGTGGTTGACACAGAAGGGCGTGCGGCAGAAGAAGCTCAACGAGTGGCTGGGCATCAAGAACGAGAACACAGAAGAGTGAGTTGTGGTTGCCACCTTTTTCATTCCTTAACCATGTGCCCGCCTCAGCATGGCTTCCCCCCCCCCCCCCCACAACTCCCACCCTGACCTCTGACCTCTCACGTCTGCAGTCAGTACTCGATGGTGGAGGACGACGAGGACCTGCCCCACCACGACGAACGCTCCTGGAAGCTGGGAAACATCAACCGCCTGAAGGCCGAGGACCTGCTGCGGGGCAAGAGAGACGGAACATTCCTGGTCCGGGACAGCAGCAAAGCCGGCTGCTACGCCTGCAGCGTTGTGTACGTTCCCTCCCTGTGTTGATTATCAGAAACGCCTCTTTGGAAACTTAACGTCATGTTAAAGTCTACAAGACTTTACTGGCCCTTGTACGGGTTGAGGGGTAAATGGACTGCATTTATACAGCGCTCTTCTAACCAGTGGTCCCTCAAAGCGCTTTACAATATCCATGCACACATTCACAGACCAACGGTTTGTCAACCACGCAAGGCCACAACCAGCTCGTCTGGAGCAGTTAGGGTGAGGTGTCTTGCTCAGGGACACCTCGACACTCCGCTAGGAGGAGCCACAGGAGTCTCCCAGTAGGGGTCCTTATGCGAGCGGCCCCTATCTGCTCATTTAGGACATGGAGCTGAAACTAGGACATTCTCCATTCCCATTTCTCCAGCGAGTGGATGAATTGAATGTTGCAGAAGATGAGGTCAGCGGGCTCTAAACCAATGTCCTCTCTCTCTCTCTCTCTCTCTGCAGCGTGGACGGCGAGGTGAAGCACTGCGTCATCAACAAGACGCCGTCGGGCTTCGGCTTCGCCGAGCCCTACAACCTGTACGGCTCGCTGAAGGAGCTGGTCCTCCACTACCAGCACACCTCGCTGGTGCAGCACAACGACTCGCTCAACGTCACCCTGGCCTACCCCGTCTACACCCAGCAGAGACGCTGAGACGCCCCCCGCAGCGGCCCAAGGACCCCCCAACCGTTGACCGTGTCCCAGGGGGGGCTTCTGGTTTGGTCTCCTTCTGACCGGACTCCACACAAGAGGCAGACGGACTGATGCCCACCAGGAGGCAGAGAACGACAATGAGGTTATTCAGAGACTTGATACCGGCTATGGATGACGTTAAGGAGCCTGAATGTAGATTCAACCCCTTCTTTATTTTTGTGGTCGTTGCTGTTGTGGCGGGAGCACAGAATCAGGCCGAGCCCGCGGAGCGGTCTCCACGGTGACGAACTTGAAGGCCTTCTCTTTCCAAACGGTGCTTTCTCCTTTCAAGCTGTACCAGCTGGAATGTCTCCCCCCCCCCCCCCGACAAGAGGAGGTCCCTCAGCGGGCGACAGAGACTGGCCGCACATTATCCCCCTTACCGTCTTGATTTATTTGGGGGGGTTGTGTGGGTGTGTGTGTGTGTGTGTGTGTGTGTGTGTGTGTGTGTGTGTGTGTGTGTGTGTGTGATGGTGCGAGGTAGTTTATGTGACCAAAATATTTTGAATCAGGAAGCTGTGTGTGTATGTTCGGGTGTGAACGTTAGTTTGTTTGTATTCACTTTTTTTTTTTTGTAGCAGAACATGGATCAGCTGATAAATGTAGCAAAATGGCACTTTGTTTGGGTTTCTTGAAAAGACTTGTAAAGGACTTCAACCCTGGAGCTGGGCGGTCAAGATCCCTTGCTTTTTCTTCATGGAAACAAAAACCTATTGGAAATGTGTGAAACTATGAACAGAAGAGATTAGGTGGAAACTATTAATTTATGTACATAGAGGACTTGTGCAAAGCGATAATACCTAGTGTACCATACCAAAAAAAGAATAGTTCTCGTTTCGCTGTGATCGGATCGGCTATGCAATTCTATATCACCTCTCAAAACTGTATATTTTCTTCTGTTGCCACCAACGATATAAGCTTGTTTTTGCTTGAAATAATATTTTTTTTTCCAGTGTAATTAAAAAGGATATTTTGTCAAAAATGCCAAGATGGAGAGAAAAAGGACAACTTGATTTGTAAAGGAAAAGAACATATACTTTATCGCAGATGACTTTATTGACTGGCTAACAGATGGACAGGTTGATTATTTTGTCACGCCCTGTCGCTTCAACCCGATCGCTTCTCAGGCCGAGCCTTTTGTTGAGTATTTGAGCTGCTTCACTCACAGTGACTTTCTTAACGTAGCCAGGCCAAGTTTTGACGATCTTTGTCGTAAACAACGCAAAAAGTCAAACTTTGGGTACGTGTGTAGCGTGTGCACAGCGGGGAAAGCTGCAACGTTAGCCGTACGCTACGCTACACGTCGTACGATAACCCCACGTGTCGTAGGATAAACGTGCGCTACACGTTGTACGATAACCGTACTTGTCGTATGCTACGTGTCGTACGATAAACGTGTGCTACACGTCTTACGATAACCGTACTCATCGTATGCTACTTGTCGTACGATAACTGTATGCGCCGTATGGCGCTGTTTCAACATCTCCTTGAACACGGAAAAAAATTATAAAGATTTATTTTGTTATAAAAACCACAAAAAGATATCAAAGCAGAACTGTTTTAAAAGACCATGGCTATGGTAATTATAAGAATAAACAGGGGAGGTTGTTCTATCTTCCTATATACATTGTCGACTTAGTATTTTTTTCTGTATCAGAAAAGCATTAAGTGTTTACATGGGTGGATCAGCTCATTTCAAATAGTCTGTGATTTCTTTATTTTCATAACGCATTATTGTATGCCAGTGGTGATGGTGGGCTTTGTTTGAAGACGGTACTTAATCGTGTATTCCATGTTTGAGGCCAGATTATGGGAAGTACAAATTGAACTCAATTGGACCGGACACTTTGGCACTTTCAACGTTGACCTAAACGTTGGAATCGGCACGTGTCACGAAATACAGCACGTTCTGGAATGATTCTATAATATCGCTAATTTGACCACCACTATAATAGAATTACTGGCCATTCTTGGTTGGATATTTTTCTTTTCAAATACTGCAATTATATACTCGCCTTAAAAAGAGACTTCGATATGGCCCTAACTCCCCCACAAAAAATGTACTTGGGTCGGTTTTGCTGACCAATTAAACACATTTTGTTCCCTATGTTTATAAATGACATTAACCTGATAAGTAGCATGATCATTAACCTAGTTTAAATAGTTTTGCTACCTTTCCCATGATGACAGCTTCCTTTTCTAAAAACTGTTGGTACTTTCTTTGTTTAATAATGGGAATGGTCTATGTGTATATTTTCAGGTGTAATGATATTATTAAACCACCCTATGTCAATATGTCAAAGTAAACGTGGTCAATATGATTGATTTGAGTTTATTCGAAAAGGAATGACCACAGGAACAATGAATGTTTGCTACAAAATAAATGACCGAGTACCCATATCCTTTAATCAAAAATATAATTCGGACTTATTGGAGGCAGAGTTTACCATTGCATTGCTAAAACATTCGTAATTAGTGTAAGAAAGAAATGTATGTATTTGTTTAATTCTCCTGTCTTGGGAAAACATTGTAGATCTCTAGGCTGTTGGCATCGTAATGTGTCATTGATCACATTATGGTTTCTTTGAACTGTTCTTAGCTTCTTCAAAATGCACCACTTATGTTTTAAGATCTATTTTTCTTTTCTCCCTTTTGTGTTCTGTACGACTTTGACTTATGTCTCGGCCTCATGTTGGGTGTGTCGTCGACACCATGAGACTGATTTACCAGTGTTCCACAGTTTTGCTTTAAAACCTGTATTGGGCTTTGTTAAATAAAAATACATTTTTTGTTCTTTTTAAGTAAAGCTTTCTCTTGTATTGTTGGTTCTTCACTCAAACCAGGATAAATATGCATTCTAAGGTTTAAAGGGGTCATTGAAACTCAAGACAAATATTGTTTTGGTGAACGTTGATTGACCACTCACAGCAAGGAGGGACAATATTTCATAGACAAAACAAGTATGACAGTGTGGCGCGATCCAAAGCATGTTGACATGAGTTTTGTCTAATCTCATGCAGGCTATCTGTACCCAAGCCTATCAGTAACAGACACCATTAGATTAATGTCATAAAACGCTGGGCTGTGGTTATGCCTTTACTTGTAGAAATATCAACCCAACATGACCTGTTTATAACGGGTTGGACCATCCTGATCGTGTTGGAGCAGGCCGGCCTGCCCACACCTCCACCATGATGCTCCAGAATGTGGTTCAGCCGGTCTACAGAGGTGCTTTATTACACATGTTTACATGGGCAAAGGCTCATAAATAAAAAAATAAAATATGTAGAGACACACACTTCAAATGTTTTATTAGAGAAAATAATATGTTGCTTCTAGCAGTTTATTCACTGCTTTTTAGGAACAAAGCTGTTTTTACTCTTGTGGATTTTCTCAACATAAGTCATTTCTACAAGTCCCATTCACTCTCTTCATGGGGCAGTACCTTAAAAAGGACTTAGTCATTATTACTGTTTTAGAGTTATATCATTCTAACGAGTCAAAAAATGTTATACGCAATAATTAATCATTTGTGTCTTATTTTTCAGGCAGGTGTTTTCAATAATTCATTTTCATTTCTATTATATGGGGAGGACAAATACTATAATAAACTATTTAAAAATGTTAACATATGCTTAAAAATCACAAATATGCCTCATAGAAGGAGATCAACACAGAAGGTTTGGATCCATCATTGAGTTTCAACTCAGTGAAAGGCTGTTACGCCACGTGGATCTGTCATTGTAGAAGGGTGTATCAAAAGCGCATTATCATGGGGTTGGACTTTTCCCCCATCTGGCTCCTATTACTGTAATAATGGTAATATAGGTTCATCCTATGGCCCTGATCCGGGGACATTAATCTTGCCGTTGGCTCAACACTGATTACCAGCAATAATCTTTGATGCAGACATCAGCACTGGGAATTAAAGGGGGAAAGGGCCTTACATCAGAGACATGATGTGTACTGAAGGATCCTTTTCAGATCTGCTGGTTCATCATGACCATTGGGTGAAATGAGACCTAATAGACATTTCTGATGGACAGACATGTACAATTCTCAATGTTTATTCTAATTCCATTGGTGAAATTAGACATGCTGGCAATTCCTAATCACACATGTACAGGTCTAAATGTTTATTTGAACTTCATTGATGAAATATGCCAGGCAGTCCTAATGAGCAGACATGTACAAGTCCAACGTTTTTGGGGGAAATCCAGACAATTCTAGAAATATCCTGCATGGTTAGTTTAACTCTTCTTTCCCCATAAGGATAGATAGCAGGCCTGAGTCTACGTCTGGACCGCTCCACTGCCGGTGGAGTCGGCCCACACGTGACGTCGCTTTCGTAAAACTCGCAGGGTGAAAGATAAAGCGACCAGTTCAGCGATAGCTTATCTCTTGCTTGGCCTGATAGAGAGACCATTGGCATTTGCATTACTCAACCCTCTGTTAATATTGTACAGATCTCTCGGAAACAGTCAGCAAGGACTCCCGAGCAGACATGCGGCCAGAGAGGAGTCAATGAGAAACAAAGTTCCCCTTATCGTTGGCCTACGAAGTGTTTCCTATCTTCACGGACATGGATTTCCAATTAATCTCTGAACGGTTTTAAGTTTAGACAAGGATTGCTTTGTCTTCATGGGGCCTACTCTCCCGGTCAATAGTCGGGTTTGTGCCGCAAAAACAAAACAAAAGCTAAGCCCCCAAATAAAATGTGTCACTCAAACTTTTAAAGCGTCCTTTAAAAAGATGTAGTAGTTGTATGCATCAGTTGTATTGCTACCAGCAAAGATACGCCATATGAACAAAAGGCTGTTTTTTTTTTGTTTTTTTTACAATTTATCTTGATGTAGGAAAAGGAAAAGCAGTCAAGATAAAACAGTAAAGTAGATTATCTTGACAAGATAAACATCCCAGTCAAAGTAGATGATCTTCCACTCATTCACTGCTTGTTTCTGCTGCCAAATGTATTTCACAAAGTGGTTGTAGACCTAAACAATACGGGTTATAAAGAATATAACTAAATCACCAACACTAAACTTACAGCCTTTACCTCACAAATTAGATTTGTGGCCCGATGTGATCTCAGCCAATGATGTGGGTCCCTCGTGTAGGATCCGCTTTGCCGTCCATCAGTCATTGGCTGCACTTCAGGGGTTGCATTTTGATCAAAATCTTTTGACCTTTTTAATCAATAATTGAGTCAATAGTGTATATAAAGTGGTCCTTAAGAAATACCAGCAGCCCTGTAGAGTTTTAGAAAGCAACTCAAAGCACCTTTAACCTTAGAAAATTACAGGGAGGGAAATGTTTCTGTCGAGGGAGGGTGGAAACAGAACCCAGACTGGCTGAGAAAGCAATTGTGTCTCAGGAAAAATGAATTGATCCTAATTAGCTGTCAATTAAGCAGAGCTGTCACTCACTCTAACATCATCCCTCCACACTGCAACACTGCCTGACAGCTCCAACAGACTTTATACATATATAGATAGAACATTAATATATTATATACAAATATAGGCCTAGTTAGTACATATTGAGACCTCCCAGCTAATGTATCTGTTGGCAGGTACCCTCGTTTCATGGCCAAGAACCATGCTAGGTCCAGTCCAGTGGATGTAGCCACTAACTACGCATTCTAACCAGCGAACCAAGTAACAGCTCTGCTGGTACAAAGTATTCTGACCCATACGACTTAAGTGGTCAACCTCCATACCATATCTTAGTACCATGCAAAGATACCTCTTTTTCATACATATAATCTTCTTCTTTTATGGCTTTGAGAGATACTTATTTTTTTACTCATTTAATGCATATTGGATTTAGGGATTCTTATTAAGAGAAGTAAACAGAACTGGGGTCATTGTTTAATATAAATCAGGAGCAGTTGGTATGGTAGATACATGATGATAAACCCAATTGAAATGCCCCTGTGTTTACAGTCATCAAGAAGATCAGCTGATCAAAAAAAGGGCACATGGTGAAAACTGCCAGCTCATGGGATCTGGATATCCCAACACAGATGTCCAACGGATTCTCCGCTGCCGTAGGCCTCACCAAATCTATCCTTTGGGGGTTTATGGGCCTCATGATTCATTGTGTTGCTAAGCCTATTTTATCCAGTTAAACCCTCAAATAAACTGCGCTGAATGAAAGTGTAATCCCACCCCAGCAGGCCCTTGGGCCTTGCTCTGGTTGAGGATGTTACATCACAGGCCAACCACATAACTTAAACCCTTACTTTGATCTGCAGGGAGCACGGGAAAGAGTAGAGTTTTGTTAAACAATTATGATATACTTTGTTCAATATCTTGCTCTAGTGTTTGAAGGATAGTGTATGGTAACGGGATATAAATAGATCTGTATATATACACTGTATATACAGTATATTTTTCTTTTAACTTTTGTTTGCGTTTACCTTTTGACTTTCCTCTTGAGTTTTTGCCTGCACATATATATATACATATATACATGCATACATACATGCATACATACATACATACATACATACATACATACTGTACATCCATACATACATTACATTCATATGTTTATAAATATATAGGTACGTACGTACGTACATACATACATACATACATACATACATACATACATACATACATATATACAGACATACATACATACAAACATGAATATATACATACATACATACATACATACATACATACATACATACATACATACATACATACTTGCATTCCTATACATACATACATGCATATGTACATACTGGTTCATAGATATATACATTCTAATAATAACATTCAATAATACATGGATTAGTTTGGTATTGATGCAGCAGTAAGAATTGGAGACACCAAAACAGTACCTTTAAGAAAAGCCTTATTGAAAAGAAGATTGAGAAGAAGGCTATAAGCCAAAATGATATCACAAGTGCAAATTCACAGCAATCGGACATCCGGCTGCCCTATTCATTCAGGCCAGCAACCAACAGCAGCTACTCTGTCCCTCATTTTAGCTTACATGCAAAAATACAAAGCAAAAAGGACTTCCAAAGGTACTCCAAGATCTGCGGAGGGGAACGGGTGACCTGATGGTTCCCGATGAAGCCCAGCGCCCGGCCCCCTACCGAAGGGTCCTCAGCCTCGCTGACCCTCTGCCCCACATAGGAGACGTGATTAAGGCAAACATTTCATTAGGTCCCTGCAGATGTACGTTAAGTTTAAGCAGTGCCTAAGAGGATTGCGTGCATGCATGAACTGATCCGTTGATTTAATGGAGGTCAACGCACAGATTTAATGACTCGCCAATTTGCCATCTGGGCCTATAGCATTTATGTTAATTTTTTTTTTGCTGATAACGCTGACACATACACACATACACACACACCTGTTGTTGTAGGCTAACAAAGAAAGTATACACACGTGTATATGTTTATGTATACTGTATGTATATATATACATACATAAACAAATTTATTTGTTTATATATGTAATATTCAATTGGGAAGCTTGTTTAATTTAGCATACCAAACTGCATTAAACAAGCTTCCTGATGGTATGCAAATGTCCCTTTATTCACCATTTTTTTACTATACAAATCAAGTATTAAAGGAGCGCTCATTTCATGGCTCATAATTCTTTATCTGTATTCACACTTTTACAAGGTTGTCAGTGTTTACAAGTGTCTCTTTGGTGCGTCAGACAATGATGTTGCTTATCAGCTCTGGTGACCCTGGTTCAAGTCCCACCAAGGGCAGTGGCCATTGAAGATTAAAGGACCCCTATTGTATCACCAGGTGTGAGGTTGATAAGCCTTTACACAAGATAACCTCTAGGGACATCCCATGTAGGTGTGTCTACCAACAGGGCAAGATCGCCCTCCCAGTCCACTGCGTAGACTGGTAGCTTTATCTGTCAGAGACGGTAAACAACAGCCCTCTCTGCTGCACAACAGGTTTGAATACACATTACAATTCACATGACATCATTACATTTCTAAAATGATATTATGTTTCCATGGAGACCCTGGCAGAATCCATCTCCAAAAGAGATAAGCCTTATCCCTCTCCACTGCAACACCAAGACACAACCAGTGTCACCAAGACACAACCAGTGATCGGTCTGATGTTATAAATGACAAAAGTCACATTCTTCTGAATGATTACATTCTTATTACATTCGACATTGATTGCTCTTGAAAGGTTTATGCCATAACTGTTATGTATATAGGTATGTAGGTATGGTAGAGGTGTGTGTGTGTGTGTGTGTGTGTGTGTGTGTGTGTGTGTGTGTGTGTGTATGAGTGGATGTGAGTGTGTGTAGTGTGTGTGTAGCGTAGGCCTCATTGGTATTGTATTATTACCAATATATTATAATTATTGTGTGACTTTAGACACTCCAGTGGCATATGAAACGGTAACAGTCAACATTTTCTGGCTGTGTCTAGGTGTGACTTACTTCTAGATTTTAGACAGAAATTAGAAGTCAATGTAGGGAGGGACAAATTCAGATTATCGTTAGTTATGTAAGCCTACGTCTCAGACATTATTGGTTTTGTGTCTCTCTCGTGTGGGTTTAAATATGCTTTTCATGAATGTCATTATTTATGTCTTAAAGGCTATATATTGAATTTAAAGCAAGAGCAGTTGAAACTGCTCTCACCTTGAGCTACCCGATTACTTTACCCCTCGTAGGCTCCTCGACCTGCAGACAAGTCTCCAATTACTGTGGGGATCCTGAATAAAACTGAGGTTATAAATGTAATAGATAAAGCCTTATTTGTAATATCTAGAAGGTGGTCTTTAACCGCTTTAATCACTGAGACGGAAAACTTGTGTAACCTGGAGCTGTATAAAATGATATACAGCTCGCACGCCAACAGATGGGTGATTATATATATATAAATCCATGGCGATCGGGTGAGATTCAGGCTAAATAGCACCACCATGGATGTGTGAGTACAGATGCAGAATCGCTGACAGAACGGTGCAGAGGGTGCTTCAGCACCCCCTGTTGGCTGAGTTTAGAAAGTTTATAAATAATTTCTAATTTAATATATATTTCATGAAATAATTGTCTCAAGGAGCTTGTGATATAATTACTTTGTATTAAAACAATTATATATAGAATATCAAAGATATGTGCTGTACAAACCGTGGCTAGAGGGAGTGCTATAAAGAGTGCAGCACGAATCATGAGCACAGGGATTGCTGTATAGGGTGCAGTAACAACTACTGTCACTGGGAGTGCTGTATAGGTTGTATTACCAACCACGGTCACTGGGAGCGCTGTATAGGGTGCGGTAATGACTACGGTCACTGGGAGCTCTATATAGGTGCAGTACCAACCAGGTTCACTGGGAATGCTATATAGGGTGCAGTACCAACCGCGGTCACCGCGGTCGCTGGGGGCGCTGTTTATGGCGCTGTCCAACGTAAAGTAACTTTTCTGGTCAAGGGAGAAAAAAAAAATGAATTCCACCCATGATTCAGTTGATTAAGGTGAAATGTTTGAACTGGCTAACACTCCTATGTGGGCTATGTTCGTATCAGCATCTGAGATTATCATAAAGTGATATGAGCATAATGTTTATGCCCACCCATAGTGGGGGAGGAGGGTAGGGAGGAGGTGGCACCGTCACAGGGTTTAGAGGAGGGGTGCAAGGCTCCATAAGAGGGTCTGATGAGCTATTTGAAGAGCTGAATATTCCTTTAGGGTTTCCTGTCGTGTGTAAAGACTAAATAAACGTTTTGGTTTTGTGTTTAACACATATAAAGGTACAAATTAATATTACGTTCCCAATAGATGGTGCTATTGACTTGCATTCTTGACTCCGTTAATTAGAACAGAGTTGATTGTATTGAATTGCCTTTGGAGAGCATGGTAGTATACAGCACATAGTACTATAATGATACTTCTTCTTGTAAACTGTGGTACTTTTTAAAGTTTACCAGGGATAAGTTTGAAATCAGGAAATGCACGAGTTACAAGTTACAAAACAGTTCAACTCTGCCTGTAATGCATTTATATAACCCTAACAGGGTTAGGGTTATAAATAAAGCATTTCCGAAATCATTCATCGCGCGTGCGTGTGTGTGTGTGTGTGTGTGCGTGCGCGTGTAGATGCCTTTGTGTGTGTGTGTGTGTGTGTGTGTGTGTGTGTGTGTGTGTGTGTGTGTGTGTGTGTGTGTGTGTGTGTGTGTGTGCGTCACACAACAATGTTTTAGTTTGAGCTTCCAAAACTTTTCTGTGGTTTTGTCATATTACATACATACATTATCTGAATAGGTTGAAATTATAGAATAGTATATATAGCCTTATATACATAGCCTTGTACAAATATTATATCCAAAGCCTTATCTACATATTCTATACATTTTGGCCTCCATTTACATGCATTCCACTCCAGTTCAGCCCAGACTCTGAACCCAGAGCTCTCTGCCCACACATTCCAGAAGGAACAGAGGCGAGCAAATACCTTTTCTAAGATACACCGTCTCGCCTGATCAGACATGTCCCGGGGTTTCACACTTCAGGACACCGCCCTCCTGACGGTCTCTTCCTCCTCCTCCTCCTCCTTACTCCTCCTCCCCCTCCAGTGGAAAGAGGAGGAGTTGGAGGTGGAAGGGAGGCCGAACCGCAGCCCCCCACTCAGACCTATGTCCGCCGGGACTCGAACCCCCTCCGGGTAGCCACCGGATGAGGCAATCCGTCTCCTTCCTTAAAGCCCGCTCACCAGCAGCCCCCTGGCCCAGTAGGACCATGTAAGGACTTCCTCCCTCCCAGCACAGTCACAGATTGCATAAATTGCCTTATCAGTCCATCTTTAACAAACTCGTATGTCAAAATTGCACTTTTGTTGATTAATCTCTCTTTTGAATTAACAAGTCTCTCTCTAACTCTCTCGCTCCCCTTTATTTTTACGCATGTATTTTTTTGTACGCACAATTATCATGAATGTCTTTTTGAACAGGAATACATACGTATTCGGCTCATCGGCCACCAGGGATCGCTGTCGGTCATCAATTCAGCAAAGCGGCACTCACCCCTCCCGTGGTCGTTGGAGCAGCACCCCGCAGTGAACCGCACACCGACCCCCTGCTTCCCGGACAGTACCATTGATCTGTGGAGCAGAGAGTGCCAGCTTCCGTGGTACTCGCCCCACAGGTAGAGCCCTTTATTTAATACATATAAACATTGAAAAGCCTTTAATGGGACCCTTTTCTATAAACCACCATTACCCTCACATGCCAGGCCCAGAGACTCGGCTACCGGCTCTTCTGACCAAGGTCGTCTCCGGGGGGAGACAAGGGGACAGATCCCAATAGACCGTTCATGGTGAACTCCTTCGCCCACTCTTCCTCCGCCGCAACTTCTCAGTCCACTGCTCAACAACACTACCCACATGGTTACCGCCGTCACCATGGCAACACGGCGGAGCGTCCTCTTCTCCTGCTCCGGCTGGGGAACTTTGACCCCGCCTCAACCTTATCGTGATGCTCGTTCTCTCGGAGAGAGGATGGACGTGCCGGGGGCACATCAAGCTGTAGATTGGGATCGTTTTGATAAAAAAAAGTTATATTTTATAACTGTTCTGAATGTATCGTTGCTGATTGGTCAGTCAATTGAAGGAAATAAAGTGAAAGAGCAGCCAATAAGAGGAAGCCAGAGGAGAGAAATAATAAGAAACTTCAATTTAAACTGTTTCAAACTGTTCACAATTGCACCACCATTGAATACTGGATGACCCAACTGAATGTTTTTAGATGCTCAACATTAAGGACACCGTTTGAATGTTGAACAAGTGTCCTTCGAAAGAACTGTTATATTTAATTAAAACCAGTTTACAGGGATATGTTGCATGTCTTTTTAGTAATCCATTTCCAAAAGCCAATTAAAGAATATTAAAATGCCACAGAATGAGTGAAAACCACCAGTCAAATTGCATAAAAAGTGCATTAGATATATATGCATTAGATATTCCATGAGTATATAGTGCACATATAAAAGTTCAGAAATACATCACTTTGTCATCAGTGTGATGTTCGTGCTTACTTTCGCTGGTACCCATATCCATCAAGGTTATGAAATTATCTTGTTGCTATGGTTTCCTCGTGCATGGGAGATATATGTCACACTTTCTGTCCTACTTTAACATGATACAAACATAATATGCTGCCCTCGAGAGGCAGAGAGACAGAAAACAATATATCAGGGCTCATCAGAGGCAGTGAGCATGTGCATTTTGGTTCCCATTGCAAAAAAAGTAATTACACAGACAATGATAGGTTCAACTGTAATCATACCTAGAGTTCAATGTGCATGCATATTCCACATGAAGATACTGGACATTTAAATGTTAAAAATAGTTGATGCCCTTAGTATTTAGAGCATGATTCGTCATATAAATACAGCCAACCATATGGGAATACATATGCTCGTTTTGGTCATGCTTACCCAAATTAAACAAAAATAAGAAAAGTACTTAAACTATCAACGTCAAATGTAATACAATATGTTTGAATACCATTTTGCCAAGGGGATGGAAAGCACAGCAGTTATTATAGTGTTTCAAGGCTGAGCGTTGAATCGTTTAGCATGAAGGATACTTTATCACATGAGTTGATTTGATTTGGTTTGGAATTATGACAATAACATGAGTTGTACTCACTTTCCTAATCACGAGACTACATTTTCAAGAGTGAGACATTAATGTTTAACACTTTAACCCAGAATATCTGAACGACATTAAGAATGGTGTGGTGCAAAACTAAATAAAAAAGAAGAGTGAGGAGAAATAAGACAGAGACAGAGACAGAGACAGAGACAGAGTCAGAGACAGAGAGAGAGAGAGAGCGAGAGAGAGAGAGAGAGAGGGAGAGAGAGAGAGAGAGAGAGAGAGAAAGACAGACAGAGACAGACAGAGACAGAGAGAGAGAGAGAGAGAAAGAGAGAGACAGACAGAGACAGAGACATAGACAGAGAGAGAGAGAGAGAGAGAGAGAGAGAGAGAGAGAGAGAGAAAGAGACACAAAGAGACAGAGAGAGAGACAGAGACAGACAGAGAGAGAGACAGACAGAGACAGAAGAAGGATTCTCAGTCAAGGACTCTCACCCAGATAAGCGACAGAGAGGCTGTTTGGCCTGGTTTCCCTAGCAGAAGGCGTGTGCACTGTAAATGTTTTAAAAGGAGGAGGACGTCTTGGATAGCAGAGGAGGTTAGGGGTGCAGTGATGGAGAGAGGAGGGGAGAGAGAGGATGGATGAATATTTGGTCCACGTTCCTCGTCACGCTTGAAACTAGTTTTGAGAAGAAAGTAGTCTGCACATCCCATCCAAATTTAATGAGGAGTGTGATTCCCTGCATAGTAGACAAACTAATCCAATACACAGTGCATGCAACGCACACATCTCTGCAACCATCACAGGCAGTAAGATAACCTACATCGATGCGATCGATGTCACACACATATTATGTGGGTCATTATGTGGATAAAATTACATCATTATTATTATCACCATGAGGGCTGAATCCATTCCCCTATTCAATATAGAATGCATTACAGGCTGTTACCCAGCATGCTTTGCTGCAGACTGAGCTAACTGGTGCACACACCACAGATGGCCGGTATTAATATGCTCCAGTTAAAATATGCAATATGATAACTGAAAACAAATGTTGACATTTGACACTTATCAATGCCGTGTTTTTTTCCATCACAAATGGCTTAGTTATAGTTAGTTGGATGGTTCATCATCATTTAAAGCACCTAGTTAAATTCCTCATATGTGCAAATGTATTCTTTATTTTGAAACATTCTTTTGGCTAAAGGATGTTTCAAACACGCTCACACTTTAAGTGTGAGTGTGCAGGTTCTATCGCTCACTCAGCCTTTTTCCATCCCGCTGTGCACAAACAGTTCCTCGTCCAAGCATGGGGTGGAAGTAAATGAGTACTTTTCCCTTAAGCACTGCCTCCGTGCAACGTGGATCCATCTCTTCTGCTGGGTGATTTTCATTTCAAGGGACGTCGTTAGCATTAATACAATAGCGTTCATTCTGTTGACATGAATGAGCCGGCCAAAAATAGGAGCCAAACAAAAATCCTAACTAGGCCGTTAACATTGGTAGCTCAGAAGGGGCCCCTGGGCAGGTGTGTTCCTCTTAGTATGGACGTCCCCGTCTGAAACGACCAGACCAACAGCAGATGGATGCTTATGACCCCTGCCGCCGTGGGCACATCAACCTAACTCACAGATGCCACCGGTTCCTCTGGTCCACAGATCAGACGGTCAGGCCTGGTAGACAGCCTGGCAGGACCGGCCAGAGGGCAGCTGGGGTGGTTATGGACAGTAAGGGTCTGCACATGCACACACTAACGCACGCACACACAAACGCACGCACGTATGCACGCGCGCACACACACACACACACACACACACACGCACACGCACACGCACACACACACACACACACACACACACACACACACACAGGTCGGATCAATTATAGCCAGTCTCTCTGAAGCCTCCTACATAGACTAGTTGTAATGAAAATTGATCCTGGCACCAAGTTCCACCGTGAGCCACTAAGCAGAGAGGGCCAAGATAGAAATGGGAATATTCTGCCCTCTACCACTGAGGAAATGGAAGAAGTAGAGAAGTATGCAAAGATATAATACAGCTTCAAAGATGTCCCCCAAAATAGAAATCTGCATTCAGTCCATTCAAATGTTATTTGCATTAACATTAATTTTTTTCTCAAACAAAACAATATAAAGCCATGACAAGAAAAGAAATACAATGCAAGGAATCATTCGATGATTGATACATAATCGAGATACATAATTCATACGTATCCAGAAATGGACCCGCCGACTTGTTTTTGCCCAACTGTGGAACTTTTCTGCAAGTCAGTCTCAAGTCCTGCAATGTTTCTCTCAAGCACTACGACAAACCAATGGCTTTCCCTCATTCGCCTGTGGCTTGGTGCTTGATTAGCAGATCCACGTGGTGGACTCAAAATACTGGGCAGGATCTTTGCTTTCTGGACTTTCCAATGTTTGATTTATCTGACATTCAAGGAGAACTATCAAATGCATACACATTCGTTTTTGTCATTAACATTTATGAAAATAGAAAATTAAACCATGAGCCCCATGTTATAATGTTAATGTGCTGACACCTAGATACTTTTCATACTGATTGTTTTTCATGCATACATTTTTTCTGAAGAGAGAATGTTATGGTAAAATATAGTAAATACCATGCCCTTCTGGGAATCATATAAAATATACAAACTTCATATAGGCATCAGCATTTTATTCATATATTTGCTATATTACGGCAGTTTTCATTTTACAGAAACACAACAATAGAAGTCATTAAATTAAGACTAAAGTGTGTTTAGTCTTATACATTGAATCAGCTGCCTTAATCTTATACACATTTGTATAATGCGTTGTGCTAAACTCCATTGGCTAGTCATAGCAGAGAGGGATGCCACGTTAAATGCCATCCCTCGTTTAATGTCACCGCTATTGGACTCAGAGATCGGCCAAACATAGATCTGGTGGCATGGTGGGACGGCCAACTGTCCATGTACTTATTACCAATGCTTGCAGCCTACTATGTAACAGATTAAAAAAAAATGTAATCATAAATGACGTCACAAAGGCGTACATGCGTAGAAATACTTCATGTAATACTGCTGCTGTTAGTTGATTAATAATGTAATTTGATTATTTAATATTTTAAGTCATGGCTGGAAGTTTTAATCCATGTTTAAAAAAAATATGAAGTAGGGAATCCAGGGCACATATTTAGTCTGCTCTTTCCTGGACAGAATCATACAACACATCTGTTGATCAATTCAAACACCATCTGCTTTTAAAACTATGACACAGTCCTCAAGCATGAAGTCTGAATAGCAGTCCCAAGATGCACCTCAACCTTGTTCTGTTCTCCCTATCGCTGCTGAATAGCTGTTTAGGTTGTTGAATAGATCATGAGTAAAACACCTTTTGACCAGATTCTCTTTCATTTGGTAAGGATCTGGGAACTGGTTAGGAGGGGATTAGTGGTTGTGCCCAAAGGCACTGCGGTAGGACAGACCCCCAAATGACCCAAACAACCGGTGTCTTTTTCCCGTTCAACCCCCTCCCTCAAGATGTTTGAATACCGTGTGATGCACATCCATGTATCCACCTCATAAACCTCTCCGTACATCACCACGGCACTGCTGTGACTTCCAAAACTCGGCCTCCTCTCAAACCCCTTGTCCTTGGGAAAAGTTTTGACAGCCTCGTTCTGTAGGTCAACGAGAAAGCAGCTCTCTTTTCTTAGCACCTCATTAACATTCATTAATTGCTTCCTCCCTCCCGGGTGTCCTCCTGAATCATAACGAGCAGCCACAAAGCCTCCGACGCAGACCGGACCCTTTCATGCTCCAGATAGTCTGGCCCCGCACAGAGATATACATCACCTAGAATAGACACGTTGTTCCCGTACACAGGGAGAGCAGGAAGAACGGGCAGTAGAGAGCCGGATAAAGAAGTACATTTTATTAACTTTTTATGTACATTAAGGGGGTTCAATATCAGCACGGCTGTTAAACCATGGCAAATATTAACACATAGAAATGGTATAATAAGAAAATAAAAAGGCACAATTGTTTTTCCAATCTTAAGTAAAAGGACAACACAAACAAAAAAGGCTTTCTTAGAACATGAGTAAACAGCAGGAGTAATACTGTGGAGGGTGAAGCGTGTTGGAGGCAGTTCCAGCCCAGGGAGGAGGGGACCAGAGGAGGGTGTATTGCTCCGTCAGAACGGGTTCATAGGGGCCGGAGAGGACCAGAACCAGTACAGGTTGGTTTCACAGACCAGGCAGCATTGAAATAGATCAAAACGTTGGTAAGAAAAACAGAAAAAGCAGCATTGGGGAGAGGGCAATGTGATGGGGAGAGAGGGGGGGGGGGGGGGGGGGGGGGCATTTCCGAGTCCAAGACATCATGCAAGCATCAGGTAACCAGCAGGCATTTCTGTCCCTCTTGAGAAAATACTAAATGAAGTCACCCAGAGGGTCAGAGGTCGTGTTTTCAGAAACCGTCGACCCATCGTTTGTACATCAAGCAACAAAAGTCATTCAATAAGTGGCAACGAAAACGACAAAAAGAAAAAGGGAATTCGAGAGGTTGCACAGCTGCGTCGCTGAATGACTCTGAGAATGGGGGTCCCCTAGGGAGAGAGGGTTAAGGGAAAAGAGAGACCAAGGCAGTTGTGGAGCATCTTTACAGCAGACATGGTCAGAGCTCCCATTGTAGGGCACAGATCATCGCCAGCTCGGGGTCACCAGGGAGAACATCATCCTCCACACCGAACGCCAACGGTCCTCCCACACTGGGATCAGTTTACACCGCCCGCGCTCCCCTCCCAGCACACCAACGTAATGCTATCACAGATGGGATCAGGGGAACAAAGTAACGCTACCTAGACGACACACAGGAGGATTGCATGTGCAGGAGAGAGACGTTGCAAAAAAAAGAAGGATAAAAGGATAAAAAGATAAAAGGCTTTCACTGCTGAGTTCTGCTCCCACCCCACCACCATTGACCTGTATCCTCACTTGCTTGGGGGTGTGGGGGGAGAGGGTGCTTACTGCATCAAAATGCCTTTGGCCCCCCTCGTTAAATGGCCACCATGTTTTTAAATAACGGTGCTTAAAGGACTGCTGTGAAGCGATGCTTGTAGCAGCGGCTGCTATCGAGCCACGCAGGGATAAATCTCTTCCCGGTACGTAAGACCGCTGCAACATCGTACGGCTGGGTGTCCCAGACAGACACCAGGCACGTGCCGAGGGCAGCTTTAGAAACACCAATGTGTCCTGCAAATCATACGGCACCAACAACACAGTGAGATGAAGTCACACTGAGGTTAATGAGGACCGCTTGGCGAACAGGGCTGAGGTTGTGGGTTTGAGTCCATGTTCTATGGTTCCACTCAGTTTCCTAAGCCATAGCACACATTATACAGCCACATATATATTATATACATCTTTTATGTATACAAGGTTCAGTCAGTCAATCTGAACCGCAGACAAGGCCTGCTGATTACATACAACAGTGATGTAATCGTTTCAAGCCGTAACATTTTAGCAGGCTGTCTAGCCCTTGAAACAAAAGGCCCAGCGTTCGTACAGTAGGGTTGAGTCCCTCTCTTGTGCACAACAATACTCACATCCAAAACAAACCAAAAAAAACATACATCTGGAAAACAGGCTTTCAGAAGAATGTCTGACGTTTTTCAACTGTAACAAATCCGTGGAAAATTGAGGACAAAATACTAAATTAAAATCGATCGATTCCATGATGATATTGATAGTTAACACCACAGTAACACATTCTGCTTAACGAAAAACACACACACACACCGATGATTCTGTAACTGTAAAGGACGCTTTAAGGCAAAACGATAACAGACACTGGTCCAGCCTAGGACCAGGATGTGGGGTGCTGGGGGATAGGTAGGGGCACTAGGAAGAGGAGGGGGCACTGGGAAAAGGTGGGGGAACTGGGAAGGGGTGGGGGCACTGGGAAGGGGAGGAGGGGGTACTTGGAAGAGGAAGGGGCCCTTTGAAGAGGAAGGGGTACTGGGAAGAGGAAGGGGTTAGGGCTGGGCGATATATTGATATTTGAAATATATCGAATTTTTTTCAAACAAGACAATATCGTCAACATCGATATAGTTTAATTTGCGTTGAAAGTACAGCATATTTTATCCATCGCGATTCAATTCTGTGCTTCAGATTGATGAGGAGGTAGAAGAACCAGAGACATCTGAGACTCCGACAGTCAGGTTCTCGGTCGGGAGATATATTAATAATATAATTATTATTAATATATAGGCTAATAAGATTCATAATATTCCGGAGGCGCATACAGCTTTTGGCCGTGATACTATATTGTAATGTTCGGCAGTGTCTAGTCCATGGTTTATGCAACCATCAAACTGTATTCAATTCCGAACGGTAGGAATAGTAACGGTAAATCCAAACGGTAGGTAGGTAGGCTATAGTAATAACGGTAGCTCCACAGTAACTCCCCCCCCCCCCCCCATCAGCAAGGCAGGTTAACGAGCACAGCGACACAGCAGGCTGGAAATGAGAGCACAGCGGCGCCACCGATGTAGAATGACGAGTTGGAGCGCGGCAACGGCAACTATGTTGTTGCATCAATAAATATCGATATTTATCTTATATCGATATTCTGCTTGAAGATATCGAGAAGTGACTGTTGGTCCATAACGCCGAGCCCTAGAAGGGGCCACTGGGAAGAGGTGGGGGCACTGGGAAAGGGAGGAGGGGGCACTGGGAAGAGGAGGAGGGGGCACTGGGAAGAGGTGGGGGCACTGGGAAGGGGAGGAGGGGGCACTGGGAAGAGGTGGAGGGGGCACTGGGAAGAGGTGGGGGCACTGGGAAGGGGAGGAGGGGCCACTGGGAAGGGGAGGAGGGGCCACTGGGAAGGGGAGGAGTGGCCACTGGGAAGGGGAGAAGGGGCCACTGGGAAGAGGTGGGGGCACTGGGAAGGGGAGGAGGGGCCACTGGGAAGGGGAGGAGGGGGTACTGGGAAGATGAGGGGGCACTGGGAAGATGAGGGGGCACTGGGAAGATGAGGGGGCACTGGGAAGATGAGGGGGCACTGGGAAGGGGAGGAGGGGGCACTGGGAAGGGGAGGAGGGGGTACTGGGAAGATGAGGGGGCACTGGGAAGGGGAGGAGGGGCCACTGGGAAGATGAGGGGGCACTGGGAAGATGAGGGGGCACTGGGAAGATGAGGGGGCACTGGGAAGGGGAGGAGGGGGGACTGGGAAGAAGAAGGGGGACTGGGAAGAAGAAGGGGCACTGGGAACAGGTGGGCGCACTGGGAAGGGGAGGGGGGGATCCAGATAGTAGTCCAGAGCTGTAAACAGTCAGAAGCCTCGCAGGTTGCACAGGCGTGACAATAGAGGGGGTGCTCTCAGTGTGTAGCCCTAAGCAGGCAAGCGCGTAGTCGTAGGGACACTGTGGGGCGGGGCGGGGGTAGACAGCCAGCTAGATTGGCGGTGTTTCACACGCGGTGCTGTTGGCTCAGTCACTCTCGTCTGGATTCTGGGGGTCCATTATTTTGACATGGGTGAAGGGAAACAAGCCTCGCCTCCCATTCACCTCACCCTCCCATTGGCCGCTGATGTTCATCCGCATCACCTTGACGATGTCCCCCACCTGTGGAGAAACACAAAAAGCACACATTCAGGAACTAACCAACAACAATGAAAAAAAATAAAACAGTAAAAGAAAGGCACACCAAAACCCAAGCTCAGGGCTATTCCTAGGAAAGAGAAGGGTTATCAAGGGACATACTCTCCTTCGAGACCAAGGAGGTGGATAGCCCTAATTCAGCCTCCTGGAAGAGATTCCTGATTTACAAATTGGAAAGTTACGACAACCGTGGTATCTCGAAACAAGGACAGAATGTTAAAACGAGATAACCGAAAGTGTATTCATGCAAAGGCAGCATCTAGTCGTTAAAACAAACACCATATTATTCATAACACCTCGAACTGCTGGAGGTTTGTATAAAAATATCTAGATATGTGCCTCCGAGTCGAACAACCACGGCTCTACAGATGTTCAGCAAGGGGCCGAACGGCTTTACGACTTCGCTTAAAAGGTCCCATGACATGCCACCAGGTGTGGGCTGATTAGCCGTTACAAGCCGTTTTGGAAATCTGTCCCTTATGACATCACAGGTGGGGGTGTCCACCTAGATGTGTGCTAGATAGAACAGTCTACCAGGCTACCCAGTGGACTGTAGCAAACGTTGCTCATCTATCCGTCACACATCTAGGTGGACACGCCCACCTGTGATGTCAGAAGGGACAGCTTTCCAAAACGGCTTGTAACGGCTAATCAGCCCACACCTGGTGGCATGTCATGGGACCTTTAATAACATTGAACATTCAGAACCATACGCTCTCAATCCGGGTACAAAAAAAGAACAGTGAAATGTCATCATCAAGATAGTCAACAAGACTCCAAAATTAAAGCGTGGAAAGCCCCGTTTGAAAGTCACCGTTATCTATGATTAGTTATCCTTGGGCTCATGGATGGATTTGCATCGCAATCAACTTATCTAGAGTAGCCAGAGAAGCTGAAGGCGGTGATAAGCAACTACGTACTTCATCTGGTCACACATGGGACTACACTGATTTACAATTCGAAAGAAACCAAGACTCAAAACACAATGAAAAACAATGCATACGCGTTAAGAAGCTGCAAATCACAGCGCATTATAAGAACCATGTTGTTCAGGAGTACAGATCTAGTATCCCTACATGTATACTTCGGAGACCGTGGGTCAAACCAAGAACTTCTGGTGACTAGGGTGCGTTAACTTCCTCCAGCATCTTCTTTCTGGTCCCCCAAAAGACCGGCGAAAAACCTCATGCCGAGACCCTGCATAGCGGGTGTGAGCTCCAGGCTGGGCCCTGCTCACACCAAGAGGATTGGGACCAAGAGATGCTGGTGTCCCTGCCTGCCGTGAGAACATGTCAGAAACCGTATGCGTTGTAAGTGAGTAATTTCCAGCGTTTGGCCATCGAGGCCAAAGTTGGTATTTGTGTGGTAATCGATGGGAAATTCCATACTTGTGTGTGTGCGTCCATAATTAACAGTTTGACATCGCCTATCCTAAATGAGTACACATTAAGTTATTGCAGTCCTTTTATCTAATAAAATGAAGCAAAAAAGCTAGTGGCTACCAACTATCCTTAATAAAAGTGTGCTAAATGACAAAGATAAATAGATTACACTTTTGACACTTGGTAGTACACTTCTACACTCTGTACTGTCCCTCACAACCATAAAACCTCTAAGGTCATCTAAGCTGCACACTGTGGAGGATCCGGTCTGGGTTACCGCCTGCATGCATCTTGACAGGAAACCCACTACGGATGTTTCTAGTATCTACACATCACGTCTCAACAGTATCCACAAACCTAGTCACCTGGGACTCTTCGAGTTACCCAACACCAAGAACCAGTGAAATCCCCATCCAAAGCATTTTTCGCCAATCGACGGTGCACCTGCAGCATTCATCTGTCTATCCACCACCAGTTCACCCTTGAGTCAGCACAGGGCCATAATCCCAGGTCGTAAGCCAGACCTGCTGCCTGAATGAGTTCACACCAAACAACCATTTAGACTCAACACGTACAAACGACATGAGCTAATGCTGAACCATTTCGTTTACCGAATGAACGCTTCTGATCTTAAAAGAGCATTGCGCGATAAAAATGAATAGCAGACTACTTTAAGACTTGGTGGTTTTGCAAAAATTATATCCAATTGTATATCTTCTTTGTTTTTCCAAATTTATGCAATTAATTGATGAGGCTTATATTGGTTTTAAATAGCTTGACATCTCCAATTACCTCCATGTACTGGAACTGCAAAAAAGTGAAAAATGTTTGCTTCTATATATACTTGAAGGATCAGGTTCCATTTTTAACTAATCTTATGACGGACTTATTGAAAGAGCTGCACAATGTAGTTTCTCTTTACGGCTCGTAATAGATTCAAACTGAGAGGAAGTGAAAGCAAACTTGCAAAAGTCATGGCTACTGAAAAACCACGGCAATGCCAAATGCGTTATGCCAGGTACAGATATGAACATGACATGTTGGTTTATTGTGCAGCTTTGTGGAGTTCCTGGCATGCTTAGGACATTCCTGGAATCTTCCTGGAAGATTTTCACCAATGAGACTCGAGGCCAACCCAATTGAGTCTCAAAAGTCACATGACCGGAATCACTTGAGAGGACCGGTTTCAACCCAGTCTGATTCAAATCAAATTTGTTGAGTGTCGCAGGCAGTTGTGGTCACACACATTCACAGACACACACACACACACACACACACACACAACACTGGATATGGATGAAGCCCACTGACCAAAGGTTTGTTTAATCGCATGTCTCTTCTTTACTTCCTCTTTGTCAGTGTTTCAAAGCTGTTTTATAGAAAGGACGATAGCCGAATAATAAAATACCAGGATGGCCTCAGTTCTAAACAGATCTTTGAACCATGGAAGAATACCTCAAGCATGGAAGAATATTTCAAAGTTTTTAATCGGTCCAGTTCTGGCGGACTTGCTTCCGCTGGCTGCTGCAATATAATATGTTGTTGTAATGTATAGCAGCCAGGGTAAAGAATATGGGAGTGAAGATATGAAAAGTCTGTAGACCAAGACAAATGAAGAAGAAGAAGAAATGCAAGGCAAGCTGAAATAAACAAGTATGGATTTCTTGACTGGGAATCGACATAAAATCGGTAGCAATAGATGGGCAGGGATTATACTAAACTTAACAGCTTACTAGCCCTGATGGCTAAATCAATTTGTCAAATGAAAATTGTAATTGATATGATTTTCATACCATTGTCAATAATAACGGCATAACAGTTCCAGAGTATTTTGTTATTGTTTTGCATGTTATCCATAATAGTTAACTACCAAGACTCCCACAGAATAAATTCTGAGATCTGCCTCCCGATGGGCTTTTATACCAATGAACCAACACATTGATTAGGCATTATCCCAGTCCCACCACGAGGCTGCCACTGTCCTTTATTGGTAATCTATGGATGAGTTCACCAAACAGTACACTGCCAAGTCACCAGGCCAAACATTACTCAGCATTTCTTCACTCAGAAATAGCTGACTGCATTTTCCCTTTAGAGAGTCAACACAGGGTGATTAATAGACCCTGGATTCCATTCAAAACGGTAGCAGAGCACCACATCGCTGAGGAAAAGGGCAGCTTTGGAGGGAATGTTAATGTTATGGATAGGAGAGTTGTTTTGAAAGTGGGTTGCACGTAATAGTACATTATGCTAAGCCATAGCATAACATACCATATTACAATCTCATGTGGCTCCAACATAGTTCATCCAATATGGATGATTGGCTTGCAAGTCAAATTCAAATGCAACTTCCCCATTGTGATTGAAGAACACTTGCATTGATAATATCGGTCACATGAGTCACTTATAAAGCCCAACATGTGGCCATGCCTGTTAAACCTTATAGATCATATCTGAAAAGCTGTCTCAACAAACAGCAGAGCTGTACCTATAACTAAACCTCCAGCCCCTCTGTGAACCCACTCCATCTCTTCAGGTGTTGACATTGCATTCTCAGATTATTTAGAAAGCTTTACCTTAAATGTTTCCTAATATAATGTATCGTAATTTTCTTTACGTTATTCTAATTTTCATACTGTGGACAAGCCCTTAGGACTACAGATGCTAACTACCCTCTTGGCTAACTGACACATTTACAAAGAAGTGTGAACTAGTGTAAGTGTAGCCTGATGTGTACCGCCCCGTGGACCATAAACAACAAAGTGTGCGTACCTCTAGAGCCAGGGCCGTCTTGTCATAGGCACAGGGGACTCTCCTCTGGATGGCCTTGGCCATGACGGGCCCGTTGGCCAGGGACGGCCCCGGGGAGATCAGGGCGGCCGGGGCCCCTGGGGGCAGCGGGGTCGGGGTCTGGGGCTGGGCGTAGGCGTGGGCGTGCGAGGGCTCGGGGATGCCGTAGCTGTTGGAGTTGCGGGAGCCGTGCGGCGGCTGGCCTGGGTGCGGGGCCTGGCGGGCGAACTTCTCCACGTAGGGCACGGGGATCATGCCCACGCGGCCCTCCTTGCTCTTGGCGCTCCACCACTGCTCCTCCGGCTTCTCCAGGATGATCAGCAGCTCGCCCTTCTTGAAGGGCAGGTCCTCGGCGTCATGACCCAGGAAGTCGTACAGCGCCCGCACGTACTCCAGGTTGTCGTCCGGGGGGCCCATGGGCTGCACCGGGCCGGAGACGGGGCTGGCGTACCTGCAGCAGGGCCATCGTTACAGGGAGGAACAGGGGAAGACATGAGGAACAACACTAGCAACGATAGAATAAAGAGAGGGTCGCTCTTTAAAGCTTTTACTACCACCACTTCTAACAGTATTTTAATCAGACGGAAAATACCCTCCTAGTGTCAATGGTTGATTTCTTTACTCCTCCAGGATAAGGCTGAACGCCACTATGGGTTGTGCCATTAAGTATGGGTTATTCTTCTTGAATGCATTGCTGCTTCAGCATCATAATCCCTGGGCTCAGGGACAACCAAGTATCCTTAGGTGGCTCAGATTGTATGTCAAATTGCCAATCATGCAAGAGTCAGATTAGGTTAAGTTTTTGAACTATCAAGGGAAGCACCTCTGACTACAGTCACCACCTCCCCGTAACCTGATCTAGTAAAGCCTAGTGTGTATTCTCTACATGCGTGTGTATTAGTATGTATTCTCCAAATAAGCAATTCTAGGTCATAGTATTCCAAAGGAATCCTTTGGTTTGAATTTACAAACACACAGAAACGTCACATTTGTGTCAACTTGGAAGGAACTCTGACATTCAAATAAATAACAGTGAACCAAAATTATTTGCAACATGCAAACATTGTGTCTGTGGTGTGAACTGTTGTCCACGACTCCATGGTCTTGTTGTAAACAGAAAGACAAGATAAACAGATATTATTTCCATTACATATGTATTCGGGAGCACATGAACTCGCTCACTTGTCATATTACAAATCAGTTAGCTTTCATTACCACACCACACCTCCCTACAGACCGCCCAGAGCAGTGAGATATGTGGGAGGTGTTGGAGCGTGTTCCAGCCCCGGCATGCCAGCTACAATCGAACAATGCCGTTTGATTAAAGGCTTAATCAGAGCATAATTGCGGGAACTGTGGTAATATTAAATACGTAGCAATCCGGTTGATGATCATCCGGATGATCCTCATAGAGTAACTCACTGGGTCGTCATAATAAGATATGTAAGGTACAGGCAAGAGATTGAAGACATTAGCCAACACCTGAATGGAGCAGCCACTCACCTCGATGCTGGCTCTATCAACGTGGTGGTGTCCAGGTAGTGGATCTTATAGAACTCCAGAAGGGCGGCGAGGTGCTCGAACTCCTGGTCCCCTATCTTAAACCTCTTGCTCGACAAAGAGTTTATAATATAGTGGGACACTTTTGAATTCTCAGATACTGACAGCACGTAGTCACCCGGGCAGGTCGACGAATCCCTCACCAGGAACATACCATGTCTCTGTCCCTGTAATCTGTTCTGAGCCTCTTGTCGAGACACCGGTCCGAAATACCAGGCGGACCGATCGGACGAATCGAACCGTGCCGCGGACATGATTCTCTCTACTCGAAAATAATAAATAAACAAACTACAATAGAAATGACAAGTAGACTAACAGCTACACAATAAATTAAAAGCCTCGTGAATCCGCCGGGCTGGAGGAACAGAGCGATCTACCGGATCTTGAGATCCAGGGCAGGGCGGTCGGCGCTGACGTTCTCGAAAGGGTTTCTACCAAGAAGGTGCAGGATCCGGAGACCTCCACCGGACCAGGACCCGACGTTCAGGGTCAAGCTGCGACTAGCTGGCTCCAACTCTGGGACATAATGTGTCTCCCTTGTCTTGAGGCAATGGCGACGGGCGGTGCGAGTGGCCGACACTTGGACGAAAGACGCACATCCAGTGCGGTTCAGAGCAGCAAAGGATTCAAAACGACGGTTCCCCTTTTCGTTCCTTCTTCCGACAAAGTGAGCAGTTGTTAAAACTACTCCTCTGCCGCCCCGGTCACGTCTGAGAACGGAAAAGGTGAACCTACAGTGGCATCAAACCGGTTCCTCATAACGGCGCCATAATGCGGACGGCCACAGGTCGGACACACAGTTACAGTCGCTGGTCGATCCGAGTGTAAAACACGAGTCACGGAAGCGTCTCAGAGGTCCCCGTCTTGAGTCGGAGCAGACTTTTGGAAGCGGTAGCAGTAAAAAATGGCGGCCTGGAACACGTCTTCACATCAAATGCGTTAATAACAGTGACCCGCCGGCACATGCGTGCGACCTGGGAGGGTTACAAAACGAGCGCAGGGTTCGCGCGCACTCCGGTCACCGCTTTGTATGTATTTCCAGTTCGCGCAGGGCTGTGTTTTATACTTTCCCCGGTTCTCTGCGCAGCAGCCCCCCTCTCGCAAGCCGCTCGAGTGAGACTATGCGAGAGCGAAAAATGGCGACGGGAGGGCAGGTCTGCGCGCTCCCACTCACTAGCCGCACGTCACGGACTGCTCGAGGAGGCTGGCTCGAGCTCCCCGCCAGCCAGGTGACGAGTGTGGACGGAGAGAGGTCGACGGCGAGTCCCTCGTGGTCGTAACGGGGTTCATCGATACGACTCCAAATCCACATTTAAAGGTTTATAAATAATTTCAAACCTAGGTAACCTGATACAACCATATCGTCGGTGATACTTTATAAAAACATCCAGTCATTAGTAATTTATAAGCTTTTAGTTCATTAGAAAGCATTAATATACTAGATGATTCAATTGCTTTAATGTTATAATAATGCTTTGTTCATAATAAACTAAAGGCTTTAAATTACTGAAGTTATTGTATGGCGTTAACATATCTTCCATTTCCGTCGTATAGTTCCTGGAATCATATCGTCATGAAACGCAGTTTACGGCTCACAGTTCAGACGACTTATGATGATATGATTCTACTCTCCCGTTTTAGTCCAGGAGCTCTCGTCAATGAGTCTTGGGGTCTTTTATTGGAGACAAGGTGGGAGAAAGACAATAAATCCCTTTCTAATGACATATTCTTAACACAATCCCCCTGAATTAATATTGTGCTGAGATGTAAACAGCATATACAAACAAGGCTGTATTCAAAACAAGCAAGTCATAAAACATACTATTGTAGTGTATAGTCTATATTTCTTAGCAAACAATCAGAAAATCTTAATTCATCAGATCTGAGAGATCCCTGCCCCTTTTTTCGATTCACGCAATATTTCACACAACATGAACACTAGCACAAACAGGAGTCAGGGAGGGGCCTGGGTGGTGTGTTTACTTCTGCTTATGGCATAAAGAGGTAGTTCTCTCGGTCTACCAAACCAGTCACTGAGGCTCCAGTTCAGCCCCAGTAGACTGCAGCTGGCTGGCAGGACGCTGCCCGTTCCAGCAACACTCGCTGAATGCTAATAGACACTGAGCCACTGGTTGGAACTGGCTATAGTGCCGGCCAGTTCCCACATCGCCCTACAAAGGCTCTGTGATGCAACAAAGTGGCACGGCCAATGCTGGTGAATTATTCGTCCTAGGCCCTGACCACTGACAATGGACGCCGGGCGGCCTTATTGTGTGTGGATCTGCAGAGCTACTCTTCCCCCCATACAATGTAGCCGTGTAAGGCACGTTAAGCGGGAACACCAGGGCCATGATGGTTTTGTCTTATAGTATCTATTAAATGGCATTTGAGATGTTTCTTCTTCATGTTGTATATCTATGGTTTATTTAGAAACAATTATATGCCACGCAAGAGGAACATGTGAGGTCGTCCCGAATATGTGCAAAATAGAGTGAGTAACAAGGAAGCTTAAGCATAGAAGACTTGGCTGTACTCTTTCGTTAATAACAAAGTGGTGTATTTCTATTAACCACAGAAAATGCCACACAACAGTCTGCAGGCATGCCTCTTCATTGTGAAAGCAACTTCCTTCATAGGAACAGCCCCTGGTGGAGAAGGGCAGCATTTGCATAAAGTAGTCATCGTTGAGTGAGTCAAACTTGCATATATTCAAACAATGGGCCCTCTTCAATTACTTTCAAGTAGATCACTGACCTAGAGTTGAATAAAGTTTCTGTTGTCGTTTTAAGTGCTTTTTATGATCTTCATATATTTTCACAAGTTTTACATAGGTATGGCAATGTCATTGCCAATGTCATTAAAAATCCACAGTGAATGTGTATTAAATATAAAGCCTAAATGTAGCCAGACTTATGGATTTGTAGACTGGGTAGCCCCGCCCATTCTGCCTGCGATTTGAGTTCGCCCTGCACAAGGGTCTGGAGAAAAGCAATACATTTCTTTCTGCTTCCGATACGTTTTTGTGGGAGCTAATCACCAAGCTGGCTTTTCCCCTAGGCGCGCAATTGGCTGGTTTAACACAATGACGTCAGAGAAGCGACGGCAAGTAGCCAATCGCGTAGAGGGGCCTAGTTGAACTAGGCCCGTTGATCACGCCTCTTGTGCTGAAGAAAATGACGGCAGCTTCCCCAGACCAACTTGCAAGCTACGATTGAGCTTGGTCTGGCATTAGACAGAATAATGGAATTGGTCGGTTTGGGGACAGTGCTGTACATGAAGTTAGTTCTTCCACCACTAGAGGGCGCTGTGTGTTTGCATACTTTGCTAATATAATGAAAGCACATGCACGTATAAGAATCAAAGTCATGTTAAAGTTTATTCTACCGAGTGGATGTTTCAAACCATGGAGCCGCATACATGAGGACGCATTTGGGAGCTTTAGTCTGACCTCAGCTTCATGCCATAGTTCATTGTGAGTTCCTTGTTTGATGTTTGTACTTCGTCTGGTGGGATGGCCCTGAAGGGGCCCTGAGGGGGCCCTATGGGAGTTGTGAACACATCTTGAGACACCTGGAGCTGGCTCACTGCATGGTCCGTTTCAAGCGGCTCCTCTGCACCGCCTGGGCCCTCCTCTGTCTCTCTAGGATGGTGGAGCTCAGACTCTGATGCTTCAGCGCCGGGAGGATCACTGCGTCCGCCTCCCTGGGCTGAGTGGGCCTGGGGCTGGGGAGAGGGAGGACACAGGACGTGTGGAAGACCCAATAGTAGCTCCAACCACAGGGGATTAGAATGAGAGTAATTCACATGCCTTTCGATCGGTCACCCTATGAAAGCTTTACTACACGTGACCACGTGTCTGATTTGACATGCATAGAACACTAATGCGGAACATGAGCTAGGTTTAGACAGTCGTGACACAGGTTAGTTTTACCTTCCAGGTTGTACAGGTTGTAATTTAATTTAAAAAACGAGACCTTCCCAAACAAAGATTGATGATTGAAAGATTGCTTGCTTAGATTAGTGTAAAATAGAACTAATACTAAATCAAATGTAAAGTTTGTCCACCTACGTTTTTTTTGGGAGCTGTTTATGTGCGAGCGGTGGAAACCTCTCTGTCGCCGAAGTCTTGCTGTAAAGTACAAAAAAAGAAGGATAATAATACTGGACTACTACTGCTAATGCATGCCTCTGCCATGTTAACCATATGATAGGGTTCTGTGTCGTCCTACCGGGGCCCGTCTCCAAGGAAAGCCTTGGTCAGAATGTAGTTCTCTGGGCTGATCTTCTTGTTGAACACAATGTCTCTCAGAACGGCTTTAATGCGTATAATCTAGAAAAACACCAACTATTATTAAATTACATCATCAAATCTCTAAAGCTTGATTAGAATTGAACAATGTTTTTGTTTCTGGCAAAGGTTTCAACACAGATACAAAATCTTTGCACACCAACAAGCTCTAGTGATCGCGTCTAAATAGTATTAGGTGAACGCTCTACCAGTGGGATTCAATCCCACAACCCTGGTAGTGTACGCGCCACGCTCTACTAGAAGGAATCGCACCCCTTACCCTTGTAGTGTACGTGCCAAGCTCTACTAGTGGGATTCAAACCCCTGACCCTGGTCTTGTCCCAGCCACATTCTCCCAGTGGGATTCAAACCCCTGACCCTGGTCTTGTCCCAGCCACATTCTCCCAGTGGGATTCAAACCCCTGACCCTGGTCTTGTCCCAGCCACATTCTCCCAGTGGGATTCAAACCCCTGACCCTGGTCTTGTCCCAGCCACATTCTCCCAGTGGGATTCAAACCCCTGACCCTGGCAGTGTTCATGCCGGCCTGGTCCCTTACCTCTTGAGACTGCAGACTGTTGGTGTTGTAGAGCTGTCTGATGATGACCTCACACTCCGGCAGGGTGGGGGCCCTGGGGTGGTGCACCGGGCTGCTATGGATACGCAGCGGCTGGAGGGAGGTGATGAGCCCCCCGAGCAACCCCGGGCCACGCTCCTGGGGCCCCGCTGCTCGGGCTTCAGGGCCGGCGGCGCTGCTGGGTTCAGCGGACGGGGAGGGAGTCACAGACTGGGTTAATGTGGGAGCCGGGACACGGCTTACCTTTCAAACCGTTTTCATTTAATTCAATGTAATGATTGGTACGTCCAAGTATGATGATAGGTAGTGATACATCAAGGCTCCAAATGTTAAATGGTTCCCTGGTCTCAACCATTCTAATATAAAAAGTTCTGTTCATTTTACCTCTCAGGCTATAACTTTACCAATATTGTTGTTACCAATAAATGACTATTTTGCTATATATATATATATATATATAAAATATTGCCATTAACCGAAATTATATATATATTTGTACATGCTATTATGTATATAACATCAGTATATAACCCCTGATTTATACAATTTTGTGCTCATCATACAAATTCATACCTCGCCAACCAGCCATCAGTGTGACCAGATTACATTTAGATGTTTGTATGTTAATGTGTACGTTACACATTCAATGTTTTGTTTGTTTAAATTTGATTCTCAAATTAGTATAAACGGTTACTGTTCTCAAAAGGTGGCGCACATCCAAAATGTTCCACCTACGCAAATGCAGATGGGTGGATAGATAGTGGCTCCCCTTAAGTCTTTTGAGTGGTTTGGTTACCTTTCACCTTAAAATTCCGCATCAGCTCATTTCCGTGCGGGTAGTGTAACTTTAACGGACTGCATGTTGGCAATTGAAGTTACACTGGAGAACAACAGTATGGGAGCAGATGGGTGGGCTGGAGACCCGTACCATACCTGGCTGTGTGCTGGGGGTCCTGGTAGGGGCAGTGGGCCGCCTGCAGGGGCCGCTCCAGGTAGAGCCCTCTGTTGGCATCACCTCCCTGGGTAGGGGGCCGGACCCCCCGCTGACTTGGATGTGTCGAGGCTGCACCTACAGGAGACAAGATAGGATACATGCTGGCTGTGGTCAGTATGGTATTATTAGCGTGTGATGGCTGCATATGGTCCAGCGAATGGAACTACTGCGGAGACAACTTGTCAAAGAATCAATTGCTCAGGAATGGATTCATTGACACAATAATTAATCTCACACTTTACAAGTACAATGTGTGTGTGTGTGTGTGTGTGTGTGTGTGTGTGTGTGTGTGTGTGTGAGTGAGTGAGTGAGTGAGTGAGTGGAAGGATTGCAACTTACTTTTTCGGCTTAATTTTGGAGGATCCATTATCAGTTTATACTGCAAATCTGAAAACCAAAAGAAAATCCGGAGGAGTACAAAATGTCGGTCCTGTCCTCTTCCCAGTTATTAGCAAAATAACCATTGAACCACACTGTCAGCCGGCTGCTGAGATGACGTCAGCAAGAGACACGTTACGGGATTCCTTTTCAACTTGTGTGAGACAACTCTTGGTGGGGGGTCCATTGGGGAGACATGAACATGGTGGCACTGCTCGGTAAAGCGACACTGGAGCAGCGCCGATTACCCCCTACAGAGAGGCATCATTCACCATCCGCTTTCCTCCCCCCTTCACAACCTTGGCGTTGCCATGCAACCACGAGATGTAACAACCGCGTCTCAGTTTTCAGCGGCTCATCCTCGGGAGTCAATCGGGTCATTGGGACAGGACCACATACTATTAGAACTGTTGTTTGAATTAATATCATTGAATTAGTCAAATGAAATGTCACTCTAGTCTTCCAAATCTGCGCTCTCCTTAAATTATAACATGTGCACGAATACCTTATTTATCCAAAAAAAGAATAAGAAAAGAAAAGTTTAAAATCTTGATATTAAACACATTATTATACATTACAACACCCACACACCCCTCACCTTTATTCTCTCGCTTGAGGTCGTCTATCTCAGCATGCAGCTTGTTTAGCGTATCCCCGTGTTGCTGCTGCAGGAACGTGATGTTCCTCTGGAGCGACGCTACGCGGGTGTTCGCCACCATGTCCCCAGGGGAGCGGCCCCTGTCCCCGGGGGTGCGGCCCCTCTCTCCGCCTCCCCCGGCCGCCCGCACCGCCACCATGACCCCGGGGGAGCGGCCCCTCTCTCCGCCTCCCCCGGCCGCCCGCACCGCCTCGGGGTCTGCTCGGATCAGGGGCTGCAGGGGTTTCGGTGGTCGTGAATTTGAAACGCCAGATTTGTCCAGAAAGCCGACTCGCGTCCAGTGCGGCAGGTTCCTGACCGGCGGGAGGTGGCGGCTCGACATCCGCTGTGCTGAGCGGACAGCGAACTATTTTAGACTGGAGCTTATCGATGCTAACGTTAGCCTCGCACCTCCCGGTCAGCCTCACACATCAGCTCATATTTGGCCTTACGGCGACTTGACGAAACAAAGTTACACAACTCATTATTATAGTAACATTCGTCGGGATGTCGGTGAGGTCTCTCACCGTTACTATTTTTGCGCAATTAAAAGCAAAGTAAACCAGAGGTTTGTCACAATTTAAACCTGTTAGCTTCAGAAGCTGGAGCGTTTAACCTTCAACAGACATGCGCGTTGATCACTGACAACGTTGCCCATGGCAACGGATTTTAAAGGCGATTAGACCAAATGTCAAAATTCATCTAAATTGTTTGAAGGAAAACAAATAAAATCATCAAGAAGTCCAGTTGCTTAACAATTTATTAATGTTGGACATTTCAAACAGTAATGGTACATCAGAGCCATTAAGATAGTGTCTTCATTTAAATGCCCTGCAGGCGTGGACCGTATGGGGTATTTGCTCAAGGCCAATGCTTCTTTGGAAGTTTTATGGTAATATTAACTCCATGCTTCCCGTGTCATATTTACAATAAGAACAATAACTTAATATACAATATTTACACATGGTACCGAAAAAGTAAGATGTGTTATGATCTTGACCAAAGAAACACAAAATAATCGAAATTAAAGGAGATAGATATATATATATATATATATATATCCAGAGTATAAGCCTCTTCCTATCACTATTAAATGAGAGTATGACTTCACAGAGACAGTAGGAACATAAGACCGTAGAAATAAGACATAGTCACGAGTCGGGGACATTATAACATCTTAACCTCTGGTCCCAAAAAGTATAATCTCCAACTTCTGCCTATCCTGTCAATCTGTGTTAATAGGATTGATGAACATTGAATTCCTACACAATATAAGAACGACCACAACAATATGATAACTATCATGATTGAGACATGACAGTGGTGATTGTAAGTAATCCTGGAAACAAAGTGTCACATGCTTCAGCTTAAAAAGGTCGGAGGTCATTTACAACCTGCTACGTACCCACAATGCACTTCAACGAGATGTGGGTCAATTCAGAAGGAATGTTTGTATTTTAAAAAAAGAAAACGTAATATATAAACACACTACAACTTGAATAAATTGTATACGCAGGCGAAATTTGCGTTTAGTCTTAATAAAAGAAAAAGCAAGTACACATGCATAAATAACACACCAACCGACACATTCTCTTTACATCCACATTGCTGGCCTTATCTCACACACACACACACACACACACACACACACACACACACACACACACACACACACACACACACACGAGTACAAACTGGTTTAATGTTTTATGTTGGTTATACTTGGAGAAAAATAGACTATGTGAGGCTATGACACTGGGATAGGGTTAGTCCTATCCCCCCCCCCGATGTATAAAATAAAAGTGCCCCTTACGCAAACAGAAGCATCAAAATTGGACTAATGTGTATATAGCACTTCTTTAGTAGTGTACACCACACTATCCATCAACACCTCCCACAACAATGGCATCATGCATACCGCTCATGTCAAGTCTCTCTGAAAGAAACCAGGAATTGACCCATACCGCTGGTCCCACATTCATAACAACACTTGGGATGTTGGAGAACATCGTTGGTCAAATTCTACATAAAACACACAAGGTGTTTTCACACGTTTCACACTTAAAATCCAATGCAGACCGTCTTTGGGCTACCCAATAAAAAACACCTTTTTCAAAATCTTTCAGTGTTCAACCTGTTTGCTTTTCAAATTGTATTCATCATCTTCTAAAACCACTTTCAAAAGGTTGAAAAGCTTAACACAAACACACACACACACCACCCTTAACCAGGGGCTCTACCTACAAACGCTATTATTGTGAAGCAACAAATGAAAGTCCACAAAATGCAGCCCATACAGATAGCGATCTACAAAACAAGCTAAAACTGTTCAGCAAATACCACCAAACCTCTGTCCACACACTGCTTCAGTACAGTTCAACACTGCAGCTCACTCAGGCCCTCAGGCCTTTACCATAAACTCCTTTTGGTTGTAGTCTTTGAACAAACCTTGACATTCAATAACTGATTATACTCGCTAACCCCCCCCCCCCCAATAAAAAACAGATCACAACAGGCAAGAGAAATGCAATTCAACTCAACTCATCCAAAATCAACCCAAGGTACCAGAGACGTTGCACATGCTGCAACACGTCCAAAGTCACGGTGACTGCCTACATGACCAACACAGTTCAGTGTGTTCCTGCACAGTGATCCATTCCTTGAACCAGGTTCTGTCAGTTGCAGGCAGCGTATCCAGCCTTCAGCTATAGAGAGAGCCTGTACAACGGCTTTTCAATGATATACTATTGAGTCCAATCCTCGGAAGAAAGTTTAACGTAGTCTTTGATATGGCAAACATAGCGAGCCATAAATACAGTGATCGATAATTACAGCGATCCATAAAGTGACAAAAGGACAGGAATAGTTCCTGGAATGTGAAAACTCACAAAACTCCTGGTACATAACTTAAATCTTAAATAAAACACACACTAAAGCTCAGAGTTACATTGCCACTATTCTCGACAAGGGACTTTTAAATACAGCATTTTCTGCATGTAGTGAAAGTGAGTCCTTAGTACATCTATTTTTGCCGGATAAGCATATGGCCCTACTTGGCTAGGTGTGATTAGCTGTGGCTATATGAACCCACGTGGTCGTTAGGCCGGCTCTATAAGGAATAACTGAGCTCGGGGCGAGATAAGGCTAAACTCCTCCACACCGGGGTCTGCTCCGTCCTCCATCCAGACATCGGACGCTCCTCCTTCACAACAACACCGACACTTAATAAGTCCAAGCGCTGTGTAGTGATGTCCGGGGATGAGACCCATCAGCATCTTGACACATGTGGGGGCGTTGCGAAGCCTCAGCGGGTGGACGAGCTCCAAACAGCATGTCACTTGGTGGGAGCTATTTGTGGACCGGGATGTCAATCAGCAGGGTTGAAAGGGCGTGGGGGGCGGGGCTAAGGGCAAGGTGATTGACATCCTAACGATGCAGTATATCCAGGCTCTCGCGGGGGTGTCCCGCTCTATTTCAAGCACAGACCCCCGACTGCAGAGCTGTGAGGCGCCTCTCGATGCACTCTTTACCTGTTGGGGGGGACATAGGGATAGAGATAGAGATAGATAGAGTTAGTGGGATAATTAAATGAATACAAATATTAAATATCTCTTTCAATATCAGAAGAATCAGAAGCAGAAAAATCCATTTTATTCAAGTTATGCAGATGCTGCAGATTTGATTATGTACCGAAGCAAGAGATGTGCACTTTAGTCCGTTGAGGTTTATATATGTTTAGATCTAACATAAAAGTCTTGTGGGTCCAAAAGTGCATTTAACTGCACCGCTGTACATCTATTAAAAAGGTCCCATATTATTCCACCAGGCGTGGGTGTGATTCCCGAACATGATCTGGATTATTTTCTGTGTGTGCATGTTTTTCTGGGTTGGTGTAAAGTAAACATCTGACGTTTGGTGCAGACATCTGCTGCTTGCCCATGCATAGAAATGGTCAAAAACCCGGGATACCGTATTGGCCTGTAAACAGGATCTAACACTCTAATGCACGTCGCAGGTGTGAACGAGCATCCTCAGGCTTCCCTATGCATGTAAACCACAGATTGCTTGAGCAGCCTACATTTGCTAACACTGAGGATGTCGTCCTGTTCAGTGAGCAGCAGCGTCAGGCCCTCCATCAGCAGCAGGGCCTTGTGGTAGCGCATGGCCGAAGACGCCCCCTGCTGGAACATCTCGTCGAGTGCAGCCGCCTTCACCTACGGAAGGGAAGGACAGGATATTATCAGGGGGTTTCACACCGCATTCAAAGCATGGACCTATTAAAGAAAGGTAAAAAAAAAATGGCGCCCATTCATTCCTATGAAAACTGCTCAATGGCACAGGGCAACATCAAGGAGAGATTTGCTTCCGCATCAAGGGAGCCAGCCACGCCCTAGTGCATGACGTGCCAGATGCAGAAATATTCTCGTTGTCTCGCATTGTTAGCATTGTAGCATCATAAGCGAGAGGTCTGTCTGCACATCCCTCAGCGACTTTAAGTGATAAAAAGTCAACACAGTGCCTAAAAACCATCAACGTCCTTCATGTTAAGTAGAAGGAAAAACCTCGGACACGAGAAGTTAACTGAGCTCTCTCGGATGCCGGGCTGAAACAACATTTGTTTCACTTTGACTCCTTTCAGCTGCCCACCTCTCCTTCTCCTTCAAAAAATAAATAAATAAAACGGCTAATAAAACGCTTGAGGTGGCGCTTTAAAAAGAGAAAACTTACATCTTGATAATACATGGTATAAAGATAATTATGAGCCTTTGATTGATATCCAGACATTTTTTGCGGAGACACATTCCTGTTCCCCACAAAGTATTGGAGTGAACGGAGATATCTACTTCTGGGCCCATTGAATCGAGGGACCCATCCACAGCCCGCTTAAACAGCCTCAATACCAGGCTTGGCCGCTGAGCACTGGTGGATTGCGGAAGTATGCACTGCTCCTGGGGGCCTGATTCAAAGTGATTCAAAGGTCAGGGTTGATCCAGTTGGTACTAAAGACACAGCTGTGATCGCTGCCAAGAAACATCTGAGACGCATGTCATCGTTTGGCGTCACTACATAAATAACACGTTGAGAGGTGGTCCGTGATGAATGAGAAGACATTGTAGGTGTGCTCTGAATGCATATCTGTCTCTGAGGACATTTCGAGTGGACGGAAAACTCGCACATGACAAACTACGTTCATTACGCAATTTATTTTAATACAGGCAAGCATGCTGCAAACTACAGATGTTCTGTATAAAAAAAAAATGCAAAAAACATGCACCTGCACAAACACACATGGTTATTCCAAAGGATGTGGTTATTCTACATCCTTCAACACTATAAGCCTACTAGCCACACCTACAGGCCAGAGCTGCATTTTTTAAAAAAAACAACTAATTTCCATCTGCTGCGTTTGACGGTGGCTGACTGTGCCTGGGGGTGGCTGACTGTGCCTGGGGGTGGCTTGCGGTGGGTACCCACCATGTGCACCGTGTGGCTGAACAGCAGCCTCTCGGCCCGGATGCAGGAGACGTGGTCCATGAGGAGGTGCTTCCTGGAGAAGAAGTGCTCCAGGCGGCCGCTCAGCCCGCGGCACGACCCCACGCTGCTCTTGTAGAGCTCGTTCAGATGCCGCACCACTTTACACACACACACACACACACACACACACACACAATATCATCAAATGACAATAAAACCACAATAATACTTTTTTTCGTTTCAATCAAGCCATAAGGTTCTGGGTTCGAACCCCAATGTGTGAACCTAACCCCTGGGTTCTTGGTTTAAACCCCTAACCAAATCAATAGTAGTAAATGGTAACATATGACGAACAACAGAACCATTACTCACACTAAGAACACAGCAATAACAAACATCACATATAAGAACTTCATTCCTCCATAAAGACAAACGCTGTATTGCAAGTGACCAAAGAGTGGAGTGGAGAGTAGTGACCCTGAAACAACTCAATGACTAGACCCCTCATAGCGGTGTCTTACAGGGACCATGAGGAGTCCCCGGTGAGGGACGGGGGGGCCAGCTGCAGGATCCTACCTTGCTTGACGGTGGTGGAGGGGTACAGCTTGCCCTGCTTCACCTGCTCCATGGCCATGTGCAGGGCGCTGGACAGGAGCTCTGCAGCCTTCAGGTACAGGACAAGCTGCTCTGCATAACTAGAGACAGACACACACACACAATAAAAAATGATAGAAAGACCAATATAAAAAAAAAATGTTGTTGTTGACATGGGGACCAGATTAGAGATTTTCCTACATCCTCCCTTGTCTGGGACTCCTGGCTGCCTGCCCACGCACTAGCCATCACCACATACAGCCCTTTGGAGGGCTTAGGGTTAGAGCAGTGTCTTGAAATGCAGGCCTGCGAAGGCTTTTGACACTGTAGCTGTAACCAATATATCAATATATTGCTACGTTTATTCCCTTCTTTCTCTGCAATAGTGACCCTAGTGTCTCTGTGGGTTGAACAATACTTTATTTATCAAAGAAAAATGTCTAAGTTCTGCTGAAGTTAATTAAACAAGACGGTACTTTTCTCTGTCCCAGACTGGCCGTTTGGGGCTTAACGTAGGGCCAGTCGGCTACAACTGGGAAGATCGTTACACGCGGCGCTGAACCACCACGGAGGACTTACCTCCACTCTCTGCTGAAGGAGCTGATCTGATCGGCCACCAGGCTCTGCTGTTGGAGGATGGAGTCGCCCCGGTCCAGGGCCCCTCCGGACCCCCGGTCCCCATCAGCCTCACTGGACCCCCGGGTCCCTGCCACCTCCATCAGACAGCGGCAGAAGTCCAGCGTGAAGCGCAGGCTCTGCAGGGTGTCAGTGTGCTCCTGCTGCACTCAGAGAGAGAGAGAGAGAGAGGGGGGGGGGGGGGGGAGGGGGGGGGAGCGAGAATATGTGTAAGTCTGTTCCAATGCTTAACAACCAGATTCCATAGAGTCCAAAGAGACTGGAATACTTCATAAAACACCTAGGACCCCTCACCTCCATCAGGGTCTCCTCCGGGAGCTCAGGGGCCTCGAAGGACACGGGTCCGCCCATATTGGCGGCGATGGGGTCGGCCGGGCCGTAGCGTGGGCAGGAGGACCCCTGGAGGCCGTCCACGCAGGTGCCGGCGTGGGCGTAGAGGCGAGAGAAGGAGCCAACCGGACTGACGGAGCTGGGGGAGCCTGCGGCACAATGAGACCCAGGAATGTTTATTAACTTTATACCTATTTATATTGAATATCTCTGAACATCTCATAACAATATCCCTTCTTTTCCCAGAGTGAAAAACTCTGGCTACCTGTGTTTACAGCAGCTCCTGTTCACTCTGTAATGTTCATTTATCTTCTCTTGTGTGTATTGATGTAGTTATTCAGTATTAAGTGAAGACAGAACAGGAACTACACACTCACCTGGACTCTGGCGTTTATTTGGCGAAAACCTTTCATGCTATTAGGATGAACCCTGGCTTCAGGGTATCACACTCATCTACACACAAGGAGACACACACACACAAGCACACACACACACCTGAGTACTTCCTGTGTCTGAGGGTCTGTGGTGGGGTGCTGCTGCTGGGCGGGGAGCCCACAGTGAAGACCACCTGAGCTGGGCCTCCGGGGGCCCCTGCACAACCAGGAGGTGCTGCAGGAAGATGAGGAGGAAAGAAAACCAGAAGATAAGATCAGATAAAGACATGTTTACAGCAACAAAAAGACTGGCGAAAATAGAGTAAAGTTGAAAAAACGCAATTCAATAAAACACAAAAATATAACACAATAGACATTAACTGGAATAAAACAATTATAATAATGAACTAACAAATGTGCATGAATAACGCACAGAATGTGCATTATTTCAAGTGTATGCGCCTTGGTATTTAAAGTGTCCATGGGATAAGTGATCTGTCTTTCTGATCAACCCTTTAGTTTATTGACTCAGTTACATCTGACTTTGGTGACCATCCCTGTCCATAATGATACCAACATGAATAATAGTCCATATGTCATGTCTTAGGGAGAATGATGAGCAGACCTTTTATGTCTATTGCTCTGGCCGAGGTCACGGGCTCTGAGTTTCCTGGTTCGCCAGTGGCCAAGCCTCCTCCTCCTCCTCCTCCTGCTCCTGCTCCTCCTGCTCCTCCTCCTCCTCCTGCTCCTGCTCCTGCTCCTCCTGCTCCTCCTCCTCCTGCTCCTCCTCCTCCTCCTCCTCCCCCACCTCCTCCTCCAAACGCAGCCATCAGCAGCATTTCAGTCAGACGGCTAGCACTGCTGGACCTGAGGACCAGAAGGAACACAGCCAGGAGTTCAGGTGCGAAGCGTCAACACACACACACACACACGCACGTAAGGCTACCCCGAGGACCCAGCTACCTCTCCTCCCCGGCTCCGCATGGCGCCTTACCGTCCGAAGCCTCGGGGGTCCTGGTCTGGGGGCCGGGGGGCCGTGCGGTGGGCCGTTGCCAGGGGCTCCGGCGGGGCGGGGCCCAGAACCAGGCCCTGCTGGGTGAGGAAGGCCACCAGGTTGGGGGAGCTGGAGGGGGAGTTCAGGAACTCAAAGGGGGGGATGGTCTGGGGAAGGAGAATTGAAAGATTAGATGGATACTTTAAGTACATTTAAGAGGTAGTTCTTCTTTACTTGCACTGAAGTACAAATGTCAATGAGGTACTGGCACGCAAACACAAAACACACACACGCACGCGCACACGCACACGCACACACACACAGACTCACACTCACACACAACCTGACTGACCCTGGAAGGGGAGCCGAGGATGGTGGGAAGGGGGCTGATCCTTGGGGAGGGGTGCAGGGGTCGGGGGGTCATCACGGGGTCAGAGTGCTGCTTCCTGACCTTCTGCCTAACGCCGCCACCGCCAGCACACTCCAGCAGACAGGGGGCGCTGTGGAGCCGCGTGCCCAGCCCAGACTCCTGCTGTTGGGGCGCTGGCTTTGGCTCAGTGGACTGGAAGGCTGAGGAGAGAGGAGATAGATGGCGAGAAGAATGAAGTGTGAATATCAAAGCTAACTTTAAAGTATATTCTTTAATGCTTTTATTTTGGAAAATGCACTTTTGGTTTGAAAAACCCAAAAGATTGAAATTAAAAAAAGAGTATATAGATTGACCACGCAGTCATACTCTATAACTACCAATGGAAATGTAAGTATTAAGTCAACAGATATGTCGAAAGTCCAACAAGCAATCAGAAACATCAGAGGCCGTAGAACACATGCATGCTATATTTTGGCATATCTTTAAAGCCGATACCAATCACGCAATCTAAGAATATATCCATCAATCACACAGTAAAAGCCAGCTCTTTCTGTCTCTCAACTGCCACATAAAAACACTGGTATCGTGAATGTTTTGCTCACAGCAGATGTTACCAGTTATCTGGTGGTTGAGAGCTTGGAGGAAGTGGGAACATCACTGCCTGTTGTTGTCGCTCGCACTGTGACTACAACACTTTCACATCAGCTCGTTGGTCGGCTGCACAAGAGGCACTGGGCCAGTCTTGAAGAGTGTTAGCAATATGCAAAACTACTGACATGCCTTCTGTCAATGGAGGCGTTGCATCAGTGGTGATGAATAGCCTGAAGCACTCTAGCAGGACTCTCCGCTCTCTTCTGAGTAAAATAAACGACCGCTTGCAATGCACGCGGACAGTTTTAAGCATACAGCTTAACTGACGCACTCCATTGACTCTTTCCCAAGTCGTAACACAACTAAGGCCTCAGCAATACAGGGAGGTTTATAAAAAGTGCTGACGAGACCAAATTTAAACACTGTGAATAACTGATATCGGGAAATTCCAAATACATTTTTACAATCAACACAGTAAGACTCGGGGGAGCCTATAGCTGCCAGAGCGTGTCTTTGCAAAGCGAACGCGTCTGTTTACCGTGAGGGACGAGCGGGAGAGTCTTGGCCCCGCCGACGGACTGCCTACGGGGCGTGCTGCTGTTGGGGGGATGGGGTCCATGGCTGGACGGAGACGGGGGTCCCATCCTGAAGAAGCCAAGCGACCCTCCACTGCTGCAGCGATGGACCGGGCTGGACAAGCTGGGGGGGGGGGGGGGGAATCATGGACACACATGAGCGCCCGCAGCACCCCTACTGCTCCCTGCACTCCTTTTCAAGGTTTCTGCCTTGATAATGAAGTGAGGTTCTCCACGCTCTTCTGAGGGCTATGGTTTGTGGGGGTGAGTGGGGGGGGGGGGCGACGATAAAATTGGAAGCAAATGAAATGCTAATTAATTGCTCTAAATCAGGGGTCGGCAAACTATGGCCCATGTGCCATAGGCATGCGAGGCCATTTACACTAGCACGCGGAGCAATTTCTAAACATCTAAATATTTTTGGAGTAATTGAGTAACAATAAACTGAAATAATGTCATTTAAATACTGAAAATTGAAGACTTTTGGAGATGAGGTGGATAGAACTGAATACTCAAGAAGGCAGTGGCCCAGTACGAGAAGCAAAGCAGTGGGTTTACAATCCTATGTACCGTCAAAAATCAAGCTACAGAAGGCAGCTATGAAGCCGTGCAGTGCATTGCTAAACACAGGAAGCAACTCTCGGATGGGGAATATATAAAGGGAGGCTCTGCTCAGCAGTTCAGAGGTTATATTTGATGGATCAAAGAGACGATCATCTCCAGGATTAAAGAAATGTACGCGAGAACTCTAGAAAGGGCGCATTACTGATATACCTGAAAAGCACCAGCAATCTCTTGCATTGAAAGGTGCTTCGGTGTTTAAATGACGGTCCACATCTAGTGGTGGTTGCCAGATACTGCGAGAATGCATCGATACGTGAGAAATGTTGTTGTTTAAAGCCAACCACTAAAGGGGAGGATGCGGCAAAAATGATTTACTGATAATTTTGAGATTAGAGGGTTTCAAATCAACAAGATATGTATACAACATATGTATCCTGTTACGACGGCCGGAGCCGATCAGAAGATATTTTGGCATTGGCCCTGCAGACGGGGGGACGGGCAGCAGCCTTTATGTAATAAATTAATAAATGCCTATTATCCAAATCATAACTTGCACAGGGTCTGTGTTAAGTGTCACGTGACATCCAGAAGGTGACCGACCCTGCTCTAAAGGGTTCACTCTCAACCTGCGTTATAGAACTCATACTGCCATCCATTTTCGTACGACAATATTTGAAATGATAAATAATAATATTCACCAAATAATATAAATAGCTCTCTTTAACCCCAACACGACCCCATGTTTCTTCACAGAGCTAATCGTCAAGAATAAACATCTCTGGGTCCCTTGGGTGGATGAGGTTTTATGCTTTAGGAAATAATTAATTTGAAAATAAAAAAAATGTCTGCAATTCATAAGTTATGCATTTTTCTTTGACAAAAGTGAAGGCTTCAAGCAAAGAGTTAAGAGTATGCGCCTGTTTGCGCGTGTGTGCGTGCACGTGTGGATGTGGGTGCATGTGTGTGGGTATGCATGCTTGGTGTGTGTGTGTGTGTGTGTGTGTGTGTGTGTGTGTGTGTGTGTGTGTGTGTGTGTGTGTGTGTGTGTGTGTGTGTGTGTGTGTGTGTGTGTGTGTGTGTGTGTGTGGGTGTGTGGGTGCGTGTGTGCGTGTGTGCGTGTGTGCGTGTGGGTGCGTGTGTGGGTGCGTGTGTGGGTGCGTGCGTGGGTGCGTGCGTACAGACCGTGGAGAGATGTCCGTCCTGGGTGAACTGAGGTTCTCCTCCATACGCTGGTAGTTGTGGACCTGAGTGGGAACGGGGATAGGCACTGACTGGCCGCGGTTTCCATGGTGACCAACGTAGTTACTCGGTGAGCACTCAATGGGCTTGCTAAAAAGAGGTAGATGAACAGAGAGGGTTTTTAGAAGAAAGAAAACAGTGTGTGTGTTTGTAGCATTTTGTCCGTGGTTTGGGGGAAAAACACATCTTGGTCAGGTTAAGATATGTTGCGTTGATTACATTAAGCCACTTTATGCGTAAAATACTAATGCATATAGTGCAAACGGCAGTTACAATCAAAAAAGGGCAATTATCAGGGGTGCACATAACTTTTCTATATATATTATATATTATTATATATATATATTTTATATATAACTAAGTTACTCAGGTGAGTACCAAGAGATGGTGGTTGGTACACACCCCACACATAGCCCCACACGTAACATCTGAACTTATGAAACATACCCAGTTTCACAAAGGAGATTGTTTTTTGCTCGACTTTACTTTTATGAAACTGCAGCAGCTTGACCACGGAGCGTTTCAATATCTCACTAAAGGAACGTTGCGATCAGCTGATTTTGGGCAGTTCTCCAGTGAGTGCGCAGTGCACGGCGCACACAGAGCACATAAGCGCACATTTCAGGGTGCGTATCATACGTTTCGAGCCACGACACATCTTGGCGCCACTTTTCGAAAACAATTTTCTTCTGCTCCGTCTCCGTTTGCCTTTTCTTTGCAGGTGGTGAACGCCAAAGTAGCTGCTCAATGTATTTTGTTTTGTATTTTGTTAGCTACGCAAAAGTGTTGTAGTGACACACACAAGTGACGTTACGCATCCGTGATTATCGGTGCGCATGCGTACCAGTTATGTGCACCCCTGGCAATGATACACATTTCCAACTTGTAATGGAGATTTGTGCGCGTGTGTGCGTGTGTGTGTGTGTGTGTGTTTATGCCTACCTGACTGGGTTGGGGGATGTGCTGTAGGAGGGAGAGTGGGGGGGGGTCCTGGCCTGGACACACAGTCCAGCAGAGGCCAGCATAGAGCTGACAGAGGGGAGAGGAGTAGAGTAAATAGATGAAGGCTTTACAAAATCCTTTAGTTTTTAAAAACTCAATCTTGACCTTTTTCTTTTTATCAGGATGTATATTAAGGAAGCGGGAGTGGGGATATCAAGTAAAGTAAGCAAGTGCCCCCTGACAAGCTCAACTGGCAGAGGAGCAGAACATTTACACTGCCAGGGTTTGGGGATTAATTCCCAGAGCACAAAGCATCCATACTAAGATGCATATGTAAGCAAGCAATTGACATCAACCATTAACGCAATGACATTTACTTTATGAACCCTTTGCGGCGGTAATAAAAGTGAAGAGAACCATCAGAATAACGGACGCTGCTTACCCACTGTTCATCAAGCTGTCCTGGAACGCTGCGGCTTCGCCTGGGGAGAAACAACGTCCGCAATAAACACAGTGGCCTGGAAGTATCTGGAGGTCATTATCGTCATTGACTCTGCAGATTCTATTACCCCCAGTATCTACCTCAGCAAAAGCCTCTCTCTGGGCATGCTCCTTTAAAGGAGAAACATTGAAAGAGGCCGGCTAGAGTTTGTTTTGCAGTTTAGAATAGAACTCATAAAAATAATAGAAAAGTGTTGGGCTCTATAAATAGCTCAGACACTCTGCTTCTTAAGTGTAGGAATGCCAGATAAGCACTGGTATTTATGGGATACAGAGGCACTTGTCAACAGGTTCACGTACACTTCTAACTATATTTCCCCAGATCCAGTCACAAAAACAGCGCTACCTTAAGAGATCTGCCTGATTCACCTGCATCAACTATTGGTCGACAATGTCACATGATAGACCAAAGCCTTACTGGTTCATCAGCTCCCCCAACTGCTGTGGATCACCCTTAACCAAAAGGTAAGGATCTACAATGTGCTCAGACCTCTTTTCAGCAAGCACAGACAGGTTGACTGTTAATGGGAGGGAGGTCCTGATGCCAATGTTCGCAGGTAACTGTTTATGGGACGGATGTTCCCAGTAAGGGTCTTACTGGGACACTGGGCCGGAACCATCACAAAGTCGTCCGTGTCGCACGAGGATGAGTTCTTGCTGCTGCCGGCGCCCCCGGAGGAGTCCTTGAGGAACCCTGCTGCATCCTGGGTAGGAGAGGCCAGAGTCTTGGGCCGCAGTTGCTGACCTTCAGCCAGTGACAGCTGAGGAGACGCCGTACAACACATCACGCAGATACCAGCACCGAATGGAAGAAAGACAATACGAGGCAAAGAAATCAATGGACTGGAACTATAGGGTTACAAAATAGAAGCCTGTAGAGTGGCTAAGGAATTATGGCCAACAGCTAGATTTCCCTTTAATGACTTTGCACAATAAACTGCGGTGTATGCGCCGAATCCTGCACTACGCGGGTTTCCCGATTAGCAGACGATAGTGGCTTGAGTAGTGGAGCTACAGCTATAGCTATGTTATTAAAAGACAGGCTACGGTCAGAATTGGATTAGATTACAACAATATACAGAGAAAGATTCCCAGCATGGATTGAGCTGTGTTGGGGAGTGTGTTCTTGAGGAACCTTCTAGTTCAGGAATGTTTTAATGGAGTAAACGGCTGCAGTGGTAAAGCGACATAGTTCAGGTTTAATGGCTGTCATGGCGGTGTAGTTCAGGCTCAATGGTTCTCCATCACAAACCAAAACACCACCCGAGCGAACACAGGACCCTACCGGGGGAGAGGCTAGGTGGGAGGTGGAGGAGCTGCTGCAGGAGCTGGCCGATGCAGAACTGGAAAAACACGTCATGGTGACGGCTGGAGTCGCTGCAATAAAGAACAGCCAGGACACGCTTAAACACGCACACACCGGTGCCTGCTGCCACCTCTCACAGACACAGTCTGTTCAACTACCTTCCCCTTTAAAGAGGAGATTGAGCTGACGAATCAAGGAGATCTTTTAGTATTGGAACACACTTCTACCTTCCCCTTTAATGAGGAGTGTGAGCTGACGAATCAAGGAGATCTTTCAGTATTGGAACACACTTCTACCTTCCCCTTTAATGAGGAGTGTGAGCTGACGAATCAAGAGGATCTTTCAGTATCAATGGAACATTTTTTTAGAGGAAATTCCTGGAACGTTTCCCGGTTAGCAACCTCTAGTAGATTTGTAGTTGGAGATACAGCTATTGCTATGTCATTGTCATATGACAATTACTGCTGTCAAAATAAAATGATTTGAAGTGAAAAATTCTCTGAATGGATAGCTGCAATAGAGAAATTACATAGTGCATGATTAAGTAGTGGGGCACAATTCTCATTTAGTCAGTGTGCAGTGCCTTCTGGCCTTCAGTGTGTATGTCTTTATGCTATCTATATACACCATCATGATGTTGTGAACTCTTGAAATAGAAAGTACTGTACAATAGTAAAATTAATGTGACACATTTATTCCAGGTTTACCGAAATACAGTGTGTTAATATGGAAAAGACCAGAGACAAAGGGTAAGAGTAAAGAAATACTCACTCTTTTTGGTAGAGGAGCTGCTCTCGAGGAACGGATGAGTAAAGAACTCATCTATATAGGGTTATGGGGACATAAGGAGAGGAATTCAAAGTCAACAGTGGTTCTGAGCCCAATCCTACACAGTCACACTTACAAAGCAGACATGGAATTTATAACAGAAATGCATCGTTACACAATGATTACAGTAGACCAATAATTAATTAAAAGGAGCCATCGTGAGAGATTTTTAGTGGGAGGTGAGACTCAGTTCACACACACACACACACACACACATACACACACACACACACACACACACACACACACACACGCACACACATCAAAAAAGATGCATTAGCCATGAGGGCCAGTTTGATCAAGAGTTAACCGGTGTTGAATGTCATGTTCCCTGCAGGTTGCTAAGCGATAGGCGTGTAGATGTAACTGTGAGCGTACCGAAGTCCAGGCGGTCCTTGTGGTTCCGCTGAAGCAGAGCCAGCAGCAAAACCCTCAGATGACTGGAGGTTTCTCTGGGGATGCTGGGAAAAACACACACAAAAAGAGACACAAATGTCTGTTAGCCTAGTCTGTGTTGGCAACCACACAAGACCCTTGATGTTTTTTTGCTTTGGCCATGACATTATACTACAAAATGAGGTTAATAATAATAATACAAAAATCTAACATTGTTGTTAACAAAAGCGATGGACGAAGTGAAAAAGTTAGATCGTACATTAATCTATCTCTCGGCCCCTTAACACAGGAGGTCATCGTCGATGAACGGGTAATCGTCAGAACAGCCAAATGCGATTGTTAACAATACAATACAAAGCATGGTATCTTATTTCATGTACGCAGTAAATGACCGTACCTTGGGCTGAGATTCTTATTCTTTTCATAGAAGAGGCGTAGGTCCTGAGGGCTGCTGGCCTGTTGAACAGACACAACGTGGAGAACTAAGTTCACGTATGTTCACCAGTGTACATGCTAAATAATAAAACAAAATCATAAAGCTGTGCTAAGAGCCACGTGGAGAGCAGTCCGCTGCACAAAGCTGAACATTTTAACCTGCAAATCAGACGCAGAGTTGAAAAAATTCCCCGCTCAAGAGAGGGAATACAGTCTGACCGGTTCAGATCAGACAATTCCTCGAGAGGTTTGATTAACATGCAGTAACACGACAGAAATCTGGCAGCACAATAGATAAACAGGCTTTGAAATTAAAATCAAACCCTTTGAAACCCAATCTCCAACATGAGCAGATACACTTCTGGTTAGATCCAACGTCATTGTGTTGCATTGCAGTAGCAAAGCACTTCATCCATCAATCATACGAACAGCAAAGGCTGCAATGTGAATAGACCTGGGTGGAAATCTGTCGTTTCTTCCTCCCTGCTAAGTGGAACATTGGTATTAAGAGTTCTTATCTCCATTTGATGCTATTACTGATTTAATACCACTGTGTAAGAGGATTTTCCAAGCCCTTTTAATTCTTGACAGGTTTGAGTCTGATTGGTCAATAACATTCAAAGGTTGTTTGGGACACCTCTGCAATTTAACAGTTTCCAGATCAATGTGCTACAAACCTAACATCAACGACAGTGAAATACAACTATCGACCAGATAATTCCTTGACTGTGCAAAGACTATAAGCTAAAAGCAGCTGATTAAGTTGTAAGAAGACGATTAACATTACAGATGAAAGTAACAATATAATAATAATAATAATAATAATAATAATAATAATAATAATAATAATAATATAATATATAATCACTGTTGGTAACTAGTACAAGCGAAATAAACCACATGGGGAAAACAGATTTCTTTGCGATGGTAGGCAACCTGGGATTACATGCCATACTGGGATTACATGCCATACTGGGATTACATGCCGTACAACAGACAGATTAGTGAGGTCTGATCCCCACAGTGCTTACCTGGAAGGGAGCCTTGCCAGTGAGGCACTGGAACACGATGGTGCCAATGCTCCAGAGGTCCGCTTTGGCATCGTAGTGCTGGGACATGATGACCTCAGGGGCCTGAGGTCAACACAACAGCAGGCCCAACCATTCAGTACGGCCCTCGTGTACCATGGGTTAGGTACAATGTGTGTTCAACCGACATTTGTGTTGTTGTGCAACCACCACTTTAACACATTCAACTGAAGCTCAATGTAACATTCTACCTCATGGAGTCTTGATGTTGTTTTTGTTTTAGTATTCTTGAAATAACGTTCATCATTGCGTTCTTAAGCACAGTAATTACTGGATGGTGTGTTGAGCGTGGCTGATGGTCACCCAGTTACTCGACGTAAATGCGGGCGCGGTTTGGCCAGAAGAAGGCTCACCATGTACATGGGAGATCCACAGAGGGTGGCAGCCATCATGTTGGTCTGGAGGTACCTGGCGAAGCCAAAGTCAGCTGGAACAAAACCAGGAGAGGATGGAAGGATGGAGGGGGGAAAGATGAATGCGAAAATGAAACAGCTTACCCTCACTATATTCTAAGGCCATTTGTGTTGCCTTCGCTGTTCCCATGCCAGCTGCTGGTAAGCTAGCCATACACTTTGGGTGTTTACGTTTGCATGCTAACGTTGTCTTTTGTAATTCTTCTTAAAATGAAAGACACATCCGTTCTGATTCAATTGGTCACATCGTAATGTTCAGTCTTCTGGCATTTCTTTGTATTCTTCTTTCATAACGTTTCATAAAGTAGTTTTGTAGCTCTGTACACCCGGAAACAGCCTACCAACTGGGTACTGTACGTACAGAGAAGGAAAACTGGAATATCCTTGAGAATCTTCCAGCATGAATCACAGGGTCGAATTCCATTTAAAGCGTTGTGAACACAGCCATGGAAAATAATTACAATACACAAGTATGATCCTGATCAGGTCTGTGTAAGAATGAGAGCCTCATTCTTACAACTATTATGATGGTGTACATTTGTTGGCATAGTGTGTGTGTGTGTGTGTGTGTGTGTGTGTGTGTGTGTGTGTGTGTGTGTGTGTGTGTGTGTGTGTGTGTGTGTGTGTGTCAGGCCTGTATCTGTGGATGGATATTTCAGTGTATTAACTTAAAGGTAAAAAGGTATGAAAAGAACAGTGATGATTATGAGGCTTTGCCCCTGCTCAATTGTGTCACTCCCCCCCGTACCGATCTTGATGCAGGTGTTGTTGGAGTGGGATTTGCGCCCCGGCGGGTAGGAAAGCAGGATGTTCTGGGGCTTCAGGTCCCGGTGGATGATGCCCTTGCCGTGCAGGACCTGCATGGCACCTGCGATCTGCTGCAGGAACACGCGGATGGTGTCCTCACTAAGGGTGCCTTTGGCTGCAACACCGGGAAACGTACAGGCGAGTATGTTATAGGTGCCAGAAAAAAGAGTAACATTCAGCACCACATTTTGTCTGCACTTCTCATGTATGTTTTGAATACGTAGGCAGGTAAAACAGGTGCATTTAGAAGTGTATCATTTTACAATCTAGATCTGTTTTTTTTTGTAAACGATAAAGGGATAATAGAGATATTTCCAGTCAAGTCTTGCCCTGACTAATGCCCTGCCCTTGAGAGCAAAATTCATTGTGAAAATATATCAAACGGTGTAGGCATGTGTTAGGAAAAATGGTTTGATTGAGGCCGAAACTGATTCTTGGCTCAGGGGAAACCCACTTAATCATTTTGTTGTTTCTCTCACTCCTACTAGCGCTTACAATCTAAGTCTTAGTCAAAGAGAGAATGTCGTATTGGACCCACTGTGCTCTCCATTCTAACACCAAAATAACCCACACATCTCCTTGCCTTAAGATAAGAAGCTCACTTCCTGCCGTCACAGAGTAAGTGTAAGAGTAAGTCAAAGTAAGTGACTCACATTTACGTTTTCATCTCTGATCATCATCTTTTGTTTCATTTATAAAATGTATGAATATTCACTTTCATTTTGGTGTGTGTTTCTTTATTTCTTATTCCCCCTTGGCGATGTTTGATCATTGTTTATGTGTTGAATAAGTCTCTCATAAGCCCATTGGGACGGAGCATAATTAAGGATGTAAGACACTATAATAAACGTAGGATCAAATCATGAACAAAAACACGCCACTAAACAACAACAAAATGAAAACAGTGAATGTGCAAACAACAACCTCCGGCGTTCTATCTCAAAAATATGATTTACACACAATTTAATACAAAAATTATAATGTGAGGTATATATATATATACATATATACACACACACACCTCACATTATCATTTTTGTCAAGGAAGACATGACTCATTTCATTATATTTTCCAACATGGATAGGTCTAAGTCCCTTGTCCCACAGTAAATGTTTCCACTCACAGTGTAAATAGTCTGCCAGGTCCCCGCCGTTGCAGTACTAGAAGTAGAGAGAAAGAAATAGTGAAAATACACAAACTTCACAGGAAATGAGTGATACTCAATAAATTGGTTGGGTCAGAAGAGAGAAAAACGTAACTAAAAAGTTATACTTGTGACTATGGTCAATGTTGCCCTGAAAGGTTCTGTTCACAGAGGCGTCATCCTAGGACAATCAAAGCTCTCGCTCATAACACTAATTAAGGGTCTGCTCCTTTGATGTACCAGGGCACCAGGCTAGTAGACTTATCTTCACTAGTTTAGTATACTAGCCGTGCCCTGGTACATCAAAGGAGCAGACCCATAATAAGTGTTATGTGTTTGTCCTACGACATCTGTGTTTGTCCTACGATGACCCCTCTGAGAGGGTCTATTCCCAGCCTGAATGTGTATGTGATCTAGTGAAAGGACAAAGGTGTTTTCTGACATCACAGGCTGAGGTCACACCTCTTAGTATGAAAGGGCTCTTCTTAGGGATACTAAGCCATTAGCGAAGTCCATATGTATGTATGTACTACCAGGACAGACCCTTACATGTGATTGTTTGATCATTTATCCAAATAATTGATTAATCATGAATATATGTATGAGATAGTTTGGCTTTTTATAATATATTGATTTAAAAGTTGAAGTGGAAATCGCAAAGATTTGTTTTGTTCTCTTTTGCGACACCTTTGGCGATAAGTGGTAAGTGGGCCAATAGATCGTCACCATAACCCAGTAAGCAACAACCATAATGTTGCGAGGTCTTTCATCAGTTTGTTACCATTGTGTTGCCTCATTAGGCAGTGGATAGTGACTTAACCGTGCTCAAAAAGCAATACACAAACGTACCTCCATCACCAGGTACACTGAGCTGGCCGTTTCCTGCATGGAAGGTAAGAGAGAGCAGAAGAATACGTTACTTTGTGATCTTGTTCATGTGTGCAACGTGTACGTGTGTGTCAGCTCGTTATCCTTGTGCAAAGGTTCAACTCTCACGATAGGGGAGCCAGGCTTGGCAGGATGTAAGCAGTGTTTGTTTCGAGGTTTGCCTGAGTCAACACAGGACCATTATGTATAAGCTCCACCAATCCAGATGTCATGTCAGCTGAAGGAAAGCCACCGTGAAAGGGGATTATAAGAATAGTGGCACTACTTTAGCTGACACTCTAAGGGCATTCAGGTTACACTGTGTAAACCAAACCTGTCTACTTATTCAGGACGTCAGCAACGCTGACACAAACCAAGTCATTCAGAAAATCAAATCAATGATATGACAAAAGATGACTGGAAACACATTAAGAAAAATAGACCAACGTCGCATTTTCTACTCATTCTCACTATGATCGATCTCGTCCAGTGACCATGAGACAGAGTTTGCACACATTATCAACAGCTCTCTCTCATTGCGGTCATCTTCAAACAAATTCAATTTAACCTTGGCATTCTAAACTTTTCAAAAGAATGATGTTGGTTTTAATGGAAGATGATGGAAACATAGCTTCTCCAACTAAAGCCAAAAGAGGGAACATGGATGGAATAAAAGATTGAGCATGTAGAGCTAGCTAGCAAGGCTTCCAGTCGCCCTCCATGCTGTAGTAGCATGAACAACTGACACCCTGTTCTCCTGTTTGGAGACGTCTTTCCTCTCCTCACGTTAACCCTTCAGCGTTAGTCAACACGGCGTACGCCACCCCAGAATCCCCTCTTATCACCCAGCAACAGGCCACGCTCGACTGCCCCCGTCTCCTCAGTCGGCCAATGACAGAGCTGGATTCTGTGGACATAATCCGGCTGACTCAGCACTTTCAGACTTTTTTTCAGCTTTTTTTTTTGTGGATGGGTAAAGCAAACCAACAACAAGCCAAGTTCTATCTCTGGGGAGAGTCATTAGCTTTGGATTGGCTGTGGTTTTCCGTCTGACATTAATGCAGCACCTCAGTGGGAAAAAAACAGAAGGGAGCAGAACGTTGTGAAACGGTTTCAGCTTCCTTAGGTGACCGTGGGGATGAATAAAATATCTTGGGTGAACCGTTAACCCTTTGACACTGTATTTATTAAATCCTTCCTTTAATTAAATGATGCCTGCGAGTCTTGAAGTCCTTGCTATCGACTGCCTTCAGTTCTCCTGCTACAATCTGATAAAAGTTTTCTACTCACATATTCTCGACCAGAGTGGGAACTTAACAGGAAATAGGTTCCTCTGTAGTCATCACAGCAATGCATTTTCCCTGTGTCTGATTGACGTTTGCCCCGAGTTCAAGTCATGAAGCCGTCGCTGGCTAACCGACAAACTGTCCACACAGCCGCTGTGCGATACCGTGCCTGTAATCTTAGAGCCCAGAGAGAAATTGTTTGGATGCTGAGAGAGTCTCTCCCCTACCACCGGATCCAGAAGACGAGGCTGAGAACATACAGCCAACCCTGGTTCTGCAAGGGCCAACATATCTAAGGTTCACATATACTGTAATGACAAGCAGTCTCCAGGCATGGATGGGACCGCTCCTACACTGGGGTTATACCCTACACAACCCAGTGGTTGATCTGCACTCATTTTAATTTGATGTTATAATATACTTTAATACTATCTTGGATAGACAGGTCAGTAGGTTCTACGATGCATGCTATTGAATGACATTATTAACCAGCATGCTAACAGTCAGACAGTGCAACATTGATGCCACAATCAACTACATTGTATCTGAAATGCTCAAGACTCTTGATTAGATCAGAGAGGAGGGTGCAACTTCTTTGAGGTCAACATGTTTTATGCATTTAATGGGTGTGCAAAACCGAAAGCCAGGTCAGTGCAAGCGAGAAAGTTACGTTGTGCAGCTGAAATGTAACCACCAGTAACAGCAACCAACCAGGTGGCCTCTCCAATTTCCTGAGGTGTCACGGCCCCCACCCTCCTCTCTATAGGTCACAGGCAAACAAACTACATCCTAGCAAGATATATTCAATACATACAATTAAAAAATAAATTTGGTTTTGTCAGCAGAACATATGCCACATTGTGTAGGTTCAAATGATGACCAGAGAAAAACAAAGGACAGCGGAGAGTGTATTCTTTAATGGGAATCGTTCCTATTTTAAATAGATTAGTACATAGGAACTCACTGCCTGGTATACATCTAAATACCCCCAACTCATATTAAGCAAGGAAGATAATTTATTCCCATTATGGCAATAGTTCAAAAGGAAAAGTATGTCATTTAAAGGACTCTCTCTCTCTCTCTGAAACAAGTTATTTAACTTTTATGAGCCGTTGTGAGTCATATATCCTTGTCGCTAATTTGTGCATATTCTGGCAGACTCCTATAAGTTTCCCTTCAGAGTGACTCCTTCACTTGCATTTTTTTTACTTTCATGTTCAGACGTATGTTCTGCTTTTTGGAATATTTTAAATGGCCAGACTTGCTTATAGCAGACCACATAATGCTTAACCAGGTGCTGAAATATCCGGAAGCTGGTTTATTAGTGTGACAAAGACAAAATAAACAGCCAAGTGTGTGTTTGGAGTCTGGCTTGCCTTCTGCCGCTGAAACTCTCAGGCAGGTGTGTTCACATGAACCACCTGAGGTTGCTTGGCAACGATCAGGAATATCAACTTGGACGATGCAAATTCCACTCCAACCCAATACAGCACGAGGCAGTGGGTCAGTGAGAGGTCGAGCTGGCCAGCAGCACAGTTGGTGTTAGCGAGGTGTTTTAATCCACACCCAATGCAGGCTCACACCTCTTGTGAGTTGGCCACAACAGGGCAGCAGGTAAAGAACTTCCTTATGACACAAAGCCGCTTTCTAGGGCCCTAAAACAGGAACAGAGCTTAACAGGAACCTTTCCTCCTAATAGGGAACCAATGGTGGCACAGAGTCACATCTGAATACACTTACCTAGAGAAATATACAGCAAAATCTACCAATTATAGTGAGTGTATCAGGTCCAACTAAGGTTAGGTTAGAACTTCTGGATGTGTAACATTAACAACAAATTAGCCACACACGTAAATGAAATACATTCTGAGGAACAGGCATAAATATTAAATGCTGACTACACATATGATTTACATTGCATGTGTCAAATTAAAAACACTGAATACTACAGGTTCCAATCCAATATCTAGAACACTGTTCTAGATATGTACTATTAACTATCTGTGGATGTAATAACTATTACAGCTGGAGATCAGACTGAATGTAATTAAATCAGCTGTAAATCAAAGGCCTAATTGTAGTTGTTTAAATCTAAACAATGTCCCTTTCTCTGCGAGTTCGTACTTGCAGGTGTATAATTTCAACCATTTGCATATTCTCCAGCAGTTATTTAGTTTTAATTCAGTAGTTACATACCTCCTACCTACCTAACTAGTTTACTTTGTCTGCAGGGCATGAGATATCAGATACATCCTCATAACAAGCAGACATGTGACTGGACATGAATTGTCAACAGAGGGCCATGAAGTATCCCAGCTTATTAATACACGATGCAAATGGTAGGTTTGCAGTGTGTATCAAGTGTTATTTGGATTTCCCAAAACTTGTTGAAGCAAGGATTTAATGGGTCATCTTCCATGTTATATTTTAAAGCAGTAGATATATGGTTTAAGCAGCACAACCCTTTTTAAACCATCTAATTTCCTGCTGTCTACCGTTTCCTAAAAAGATGATCATAATGTAACTTACCTGAAAGTCCAGCAAAGCAACAATGTTCTCATGTTTCAGTTCCTGTTTGGAAAAAAAAACCTAAATCATTGTTGATCCAGCACACATGCATCCAGTATCTTATATTGTAAGTGTACCAAATTAGTCTGCACAATAAACTGCTGAAAGCTCTGAGGAATATTAGAACAGAATAATATACCAATAACATAAAATACTTTGTAAGTCAACAAGTAAAACTTTCTAAACAAAGTTATTTCGATACAGGTTAACATAGCACTATTTTTGGAGGCAATGATATACAACACGTCTGGATATTTAGCTTTGCAGCTCTCTGCATTCATGAAGAGATTTTATTTCCCATTCAGACTATCCAACCTGTCTTTTGGCACAAAGAAGGCTACATCGTGTTTCCAGTCGGCATGCCTAATGCTCAAACAAGACTAGTCTGTCACTGACTGTCGCTGTTTTCATTCAAAAGCAAACATTTTTCAAGTGGTTGTAAATACCGGCATCACACAGATGTATCATTTCTATGCATAGCATTTTTCTGGACGCCCATTGAACACAGGCAAGCACACACGGACAACCTTGCACATTGTGTTACTAAATGTGTTAGGCATTTAAAATAACAGTATTATTGTTCGCTGGACAAGTTAACAATCACAACACTGTCATTGTACAGTCAGCACGAACAGGAGTTAGACTTACCTTGAGTATTTTGATCTCTTTCCCCAATAGTGTTTGTGATTTGGAGAGATTCTTCTTGTTTATGCATTTGACTGCCACCTCCCAGTCATGTTTCTATGGAAATACATTTGCCAAAATACGAATTCACGAATGCAGTGCGCATAAATGACAGATACATGAGCTGTAAGATACATTAACACGTATGTGATTGCATGTCGGCCTAAATAATGCAACATGGTACATTTAACCTTTAACAAGAGCTATGAACAAACCTACACAAGTACATATTATTAACCAACTTTGAAGGAGTAACATGCTTAACGTTATTTTATATACCTATTATAAACGACAGTGCTGTCTAGAGTCAATATTGTTGATGGGAGAAGCGTGTGGCTGTTCACGTCGGCCCCTTAAGGTCGTACCACTAAAGTACACATTTACTGGGTCTCATTACAGGATACAAATACAGAGGGAGCTCCGCACTCTCCTGTTAGATGTACCCTGATGGTTGACATGATATGTCTCCTAGTTTGGCCCCTGGGGGCTGACATGGTTATTGAGCCTTGTCCACTGTAATTAATTAACAAATCAATAACAACAAAGTAGCGACTCACCTCTCGGTGCCTGCCTTTGAACACGACTGCGAATGCGCCATGTCCGATTAGGTCCTTACGGCTGAACTCGAACTTCCCCACGGTCTCCATGACGGACACCCTGGAGGTCTACTCGGGACGGGCAGATGGCAGCGGGCCTGGTGCTCCCGTCTCCTCCTTCAAGCTGGACCAGCAGGAAAGTGGCACCCTTCCTCCGCTTGCCATGGGCAGCCGTCCAGACAACAAACCACGGTCTTCTCTCATGTTCGTGTGCAATGATACGGGCGTGACCCCACTTAACACAGTGCTACAGTGATCCCCATCGTCGATCCAATAAAACAACACGGAGCGAAAGATGGAGAGATGAAGGAAAATAATAATACGCTAGGTGGTTGGAGAGTTCAGCTGGCGTTGACGCGCCACCTTAAAACCAGCTCGTCGTTTGTTTGTATACACGGGAGTCGCTCTTCTGTCGCGATAGGCACTCGATTCTGCTGTTACATTCAGAGTTGTGCTATAGAAGCAGCAATAAATTATATTAAAAGACGCTCTGATGATAGAAATAAAACATCAGCTTGGAGGGAAGTAGGCGCACGGAGAGGTTCAACAAAGACCCTACATCAGCGCGCATGCGCAAAGCTCAGTGTATTCTGACGTAGAAAGAAAAATGCTACGCCGACACTAAACAAAACAAGGTTATTTATGCACTGTTATATTATAACATACACAGATACACCAGTAAAATGATACGGAACAGCCAGGCCCTTATCCTTCTTATTGCTAAAAATTGAATAGAATCAATGAATATTCATTGAAGAATAGTCAATTAAGAATAGTCAGAGACCAATGTGCAGTACAGCATGAAAAACATCTGCTCTTTACAGCCTAGGTTCTGAATGGAAGCTAGAGAATTACCCTGTATGATAACAAATACTTTGAGCGATCCTGACATAGTTACAATAATTCAAAATAAAATAATGCCTCTAAGAGAAACAAACGCAGGGCAATAAAAGAGAGGAATATTCTCTAATAAAATATTGATATCGTTTTTTATTGGACATGTCACGACAATAAAATAAAATATGCGGACAAACTAACTTATAAAACAAATCAAGGAAATATAATTCCCCCAAATTAGAACATGATATCAAGTTGAAAGCAGCCAGACGGAAGCAGATGATTGTACATCAGAGAGATCACAGGAGAGCCCAGCAAGCCTGAGGAGCAGTGCTTAAAGGGAGGCTTCAGGAAAGCCTCCTTTTCACATCTTTAATGAATTGATCAAGAGAAATACGAACTAGGCCATTAGATTAAGGTGTGAAATAAGGTTGTGGGACGTTTTGGGTCTCGCTGCTCGGTAGGATAAACTGTACAGTTATGCTCTGTGCACAACATGATGAGTTTGTCAATGGTTATTAGAACAAAGCTATCTGGAAAGGCTAAGAGAGAAATTAAAGAACGAATAATGAGATGCTGGGCAAAAGGGTGGGGATATTTAGAGGCAGTGGCAATTATGAACGAAAAAACCTGAATCACAAGTCGCATCTGGATGAGAATGCCTCAAAGAAATACAACTCCCTTGTGAAAGAGCAGGCATCTATAACATGTGTGCAGAATGTGAACTGGTAGGAAGTTGGTCACCGCTTGCTGCTATGCGTCACCAGCCGAGGGCGCTATGAGAACAGCAACAAAAATGAGGATCCAAAATCGAACGGAAAAAATAACGATGGAGGCTACAAGAAAGTTCAGGATGGAGCCAGCCTTCTATTTATAAACATTTATTGAATGGATTGATGACCACTTATGGCCACACTACTTTAAGCTGTAGGCCATCATGTCTGGGGAGGCAGTATTTCAGTCCTTTTTTAAAAAGCATATGCTAAAGGTCCATCATGAAATACTGTTTCTACGGCGTATGACTTATGACTGATTTATACCAGACCGTAGGTGGCGCCACTTAATGCTCCACTGGCTTCTGCTCCTCTGTACCACATGAGGGCAGCGTGTAGACCTGGATGCACACATCTTATGCCAACCATATTCAGGCCTAGCCTGGCTATTGCCGGACAAAGCTCAGTCGTAGATTGCACGTTGTTCTGGGGAAGCTGCTGTCATTTTCTTCAGAGAGGTGAAGAGGTGTGATCAATGGGCCTTGTTCAAATAACTCAGTACGCAATTGGCTGATTGCCGTCGCTTCCCTGTCATCATTGGCCCAATCCCAAAGTGGGCCCTGAGGACTAAGGACTAAGGACTCACGGATTTAATTGATCTCAGGTGCTAACTGAGTGAGTGCGTGAGGCCACATGGGTTCAGATAGGCATATATGGGATTGGGACAGCAATTCACGAGAGCACATGTTACCTTGGCAACGTTTAATGGCAAAGATGCTGCTGACACTTGCCGGTTTGGGAATTCTCTTTTTTTTTTAAATGCAATGAAAACAGTCGGCTAGAGCAATTTATTGATATAAGAAAATATAATTTTAACTTTTGAATACTTCAGTATAAAGGATGTATTGAATTAGGTGATTATTGGCCTACACATACTAATCATAAGTCAGAACGGGCTACATTTGGCTGAATTATAAAAGGTATAATTAGTAATATGAAGAGCCGTTTGGGAGCCAAAAGAGCCGGCTCTTGTTGGTGAACAGCTCCAAATGATCCGGTGTGGGTACCGGATCGACTCGGCTGCCAGATCGACTCGGGGTCCTAGATGCGCAATAATGACGCACTTCCTGTAAACGCTGCATTTTCAATCATTCATTCATTCGTATGTTATTCCCAAGGATTGACGATCTCCTTTTGTTTTCTAATCTATGAATAATAATCTAATGTACAAAGATTGATCAGATAATATTCGTGGCTTTAGATTGATGGCTAACGTGAGCTAATAAACGTTAGAAGGGTGGGGGGGGGCTTTCATCAATATAGGATTAGTTTTGTAGGTGATAATTACTTTAACATATGTGAAAACAAAAATATATGTGTAACCGAGCGTTTTATTGTTGCCTATACTTGGGTAATATATGAAAGAAGAATCGGTTAACTCCATTCACTGAACGCTCCCAACGACAACGACAACGCTCTGGTACACACATCGGCTCACTAAAAAAAGGCAGAAATTCCCATCTGGTCGCACATTGACAGTAGCGTTGTCTTGTTGTTTACCTTCCTAAATTTCGGATTTCCCTATGGTCTCCACGGTAAACATCACAACGCTTTGAACTGTGGGTAATTCCTTTAGGTGAAGTCTGCACTGATGCAGACTCACGGAAAGGGCTCGGTAAGTGTGGACTCAAACCCTCACGCCCTTTGGAATTCGACATTGGGACAGCCCTGTAGCCTTAATAATTTTGCGAGAACGCGCAGCAAAGTCTGTGAGTCTGGACATTGGGATTGGGCCATTGTGTTAAACCTGCGAATAGTGTGCAAGGGGTAAACGCCAGCTTGGTGATTGGCTCCAGCAAAAACGTATCGAAACTAGAAAGAAATGTATTGCTCTTCCCCAGACCCTTCTGCAGGGGGAACACAAATCACAAATCGCCAGCAGAATGGGCGGGGCTACCCAGTCTAATTCAGACTGCGTTGGAAGCTCTCTCTACCTCCAGAGTTTAGAGATGTTGGGAACATATCTCTGCTCTTTGGGACAGTGTTGACACAGCAGGGCGACCTCACGGAGACACCATGGCTCCCATGATGCGGAAGCAAATCTCTCCTTGATGTTGCCCTGCTCCATCTGGCTCACTGAAAAAGGCCATTTCGGCCTTTTTTAGTGAGCCGGATCATTTGGATCAGCTCACCAACAAGAGCAGACACTTTTGGCTCCCAAACGGCTCTTCATATTACTACTTATACCTTTTATAATTCAGCCAAATGTAGCCTGTTCTGATTTATGATAAGTATGTTTAGGCCAATAATGACCTAAATTATTCAATACATCCTTTATACTGAAGTATTCAAAAGTAAAAATTATATTTTCTAATATCAAGAAATTGCTGTAGTCGATTGTTTTCATTGCATTTACAAAAAAAACAAAAAATCCTCTAAATGAAAATTCCCAAACCGGCGATTGTCAGCAACATCTTTGTCATTAAACGTCGCCAAGGTAACGTGCTCTCGTGTAGTGCTGTCCCAATTCCATAAATACCTATCTGAGCCCATGTTGCCTCACACACCCACTCACTTAAGTTAATTAGCACCTGAGATCAATTAAGTCTGTGAGTCCTTAGTCCTCAGGGCTTTATTTTCTCATTTCCCTTGTCAGCTTATTTTCACAGGTGTAAAGTTGACATTTACAGAGGGACAGCATGTCCAACAAATGATGTTCATTAGTTAGCTGACGTTCTAATCTGATCAAGGTAACAATACTGTTAATTTGTCTAGGTAAGCAGGCTGAACGTTAATGTTTGGACATCATGATTGATATCCTCCCTCTCTCTAAGGGCGCACTCACAATAGGCCATCAGTACCGTGCCCAAGTCCGTTTCACACCTGTACCGTGCTCAAGTCTAGATCGTTTGGCTAGTGTGAGCACGCCAACCGTACTCAAGTAAAATTCAAATCCGTGGCCTGAGCACACTTCGGAGAGAGGTGTGCTCCGCATTACTGCGGCATTTCTTTCAAAGTCTAGACTAGAAAAGATACGTTACCTTTGACTTCGGGATGCTCCAGTTGAGCAGCATGCGCTCTATTGCTCCTGCAATAGCTTCGCCCGTGTGTGATCCCTTGAATTCATTCGCATGAAGTATGACGCTTTCTGGAGTGAATGTTTCCAAGTTTACCCAGTGGGCTGTCAAGCTAAGCAGGGAAAGTGGGGAGACTTGGCTGCTCCAGATGTCCGTTGAAAAGCTTATGGTCCCTGCCTCCCCTAGCTTTCCTAAAACATGCTCCGTTACTTTATGTTTCAGTGCAGGGATAGTCATCCCCGTGATGTATTTGCGACTTGGGACCTTAAACTTAGGTACTGCGTGAGCCATAAAAAGCCGGAAGCCCACGCTTTCAACGAAGGAGAGGGGCAGGTTACAGAGAACAGTCATCTCGGTTATTTTCTCGGACATCTGTCTTGCTGCTTCGCTCTTCTCGTCCCACTGCTCTTTCGCACGAAGTGAACTGACCAGGGACCCTTGCTGCGGTCCATCCCGCTTTCTCTTGCTAGCTGCAGTTGCCTCAGTCACGAACTCTTTGTGTTCGTTCACATGTTTCGACTTCAAATGTTTTATCATGTTCGAGGTATTGAAACTGCCCCGTTTAACTCCACCTCTCGAAACTTTCAGGTCGCAAATCTTGCATTTAGCCAATGTACTCGCCGGCGTTTCTATAATGAAATAATTCCACACTGCAGACATTTTCTTCTCCTGGTTTGTTTTCCCGCCGCATGAAAAAGACGGTTAAGAGCGGCTATTGGCCCGCTCTCATTGGTCTGGAGCAGGCCAATAGCGATAGTGAGTGTCGGGAGAGAGAAGGCTGCGTTTAAGTGACATACAAGCATCAAAATGGTATCGTGCACCATTTGTTGGTACTCGCCGATTCCGATACCACCATTTTAGTGCTGGATCGGATCTCCTTCCGATACTGGTATCGGAATCGGTGCAACACTAATTATTAGGTATCATAATATCGTACTATTGTGTTTCATAAGTTTTATTCTTTATTTCTTTATTATTCTCTACAAACTTTGGGACTTATCTCCTTCCTCAATTTTTCCCCTAAATGACTCCATTCAAATTTTAAAATATTTAGAATAGCTTGGAATCGCGCGCTTCTTTTCAGATTTTTCTAAAATTTTATACTTTCTAAGATATTCTACTTTTAAAGGGGACATCTCCTCCATGCTGTAGTTCAGTCTGACAGCTCATTGGTCAATGGGAAGCAGCTCATTTGCATTAAAGCTACAGACACCAGAAACAGCGCCTTCTGAAGGGACTGAAACAGGGGAATAGTGGCAGGTGAGTTTTTTTTTCCTAAAAGTTATTTTCAGCAAACAGCTTCAAAAACATGTTTTCTGGAACTCAAATACTATGTTTACTTGTTGTGAAAACGCCATAATATTTCTCCTTTAAAAACTTTTTTTTAACATGGGAGTCAATGGGACCTCTGGTACTTCAACTGTTTAAGACATAACTAAATCAATTTTCAACCGTTTATCTTCGTTCAAACCATTTAACAAATCTACACACTTGTATCTTCAATCACATCTAAACGGAATTTCGATATCATTTGAACTTTCTTCAGATTCACAGTTTTAGTTTCATACCGGCTTCGTTTTAAGCTGTTTTCATTGAAGGCGTCTGCCCATTCTGACACACCTACTACATAAGACATATAACTCAATCATTTTTCAACCATTTACCTTCGTTCAAACCATTTAACAAATCTACACGCTTGTATCTTATATATCCATACGGATAAACTTTATTCAGAATCCCAGTTTTAAGTTGCCGCTGGAGCTGAGGACGTTCAGCAGTGTTGCCAGATTTGGCGGTTTTTTAACGCTCTATTGGGCTTCTTTTAATCACGCACCGGCTTGCTATTCTCTTAAAGATACACACAAGCTGTTCGGGTATATGTTGGTTCACTGCACCATATATAGCTTGGGTATATGTTGGTTCACTGCACCTTATGAAGCTGGGGTATACGTTGGTTCACTGCACCCTTTGTTTGTTGCTGGGGTATATGTTGGTTCAATGCAACCAACGTATTCTGGGGTATATGTTGGTTCACTGCAGCATATGAAGCTTGGGTATATGTTGGTTGTCTTCGCCCAATGTGTGAAGCTGGGGTATATGTTGGTTCACTGCACCGTATGAAGCTGGGGTATATGTTGGATCACTGCACCCTACGTGTGAAGCTGGGGTTTATGTAGGGTCACTGCAACCTATGTGTGAAGCTGGGGTATATGTTGGTTCACTGCAGACAGTCTTCTGTAGTTGGGTGTAGGCTGGTTCACTGCACCCTGTCGTCTGAACCTGGGATGGGTGTTGCAACTCGGGGTCCAGAGAGGAGCAACCTGCAAAGCCTATGCTGATAGAGAAATTAAAGACAACAGGGGAAGTTATTTTTTGAAAAGTAAATACTTGTCACAAATGGTTCAAAATGAGTCATGACAACTCTTAACTGTAAACATTGACCTGGTTTCCCTGTTCCTGTTCCTCAAGTTCCTCATTCCTTAGCAAGAGCATGTCCTGATTTGTCGCACAGCGTAGGCCAAAGTAGGGGATTGTTTACACTTGAAGAAACATCTACAGGAGTGACGGCTTTACACAGTAGGGTTAATAGATTAAAAAAAAAAATCAATTTTAGGTTTGACGCCCCAATGGCAAAATCTAGTTAAAATATAATTATTAGATCAATACAAAATTAGAAACCGTGATTTTGTGAAAGTATCAACGCATTATCCTATCCAAGGAACCAGAAGGTGATAGTTGACATAATATCTGTAGCATATACAGTGGGGCAATAAAGTATTTAGTCAGCCACCAATTGTGCAAGTTCTCCCACTTAAAAAGATGAGAGAGGCCTGTAATTTATCATAGGTATACCTCAGCTATGAGAGACAAAATGAAAAAAAAAAAAAAAAAAAAAAAATCTAGAAAATCACATTGTCTGATTTTTAAAGAATTTATTTGCAAATTATGGTGGAAAATAAGTATTTGGTCAATAACAAAAGGTCATCTCAATACTTTCTTACATGCCCTTTGTTGGCAATGACAGAGGTCAAACGTTTTGTGTAAGTCTTTACAAGGTTTTCACACACTGCTGCTGGTATTTTGGCCCATTCCTCCATGCAGATCTCCTCTAGAGCAGTGATGTTTTTGGGCCTTCGCTGGGCAACACGGACTTTCAACTCCCTCCAAAGATTTTCTATGGGGTTGAGATCTGGAGACTGGCTAGGCCACTCCAGGAACTTGAAATGCTTCTTACGAAGCCACTCCTTCGTTGCCCAGGCGGTGTGTTTGGGGTTATTGTCATGCTGAAATACCCAGCCAGGTTTCATCTTCAGTGCCCTTGCTGATGGAAGGAGGTTTTCACTTAAAATCTCACGATACATGGCCCCATTCATTCTTTCCGTCACATGGATCAGACGTCCTGGTCCCTTGGCAGAAAAACAGCCCCAAAGCATGATGTTTCCACCCCCATGCTTCACTGTAGGTATGGTGTTCTTTGGATGCAACTCAGCATTCTTTCTCCTCCAAACACGACAAGTTGAGTTTTTACCAAAAAGTTCTATTTTGGTTTCATCTGACATTCTCCCAATCCTGTTCTGGATCATCCAAATGCTCTCTAGCAAACTTCAAACGGGCCCGGACATGCACTAGCTTTAGCAGGGGGACACGTCTGGCACTGCAGGATTTGAGTCCCTGGCGGCGTAGTGTGTTAGTGATGGTAGCCTTTGTTACTTTGGTCCCAGCTCTCTGGAGGTCATTCACTAGGTCCCCCCGTGTGGTTCTGGGATTTTTGTTCACCGTTCTTGTGATCATTTTGACCCCACAGGGTGAGATCTTGCGTGGAGCCCCAGATCGAGGGAGATTATCAGTGGTCTTGTATATATTCCATTTCCTAATAATTGCTCCCACAGTTGATTTCTTCACACCATGCTGCTTACCTATTGCAGATTCAGACTTCCCAGCCTGGTGCAGGTCTACAATTGTGTTTCTGGTGTCCTTTGAAAGCTCTTTGGTCTTGGCCATAGTGGAGTTTGGAGTGTGACTGTTTGAGGTTGTGGACAGGTGTCTTAAGATAAGGAGTTCAAACAGGTGCCATTAATACAGGTAACGAGTGGAGGACAGAGGAGCCTCTTAAAGAAGAAGTTACAGGTCTGTGACAGCCAGAAATCTTGCTGGTTTGTAGGTTACCAAATACTTATATTCCACCATAATTTGCAAATAAATTCTTAAAAAATCAGACAATGTGATTTTCTGCATTTTCTTTTTTCATTTTGTCTCTCATAGCTGAGGTTTACCTATGATGAAAATTACAGGCCTCTCTCGTCTTTTTAAGTGGGAGAACTTGCACAATTGGTGGCTGACTAAATACTTTTTTGCCCCACTGTATCCCATGTTTACACTTTATCATAACTTCCATATCCTCTATATCATTTCTGAATCATATCTCAAGTTCAAGTTCTTTATTAAGGCAAATGCACAACAAACATGCAGTAGCAGTCAGTGCTGGCAAGGAAATTAAATTGTTTCAAGCTCTCCTCGACAGTGCAGGTACTATGTAGTAAATACAATAATGGGGGGTGGGTGACCACTGTCCAGAGTTCCGTAGTCTTGTGGTTTCGGGGAAAAAGCTGTCCTTGAACCTGGTGGTTCGTAAGCGAATGCTCCTGTACTGTCTCCACGACGGTAACTACGTGCCACCAAGGTTGCTGCCACACTGACAAGTGGCTTTTCTGGGCTGCTCCGAACAGAACAAGTGGTGTTGGAAAACTGGTTGACTGTAAACGTTTCTAGACAAGGATACATCACCTATTGCTCCATGTTGCTATGCAGGGGATTTCTCCCTGAGTGTGTGTGGTTACTCAATGTACAACTGGTGTGCAGCCTCACCCAGCCCCGGAGTCCAATCAGATTCTGGCTTCATCCACAAACACTCCATAGTGACGAAGTGACGCAGTCAGTAATCAGAACAAACACACCCTCCAGAGTTACGTCATAAACAACCACCAGCAACAGTACCTCCTCCACCTCGGTTCCCAGTGAACACTGGGAGCAGTTTTTTTCAAATTAATTGAGTATTGATCAAGGAAACTGTGATTAGCAATACTGTTATCAGGCAGCTATCTGCCATGCTATCGCTAAACCGCCCTGTGCTCTTGAGATAATCTATGGCAATTAGCCTCATATATTACACACGCACACACACACACATGCACACCGAATACACACACACACACACACACACACAACTATTATCTTCTTTCTTCTTGGATAGGAAAAGGTGTAGACACTTCCACTTCCACTGTTTCTAGTTTTGTATTGATCTAATAATTATATTATTAAAACTAGATTTTACCCTTTGGGCATCAAAACTAAAATTTCAAAACGCAAAAAATCAATGCATAATGTTTAACTACAACAATATAACTTAAAGAATAAGAGCTCGAAACAATTTATACTACACTGTTATAACTACTAAACCATCGTTAGACCTTGTGTGTGGCCCATATCTAGAATTGCTCTGCTAGTTTGCTTCGTTTTACTATAATGAAATGAACCTACTATCTCAATGTGTCCAATGTAGCTATAACAAAAAAAATGTACAAGCCATTGTTGTCCTTGTGAACAACAATATATATTAGGCAACGTTGTTTGTAAAATAGAGCTGTGTGCAGGTTATCTCAATAGATATAATACTATATTAAAGTTTAAGATATTGCTTCCCCTATCATCTACGTATCGCCTGAATACATTTTTCAAATCAGTTGTCATTGATAAGGAATAATCGATTATAGCCTATCTAATCTGATTGATTCATTTAACATGCATTTAATTTATTTTGAGTTGCTTCAGACGGACGGCGCCACACATCGATATCCATGATGACGAATTCAGTGTGACGTTCAAAATTCCCCCTATTTTGCTTCCTGAAAGCCAATTTCTCTTTCATAAGTCTTGTATACACATTTGACAATGTTTCACCAGTATTTCCCTGAGTGCCACTCATGTCCTTGACTAATCTGGACAAAATCGGTCCTATTTCAGCTATCCTATTGTTTTGCAAGAGAATATTCTAATCCTAACATCAGCGTGGTGCACAAGCTGCTGCTGACTGACGCTGACACCTGGCTGTGCAAACAAAGAACAGGTGTCTGACTTTATGTAAAACCTTATATAATACAGTCCTATCTAAACACAGAACAGGTGCCTGACTCTATATAAAACCTTATATAATACAGTCCTATCTAAACACAGAACAGGTGCCTGACTCTATACAACCTTATATAATATAGTTCCATCTAAACACAGAACAGGGGCTTGACTCTATAAAAAACCTTATATAATATAGTTCTATCTAAAAACAATACAGGTGCCTGACTCTATATAAAACCTTATATAATACAGTCTTATCTAAACACAGAACAGGTGCCTGACTCTATATAAAACCTTGTATGATATAGACCTATCCTATCTAAACACGGAACAGGTGCCTGATTCTAATATAATATATAATAAAATTGATCTTGGGAATGATAGATAAGTGCAGACATAATTAGTTGGGTATTGATTAGTTGCTTGAACTTTGTTCGGAACACCTACAACAAGTAAGCAAAAGCATGACTTTGAGCTGGTATTTTCCACCATTGATGACATTCTGTAGCCTCAATAATGCTCATCATGAAGAGCAATACAAACTAGAAAATGCTTTTCCTGCAGAAAATGCATGAAAATATTTTTTAATAAAGCCACATAGATTAAGACATAAAGAAACGTTAAATGGCTTAATTCAAGTGAAGGGATTTGAACAAAAGTTCAAAAGTCTAAATGGAGTAAACAATGTAAACATGCACACCATTTAAGAAAAAGTAAATGGTTGGAAACAAATAAAGTGACCGCTGAATGAAAAGCGCAAAGCATTGCTAAAAATGCAGAAATGTAAAATGAATTGAACTGAAGAATTTGAAATGTCAAATGTATTGCCCTACACTGTATGTGTGAGTGAGTGTGTGTGTGTGCGTGTGTGTGTGCGTGTGTGCGTGCGTGCGTGTGTGTGTGTGTGTGTGTGTGTGTGTGTGTGTGTGTGTGTGTGTGTGTGTGTGTGTGTGTGTGTCTTTAAGAGAATAGCGAGCCGGTGCGGGATTAAAAATTGCTCAATATAGTGGGGAAAAACCGGCCAATCTGGCAACACTGACTGAACGTCCTCCAAAAGCAGCCCAATCCGGCGAGAAAAACCGCCCAATCTGGCAACACTGCTGAACATCCTCACGCTCCAGCGTCAAAGTAAATCAATTAGACCAACTGAAAACGAAGCCGGTATGAAACTAAAACTGTAAAGTTTAAATGATATCGAAATTCGGTTTGGATATTATTGAATATACAAGTGTGTAGATTTGTTTAATGGTTTGAATGATAGCAAACGGTTGAAATTTGACCGAGTTACGATGTCTTCAGTAATTTAAGTGTCAGAATGGGCAGACGGCTTCAATGGGACCAACTGTAGAATATGAAGGTTTGAAACTAAAACTGTGATTCTGAAGAAAGTTTAAATGATATCGAAATTCCGTTTGGATATTATTGAAGATACAAGTGTGTAGATTTGTTAAATGGTTTGAACGAAGATAAACGGTTGAAAATTGATTTAGTTATGTCCAGGGGCGGATGGCGTATAGGGGCGATTTGGGCAACGCACTACCAACTGGGAGAAAGGATTTTTTTTCTAACAAATTCTATCACAGCAAAAGTAGTTTTCAGTGTTCTAGAAATATTATCTGTCATTGTCCAATCAGAATCGTCCGATTCAAGTCGCGTTTCAAATGGTCCCGCCTCTCTGGGCGAAAATCGCCCAAGTATTCTCCCATTGACTGTCATGTTAAAACTTTTTTTTTCGGAAAATGAGCCTTCAATGCATTTCCAATGGGGATTTGGGACTCGCCCTAACGTGCTTGCGTCATACGTAACTGAGCAAAGAGCGCGAAGGGATATCTTCGATCAAGTCACTTGCTAATTTCAACATGGCTGCTAATGTGTGCAATTCCGTTGCGTCTCTGAAAGAAGTTCCTTTTAGTCGACGATCCAATTCAGACAAATTGGCATTAAAACAATCAGGACCTCCAAGACCAAAATTAATGATTAAACAATTTTCTACAAAGGGGAGAAAGTCCTGAGGATTTTCACCAAATTGGTACAAGAAAAAAAGCTGGCTAGCAGGTTGTGAAGAAGCTAATGCAGTCTTCTGCTACCACTGCCTACTCTTCCACCCTGACACCCTGACGACAGATAGCACTGTTTGGGTATCGACTGGTGCGACATCTGTCTGAGAAAATCAATAAGCATGTGACGTGAAAGATCCACATGGATAGCTTCTTGAGATTTGTGACTATTGGGAGGGTGAACATTGCCACTCAACTGGACGAGGGATACCGGCTAGCTGTTCGTCGCCACAACGATGAGGTGAGCAAGAACCGACACATCCTCAACCGGCTCATCCAAGACGGTGCAGAACAAGCTTTTGGAATGTATGCTAGCGGTCGCACGGGAAAGGATTGTGGAGGAGGTCAAGTCAGCTTGCTATCTGGCAATCCAAGCTGATGAAACTATGGACGTATCCACGCAGACACAGCTGGTGCTTGTGCTTAGATACATTGATGACAACCATGCAGTGCAGGAACGTTTTTTTGAATTTATTCCCATCTCGAATTCAACGTCAGTTTCAATTGCCAGTGTACTTTTGGAGAGACTGAACCAGCTTTTGGCCGACGACAACAACAAAATGAAACGCGTTGCACAAGCTTACGGTGGTGCCAGTGTGATGAGGGGAGAGAAGGTTGGTGTGCAGCAAAAGGTGCGTGAACATTTTAAGAATGCCCATTATGTGCATTGCTATGCACATCAGCTTAATTTGATGCAGCAAGCTACCTCCCGCATCAAAAACGTCAACGTTTTCTTTTCCGATCTGAGCGGTATTGTGTCATTCTTTTCCCGGTCACCGAAACGGTGCGGCGTTCTAGACAAGATTGTTTCACGAAGACTGCCCAGAGCTTCATCTACAAGGTGGAATTTTAACAGCAGGATTGTCAACACTGTGTACGAGAACCGAGATGACCTCCTTGAATGTTTTGAAGCCATCAAGACGGGTTCACATGGTCCATTTGACCAGCTCAGCGTGAGAGAGAACCATCTGGCTACGTGAGGATGCTACAGGACAAATATTTCATTTTTTTCCTGTGTTTTTTTTCACAACATCATGCCCCACGTCGACATTCTGTACCAGAAGACATTGATGCAGTCTTCATCAAAAGGGCCCTCGAGAGCTTCACAAGCAGTGTGCAGACCATTAGGTAAGATAACATTTATATTATTTGATCCTTCTCAAAGCAAAGCTTTGTTATGAGAACATATGCATGAAAGGAGACTGTATTTGTGTTATTTTTTATAATATATGTTCTTTTTTATAATATATTGCCAGTGTTGTAATCAAGCTTGCTTTACTCTGTGCTGGACATCCTGGTTAGGCGAGGCACAATGGATAGCTTAAAAAACAGTGTTTAACACTAACATTATGCATCCCTGCCCATTTTAAGTGGGTATACTCATCATGCCTTCAGTGTATCTTGAACAACCACACATTAAAGGTTGCCCATATTATATTGATGTGTTATCGTATTTGTCTAAATGCATACTTGACTGTAGATAGATTTATGAGTGAAGTTACCAAGACAATAGATAAAAAACAGTGTTTAACACTAACATTATGCATCCCTGCCCATTTTAAGTGGGTATACTGACATCTTTGTACTGGGTAAAGTGTGAACATGTGCATCATGTAGACTACAGTACTGTACACAGCCTAACAAACACATTATTGGTTTGTTTGAATTCAGAGACTCTGACCAGCTTCAAGAGCCATCAGGAACCGACAGACCAAGGACGGCTTTGACAGAAGAGGCGAAGCAGAGGCTGTCTGAAGAGGTCTGCGATGCCATCCTGGCTCACACCAAAGCAAGGTTCTCTTTGTGAGTGCTACCTTAGTACAAGGAAATATGTTTGAGGTACTGCCATTCATTTCCTGCTGATGCTCTGAATGCCACTATGAAGGCATATCCCACACTGAAGCTCAAGCTCAAGACGGAACTGTCTCCGATCTATGAGAATCCTAAATTCAAGGCTTGCTGTGGTGCACTGGCACTGTACCAAGTTATCATGAGCTACAACCTCCAGGAGAAATTCTCTGAGACTGTGAGTTTGTTGAACATTCTCATAACTACTCCTATGACAACAGCTGAAGCTGAGAGATGTTTCTCAACTTTGAAAAGAATTAAGACATTCCTGCGAAATTCAATGGGCCAGGAACGTCTGAATGCACTGGCCATGCTCTCTATGGAGAGGGAACTAGTCCTCAACATGCGTGATTTCAATGAGAAAGTCATTGACCGCTTTGCTGCACTGAAAGTGAGACGAGCAAAGCTTCAGTACAAGTAATGTAGTCTGTCTCTCTGTCTCTGTGTCTCTCTGTCGTCGTCCCCCCTTCCCATGAGGATGGACACTGGGTTACAGCGGCCCTCACAACCACAATAATACACTATTATTGGTGTATTTGCACTTTTAATCTTGCTAATTTCTACAAGGCAAATAAATTAAGTAAAAATTTAGTTCCCCAGCTCCATTCGTCTTTGTAAGGAAATGTTTGTCTTTATTATTTTGTCAGAATGCACCAGAATGCTTCGTATGTATGTGAAAATCACAGAAAAAATCTTTGGGGGGAGGATGCCCCCAGACCCGCTACAGGGGTTTGGTTTACAAACTTTCAGCCCCCCCTAAAATAAAATTCACCAGCTGCTACTGGTAACGTCTCAAACAGTTTGAAGTACCAGAGGATGGCTCTGCCGTCCTCCCATTGACTCCCATGTTAAAAAAAAAGATAATATTTAAAAGAATATCTTAAAGTATAAAATATTTAAAAAATCTAAAAAGAAGCGTGTGATTCCAAGCTATTCTGAATATTTTAAAATTTGAATGGAGTCTCTAGGTGAAAAATTGAGGAAGGAGATAGGTCCCAAAGTTTGTAGAGAATAATTAAGAAAGAAAGAAAGAATAAAACTTATGAACAATAGTTGATGACGCGTTGAAATCACATTTCTTGACCATTTCTTTTATATTGTTGTATTGTTTCTTAAAGCTAGGGTGGGTAATCTTTTTACTGTAATATTTGGCAAAACTGTCATAATAGCCAGTCAGCTATATGTAGGTGAAGTGCTCTGAGAATATCTGCCCATTACTTTGCTCTCCCCTGCCTCTGTGTGCCGCCCCCAAAAATTGCCACCGCTCATGTACACTTTGACCAATCAGAGCGAGGCTCTGATTCTCCGTTCTTATTGGCTGTGGGACTGTCCGTTCACCTTGGCAACGACGTTGGTGCGTCCCTGCGTGAGCGTTCACGAGCCTAGCCGTCTGACAGTTTTGCACTACTACGGCGACAACAAATGAATAGCAATGTCTTCATCAACGGCCCCTAAATTTCCCATTCCCCGGATACCAACAACTAACACCGCTAAGACAGTGAAAAAAAGAGGAAAGACACTTGTTGAAAGGAGAGCTACTAAAAGGGAGGCGGAGAGAGATCAAAATAAAACCAGAGTAAACATTGGCGTGGCTTATGAGCGATGGAGAGAGTTACGTGACCTGAGAAGCTGAGATGGCTACAATTCTTACAGACAGGTAAGGAATAGTGATATCTCTCCATGGTATATTGTGAAGATTATGTAAAGTGTCGGCTGGTATGGTTTTTTACTAGGCAGAGCCACGATAACTGTTACATTACGGTTCTGTAATGTAACCAAGGGCGTAGGAACCGGGGGGGACGGAGGGGATGTGTCCCCTCCAATATCGGAGACAGGCGCATTTGTCCCACCTAAAAATTATACCGGATTTGTCAGGTTTCCGATATGTGTCCCCCCCCAAAGTTAAACTCATTCCTACGCCCCTGAATGTAACCGTTTCAATACGGTTACGTAGGATGTCTTGCATCGGCCCATGGTTCTTTTCCGGTCCGTTTTATGTGTTAGTTATGGTCACACTAACCTGTCGGAATAACACAGAGATTGTGCTCACACGTCGCCTAGGCCTCAACGCAACTGTGGATAATGTCCGAGTCACGTTTGTGTAAAAGCTACTTTGACACAACTGCCGAGATAAGCACAGCGAGGGAAGTGTAGCATATGATATTCCATGTATTGTTATAACGTTGTTGAAAGCTAGCAGCAGCCTTGCACTAAAGTTTAATTACCTCGGAATCTGACATGGTGTTTCGTCTTCCTATCAATGTAACTGAATTCACATGAACGCGCATAACTGACGTTCGGAGGGAGGAGCTACAGAAGGTAGAGCTTGGCAGGGAGGGACCAGAGAGAACGCAACGGAATCTCAACGGCTGTTTACTCCAAAATTACCCACCCTAGCTTTAATGTGTGGAGGTTCTTGATGAGTATTGATGCTGAGGAAGGTTTATTCATATAATGAGATGAGGGAGTTCTGGTATCTTTGCAGCTTTGAGCTTTCTTAGTCAACTTAAAGCATGATTTAAAGAGAAGGATCCGTAGATGGGTCAGTGACAAATAAGGTTTGGCATGATGACCATTTCAAAAATATGTTTCAAACCTATTAAAACAACATGCCCAAGGAACGTTAGAATGTATATTTTGCATTTCTGTTGGTTTCATAGTATTTGACATGACATTTTTACCATTTTTAACCAAATACAGAACTAAAGGCCCTTTATATTGTCAAATGGTGTAACCATAAATAAATGACAAATATTCAATATTTCACCCTCCTAGATTCTATGTAAGTGTACTCATGAAAACAAGTAATACATTTTTAAATATAACATGAAATAGTTTTTATTATAATTATTTTTAGATTTAGATTATATGGACTTTTTGTTGTACTGAGCAGGACAGTGTTGTAAACATTAATGTTTTCTGCCTATTCCTTGACCAGTTGGGTAAAAATGGTTTAAAAACACATTGTTATAGTGTAGTAGAATGCTGAAGTCTCATCCATATTAACTTTTTTGTACAATATGAGATTTTTGTGAAAAATAGTGGTTACCCCACTTGACATAAATCGGTTACCCCAAATGACCATATTGCTTATACAGCGAAAGAATAAGTAACAGACACAGAAAAAAACAAATAAATAGTCATCAAGGTAAAATTAATTAATGTTTTAATATGTTCTCATATTATTTTTCATATTATATTAATTTACCAAAACAATGAACAAACAGTGATGAATGAACAGTGAACAGTGATGAATGAACAGCGGACAATGAACAAACAGTGTGTGTGTGTGTGTGTGTGTGTGTGTGAATGTGGGTGTAAACATTTCATTTTACAACAATTCATATACATTAACAGTGTCACAAATAGGTTGTGAACACAAACATCCCTATCCTGACAAGAAAATTATTGTGGGAAAAATATCATAGCTTATGGCTGTGAGACTGGAATTGTTTCCAGTCATCTACTGTGAGCTTTGAATGGCGGCAGTTCACAGGCTCTGGTTCAGCACACATGTGGAGCACATCAGACTGGTAGTAGAAGAGGTCATCAGGTGGGTCAGGCCAGGTGAAAACATTTTTGCGATTTAGCTGTTTCATGCAAGAAACCTGAACCTCATCACCCACCACCTCAAGAATCTGTCCCACAAACGGTTTACCCTCATATTTGACCAGAGCAAACTTCCCTCTTTGATCTTCAAGGCCAACTGATGTTGAGGGGAGATCACTGAAATCTACCGCTGATGGATTATAGCACCTGCAAATAGCAGGCCTCGCACAGAAACAGGAAATGTCCCTGTAGCGGATTGAGGCTGGCTTCTCGCAGGTCACCTGGTGTAGTTTCATCGTACCCTTCACAGCAGGGACAACTGCTGGGACTTTGTCATCATACCTTTCAATGGCATCCTCAGAAATCCAAAAGTATGTGACACTTGATGAGGCCTGTGGTCTCTCTGGCTGTACATAGTCATGGTCAAGGTTTCCTATGGGCTGAGGAGGGCCATCATCCGCTGACGAATTTAGTGATGGAGGAGTCAGGTTCAGCACATCGGCAAGTACCCTGTGTGCGTTCCTGCACTGTCTCTGCGACTGCCTCCACTTTTCCCTCAACTTCCTCTGTTTTTGCTTTGGCAGTGCCGCTACTGGGGTGTTCGTAATTTTTCCCTCTCTTTTCCTCCTTTGATAACTAAGAGTACAACAGAAAAAAAAACAATTAGCCTTTTATTTCTAGAACTAAAACTTATCCTTCATTACCACCTCACACTTCTCATTTCCACTAGCCTTTCAGAACATCTACATCACTGACTTTACACTGGCAGTCCTTCACATGAAACGTGTGTGTGTGTATTTACGCATGTGTGTACTACCTTTCCTTTCTTTTGGCCAGGTAAGTGGCCCTTGCAGCAGGGTCTGCATTGAGTCGTGCTCTGTGGCGAGCCACCTTTTCTTTACTTGAAAGAGCCATCTGTTAAGGGACAAGAGGATAGAAAGCTTATTGTTTGCATTACATAGGCTTACATAGGCTACAATGTACAGTATTATACAAATGTGAATTCAAATGAATGAATGGATTAATAAATACATATTTAGATATATACATAAATAATTAACCAAATGAATAATTAAACAAATACAAATAAACAAACAAATTAATCTATCGATAAATTCATGGAGAAAAAAAAACACATTTTAACCTGCTGTTTATATTGAACAGTAGGAGTCACTATTTAAACTATAAAAAAATATTATAATCAGCATCACATATACAGCTCTTGGCCCTAAATTTATCAAATTGGCCCTCTAATTTTGTTTTTTAATTGAAATGTCAAATGGTGTAACCGGTTACACCATTTGACATTTCAGTTTAAAACCAAAATTTGCAGGCATTATTAAGGACACCTAGGTCAACACTTAACCTTGGTGTGAACATTTAAACACATGTTTTACATTAAATATAATAACTTTGATAAAAATTGTTTAATATTTTTTTTACCGAGGTCATACCATTTGACATGTAACCTTAACAAGCCTGGCCATGGCTTAAAAAAGCTTAATTATGTAAAATTTCAGAGAGAGTTACTAACCTTGACTTGTAGCAGTCAGTGTCTTCAGGGGTCCTTCTCTGTGACATCATATCCTGTCACATGATCTTCTGGCACAATATTTACAAAATGGCCCCTAAAATGCGGTTACACCACTTGACATTTCAAGAGGTTGACCTTGCAGACATGATTCCCCTTATTAATTAAAATATTCTAAACAATGATGTTTCACTACTATTATTTAGTATTAGAAAGTACTTGTGTAAGATTATGCCAAAGTATATTCAAGGTCATTTTGAAGGGAATTTCACATTTTATCAGCAAGTTTTATAACTTGGTACTAAGTTTTTATGGTTACACCATGTTGACAATTTTACCATTATTCTCTTAATATTCTCATAACATTGGATGAAACCAGAACTTTTAGATTTGGTCTTGAAGAAAATGATGTTTGAAAATGATTTGATAGATTTTTCTCAAATTTTAACACTTTTAAATGTATTTCATCCTCATGTTCACAAAAAAATGAGCGTCTCGTCTTTGACCCAGATACAGAGGGCTGTTTTACAGGACATTTCCTTGCATGTCTGATTGTCAAAAGGAAAGCAATCTTACTTAGATTTTGGTGGTGAATCAATAATGGATGATGACACTAATTGTTATCCTTAGGGTGCCAGATAGATGTAAGACTTAATACATTTTGTTTAGTTGTACATTGTAACTCCAATGGCAGTAATATACATTGCAGCATTGTTCCAAATACACTAGAAACAAACACAATTATGTTGATATACATTTTAACTTAAAACTAATTGTAAAAAATTCAGAGTTTATATTGCAATTGCAATTTGACACAATATTCTAAGTTCAAAATTGATACCCGTTTTCTTCTGCCCTAGCATACAAGATAAAAAAATTGTACCTCTCCTATACATTTAGTCTGTGTATAGTAAACACATGTTCCTAAGAATGGGACTGTAGTTACTAAAATAGAAAACTATGAGCTAGGCTATCTTGGCCTTGCTTGGGGCCCTAATCCCATAAGAGCGATCGCAGTACAAATAGTGTTATCACAGTATTCAGGCATTGTATACTTTCAGGGCCTATCTATCACACATACTCAACTGGTTCACCAATATTGATTCAGCTATTCACAACATTCACAAAGCAACTATTTCAGTTCCAAGTACGACGTGAGTACTTTGTCGTACTTTATTAAATCACAATTATGGGACACTATTGAGAATTAAATAACAATTGTGACAATAAAAGACATTGATTTACATATTAGGATTAATAGAAAGCATTGATTGAGGCATTGATCCTGTAGAAACATTGGGATTTACAATTCTCCATATTAAGCTCTTGGGTTAGAAATATTGTGACGTCAGCAACTTAAGTAAAACCGAATAATGCAGATTCTCACTTCTGGTGAGATTTTTTGGGGGGGAAATGTGCAGAAAATGGGACAAAGTCACTGTTTGGCAAGTCCCAAGCAAGTCCCAAGTCTTAGCAGTCAAGTCCGAGTCGAGTCCCAAGTCAAGACAGGGAAAGGCAATTCGAGTCCAAGTCACACCAAAGTCGAGTCCGAGTCCAAGTCCAAGTCACACCAAAGCCAAGTCAAGTCCAAGTCACACCAAAGCCAAGTCGAGTCCAAGTCAAAGTCACACCAAAGCCAAGTCGAGTCCAAGTCAAAGTCCCAAACTTTTTCAAGTCTTGAACAAGTCACCATGTTTTTTTTTACTTAATAATGTCATTATTAGGCTATTGATCATAATTTCAACATATCACTCTAATGTACAGTCATTTCTTATCAACACATTTCTAATATGTTCATTGTTTGTCTTCAAATGTGTTATGATATGCGCATGCGCCGAAATCGTTTGTTTATAAAAGTAGCCCAATAGGGTGGGAAACCCACCCAATCTGGCAACACTGCCTGAACGTCCTCAAAACGTAGGCCAATAGGTCGGTAAAAAACGCCCAATCTGGCAGCACTGCTGAACGTCCTCACCTCCAGCGTCAACTTAAATCAATGAGACCAACTGAAACGAAGCCAATATGAAACTTTAACTGTGATTCTGAAGAAAGCATAAATGATATCAAAATTCAGGTTAGATATTATTGAAGATACGAGTGTGTAGATTTGTTATATTTTTTGAACGAAGGTAAATGGTTGAACAATGATTTAGTTACGATGTCTTAAGTGTCAGAGGCTGGCCAGACGGCTTCAATGGGACCAACTCAAAACGCAGCTGATATGAAACTAAAACTGTTATTCTTAATAAAGTATAAACAATATCGAAATTTCGTTTTGATATTATTGAAGTGTAGATTTGTGTTGGCTCGCTGTTTTTTTTTCATCTTCACGGAAGTGAATGCGTCTTGGGTGTCTAGCCCTCTAGGCAGAAAATAGGTTAGATATCTAAAACAATAAATGTTTTTGACTCAAGACATGTTGAGTCATTACAAGTCAGAGGCAAAGTCAAGTCAAGTCTCAAGTCGATAGCATACGTAATCATCATCATCAGTCATGCGTAATTTTGTCAAGTCGAGTCTGAAGTCATCAAAATCATGACTTGAGTCTGACTCGAGTCCAAGTCATGTGATTCGAGTCCACATCTCTGGAAATGTGACATAACAAATAACAGAGTCAAGGTGTCTGCTGAGACTAGATCATTGTGCAAATGTGCCTTGAACTTAGGAAAAATAAATGAATGCAGATTATTTTTTTACCTGATTTATTAAAACAAGTAGCTACATGAAGCCAGATCTATTGGAACAAGCTACACTCAGCTGAGCACTTTTTTTTTTTTTTTGCAGTGGCGCTGACATCCAGCAGAATATATGCTGAATGCATATAGTGGAAACACTGAAGACCCTGAAGGATTGTAATGTATTAATATAATATAATGCAACAATATAATAACTATCTGTCATGTTAATATATATCTTCTTTAGACTGGGAGTATTTGAACTGAGACACTTGAACAGGTGGTTGGTGTCCTTTCCAACTCAGACCTTTTTTTGTTATTATTCACAAATCCAGATAAGTCTGGAAAGACAGGCTTTAGCTAGCGTCTGCATTTGGATCGGTAGTTAAAAGTAAAAGTTTCAGTTCTGAATAACTACAAATAAATATACAAACCTGTTTAGAATTAACAAGACACACACACACACACACACATAATTTCTGCTAGCTGGCACACATCTCTCGGCGATGTCCACTTTCGCCACTTCCGCACGGTGGAAACCCGCCATAATAGAGTTTCAACCGAGCGGTGCGGTTCGGTACGGTCTGGCACGGTTTACATTTTCACCGCCAATAGTTGGTCAGGGTCCCAAAATATGCGCACTTAGCCACGCTTAGCCGTACCTATCTTTCGGTACTCCTCGGTTGGAGTAAGAAGCGGTCCGAAAGGGTGCTGAAAAGGTGGAGCTAGTGGCGCGTTTCCACCGGAGCGTGCGGGTCGGTCACGTTTCCACCGCCAAAAGTGGGCGTGACCCAGACTGAGCCGTACTCGTCTCGCAGTAGTCCTCCGTTGGGGTACTGAGACGCCTGAAAGGGTGCCGGCAAGTTCGAGCTACACACGCCGTCCGTTGATTGGTCAACAGAATCGCACTTCCGTGCGACAGGGGGATATAACAAACAAACACATTATCCGCGAGGTATTTCTGGACAACGGCGAAAGCTTCGTTTATTGAAGAAAATGTCAGGGAAAAGTTTGCCCTCCTTCTTGGACATCGTACATTGTTGATCTTTGTTTATTGTGATGCGTTCTTCTCTTTCCTTGGAATTATTAGCAGGCTACACTGTGTTGGGCTGCTATGAGGTCACGATGCTAACGTATTTGCCGCAGCTTTCACCATCCGGCTTAAACCCCCCCCCCCCCCCACCACCACCACCATAAGGGCGCTGTTGGCGCTGGAAACGCGAGCCGTAACTGAGCCGCAACTAACCGAACCTTCAGTACCCCACCAAGCTGCACCAAACCGACCCGCTCCCTCCGGTGGAAATGCGCCATAAACACGCCGTCCGTTGATTGGTTGACAGATTCATCAATTCCTTAAGACAGGGGGATAAAAACAAACACACACAGTACCCGTGAGGTAGTTCTGGACATCGGCGAAAGCTTAGTTTATTGAAGAAAATGTTGCGCCAAAGTTTGCCGATCTTCTTTGACATCCTACATTGTTGCTCTTCGTTTGATGAGTCGCGTTCTTCTTTTTTATTTAATTTATTAGCAGGCTACACTGTTGGGCTGCTATGAAGTCACAATGCTTACGTTGCTGCCGCGGCTATCGCAATCCGGCTTAAACCCCCGCCCTATAATGGCGCGTTTCCACCGGAGGGTTTGGTTCAGTTCGCAAAGGTGCGGCACGGATCGCGTTACCAACGCCAAAAGTGGGTGGTACTGGTCCTCCATTGGGGTACTGAGACGTCTAAAAGGCCGGCAAGTTCGAGCTACAAACACCCTCCGTTGATTCGTCGACGGAATCGTCACTTCCGGGCGACATGGGGATAAAAAAAAAAAAAACAGTATCTGCGAGGTATTATTCTGGAAATGGACATGTTTTGTAAAACTTTAACTTGGGTGAACAAGGAGGTGGAGTAATGGTGGAGGTGGAGAAATCATACCGTATTTAATGGATTATAATATTGATCTATATATATTATGTAGTGGTTGATTATAACTCGTGAGTAATATTTTATGAATCATTGTAATCATAATCATTTTTACAATTCATATAGGCCTATTATAATTATACATGTCTATTCGTACTTAAATATCCTGTCAAGCTGAATTTTTCCAATATCCTCATTAAGAGTGTTGCATGGCTTTTCCTGCATCTAATTGTTAATATTTAATGACTTTAAATACATTTCCTTGACAATGATTTAAATGCTGTTTGAGCGCTTTAGAAATATACATATATGAAACTAAACCATATTCTACCAATATAACTTAGTAAGTTATAATAAAAGTAGTAGGTAGATGCTACTTAAAGCTTTTGTTGTGCAAGAAAGTTGATGTGGGTACGCTTTTGTTAATCTAAGGCAGCTTGGAAAAGGAAGTAGGAACTATAGGTTTACTGATATATTGACCACACCAGAATACATCAGCCATGTGGGTGAGGCTTAAGACTCTCACTATAAATAGGCTGACAAAGCACAATCTTCACACCACCTTCATATTGTTCTCAATGTACTTTTAGCTTTTAGCCTCACCTGCAGAGGTAAAAGGACTACTTTCCTATGTGGGACATAGCTGTTGTGTGTGTGTATCATTATTGTCTAATGTTTGCAGTGTGTTGATGGCTGATGTTTGGTATGTTTTGTTCACTTATAGATGAACCTGCTTGTCTGCTTTGTAGCGCTGGGCATCTGCGTGATGCAGGCCAATTCCAACCCATCACGTAAGCTTAAACGATGACCTTTCAAACCCCTGAATGGTTTTAATACATTTTGGTCTATTGGGATGTTTTTCTTTTCTGTAAAAAAAAGCGTTTGAGTATTAAGTATTAAGTTTGTTTATTTTATTTATGCTTTTGTAGCTGAAGGTCTATCTTATGGTTGATTTTATTAATGCTCTTGTATCTGAAGACCTGTCTTATGTTTTTTTTATTAACGCCCTTGTATCTGAAGGCCTGTCTTATGGTTTATTTTATTAATTGTATTGTTTTTGAAGGTCTATCTAATGGTTTATTTTATTAATGTTCTTGTATTTGAAGGTCTGGGTCGTCCCTATCTTATGGAATGTTTTAAAGAAGCCAAAAAACTGGTGGATGATGCTTATAAGTACTCGCGAGAAGAGTGAGTTGGTTGTCTTAATGAGAATTAAAAAATCACCTTACAGAAAATGATACTGCAACAGAACACTTCCACTATATGCATGAAAGTCACATTTCCATTTGTGTAATTATTAAATTATAAAGTATTGCTTGAAAACTTGACTTAACTGTTACACTTTCATAATGAACCTGTGATCATGAGCTCCTTCACTTCATAACCTGTTTTTATGATTCTTCTTCTTCTTATGAATAATGTTAATACTGCTATTGTTCCCATCGTACCGTAACATGCCTCCTCCTTTCCCCGTCCGTTCCCTGCCAGGAGTCTGAGAAGAGTTCGTCGAGACATCGTCTCTCCGGCGGACATCCTGCGTCTCATGAAGCAGCCGCGTGGAGACTCCCGCTCGGCCGTGCGCTCGGCCGACTACATGGACCAGACGCTGCGCCTGCTGCACGAGCGTGTCCACCGCGTGCACAAACGCTCCCTCAACGCCACAGGTAAGGCGCACGCGGCTCTGTTGTTGTTGTTAATGAGCCTGAGTTTTATTGAGGGCAGGTAAAGTGGCAGAGAGCTGGTGGTGACTCCGGCGCGTTCAGACATGAATGTATGTGTACATGCATGCTTGCACCCGCACATTCATATCGACACACATGGGCTTTGTGCATGCACACACTCTCACTCACCTGCCCACTCAATCTAACACACACACACACACACTGTTGTGATCCAAGAGTTTTCTATGATAGGACTATAACTCTTGTTTCCTCCTACGAAAAAGAGATTACCTTACAGATGTTCTTCAGAGTCTTCCATCTTCTGCTAAAGGGAGCTGGCAACTTGGGCCCTTTGTACATCGTCCTCGTTCTTGATCTTCCTTGATTCTCCCCCCTACATTTCATCTCAGTATATTCACCCTTTTTTCCCAACCATTCTGTTTTTAACTCAACTCACAGACCTTTTTCTGAACCTATGTCTGCTGTTCTCCAGATCTGCTCCCCCGTGAAGACCTGGAGGTTCTCTCGAAGATCTCTGGATGTTCGGCCAGGGTCAGCAAACCATCCTGTTACACTATTCAGAACCTGGACAAGTACAGGACCATCACCAGTGTCTGCAACAACCTGTAAGTGCGACTATGACAATGTTTTGTTCCTGTCAGCTTTAATTGTAGACAAAGGATGAGAGTCTCCAAGTTTGTCACGGTAAACGTTTAGTTTGGTTGGTCTCCACCAACAAGTGTTCCAACGCTGCTAACAGGAATAGCCCTCGCCTGGGGTCCTCCAACATCCCCTTCAAGCGATGGATGCCCCCTAACTACGAAGACGGCATCTCCTTGCCCATCGACTGGGACAGTGACCACCGCTACCACACCTTCCTTCTCCCTCTGGTATGACGTCAACGCCAGCTCATGCCGCAGCATCGCGTGACAGTAAAACCCACGTGCGGCAAATACACACGAATACCTACAACGGATTGCTTTTTCCACCCTCTTCAGGTCAGAGAGGTGTCCAACCGCATCCTGGCGACGACGAACGAGGGCGTGGTCAGCGACACCAAATATTCCGGAATGTTGACCCAGTTCGGCCAGTGGAGCGACCACGACGTCTCCCACTCCCCGTTCAGCCCCAGCATCCGCTCCTTCAGCAACGGCATCAACTGTGACGAGAGCTGCCAGCGCTCCGAGCCCTGCTTCCCCATTACGGTATGGTCGCCAACTGGGTCCCAGTTTGTGATTTTATCGTGGAGCACAACCTATATGTTTAGACGTCGCCGTAGTCAATCTGCATTCTCCTACACAGATCCCCCCCGACGACCCTCGCTTGCCCACTGGGCCGAACAGCTGCTTACCGTTCTTCCGATCTGCACCCGTATGTGGAACTGGATATTCGGACTACAATTTTGGCGGCGTGGCGAACAAGCGGCAGCAGATCAACACAGTGACGTCGTTCACAGACCTGAGCACGGTGTACGGCTCGGAGGATCAGCTGGCATTGGAGCTCCGCGACCTCACGAGCGACGCGGGCCTCATGCGCGTCAACGACAATTTCACGGACAACGGCCGAGCGTTGCTTCCCTTTAGCCCCCTGAAGGCTAACATGTGCGCTACACGCAGGAGAATCACAAGTAAAAGCACTGCTGAGGAGGTGCCCTGTTTCCTCGCAGGTTGGTGCATATATGTACATCTTTATGCATCTCTATATACCTCTATGGCCATCTCTGTATGCGACTATCTCTGTATATCTCTTTATTTATCTATATATCTCTATTTCTTTCTTCTCTTTCTCTATATATTTTTCTTGATCTCTCTCTTGATATATATATCTTTCTATTTATTCTCTATTTCTATTTCTTTATCCATCTCTCTATAAAGCTCTATATATCTCTAACCACTTATCTACCACTGTAACCACCGGCAGTTTTTATCTCTATCATAGCTAGCAAACCGTTTGCAGACAACTATTGCTGTGTCAAAACGATTCAAACAGCTTCTTTGGTGTTTCTAGGTGACGTGCGTGCCAATGAGAACGTTGCCCTGACGTCCCTCCAAACCTTGTTCATGCGAGAACACAACCGTCTGGCACGCGAACTGAAGAGGATAAACCCGCAGTGGGACAGTGAGACCCTCTACCAAGAGGCTCGTAAAATCATGGGCGCGTACAGTCAGGTAAACCCCCCTAGCTGCTTCTCTTTATCCAGTCTCCTCCTCAACACGTATCTCACTCCTCCTTAACATGGGTCCCTCATCCTCCTCCGCACTTGTCCCTCCTCCTCAACATTCATTTCTCTTCTTCCTCCTTAACGGGTGTTACTCCTCCTCCTCCTCCTCCTCCTCCTCCTCCTCCTCCTCCTCCTCACTTGTCCTCCTCTTTCTCAACGGGTGTTTCTCCTCCTCCACCTCCGCCAGGTGTTTGTATACAGGGACTACCTGCCCCACATCGTAGGTGACTTGGCCATGAATTCCGGACTGGGCAGCTATCCAGGCTACAGCTCCAACGTGGACCCCAGCATCGCCAGTGCGTTTGCCACCGCTGCCTACCGCTTCGGACACCTTGCCATCAAGCCTGTCCTAACGCGCCTCAACGACAACTACCAGGAGAACGACCACATCCCAACCGTGCCTCTCTTCAAGACCTTCTTCACCCCCTGGAGGATCGTATTCGAAGGTGAGCGCGGAGGTGACAAAGTGCTTGACATGAATTTCAAACAAGGTTGTTTTCTCTTTACATTGTTGTTGTTGGTTGGTTACAGGCGGGATCGACCCTGTGATTCGAGGTCTGGTGGGCAGTCCTGCGAAACTAGGCGCTCAGGAACACTTGATGGTGGACGCGGTGCGTGAGAGGCTCTTCGAATTTGTCACGCACATGGCTCAGGACCTGGCGTCGCTCAACATGCAGAGGGGCCGGGACCACGGCATCCCTGGTACCTATCCCCTAAAAGCCTACCCTTTCCACGCCTGCTGCTTCTTTGCTCGCTTGATTCAGTTCACCTTTATTAAACCATGTCTTTTTACAAGCAACTGCCAAGAGGGCAGTGGTCTAACACAATTTAACTCAATTTCACATACTAATGGCGCTTTTCCACCGGCGAGTACGCTTCAGACCCAGCACCCCTCAGCCCAGTAGTGAGGAGGCGGTGTAGCCCAGCTCAGTTACGGCTCACGTTTCCCCTGCCGACAGTACCCTTATGGTAGGGTGGGGTTTAAGCTGGATGTCAATGTCCGCGGCAGCTATGTAAGCATCGTGACTTCATAGCAGCCCGACAAAGTGTCGCCTGCTATTAAATCCAAGGAAAAAGCGGAACGTGACACAATAAATGAGCAACAATGTAGGATGTCCAAGAAGGACGCCAACCTTTGCGCAACATTTTCTTCGACGAACAAAGCTTTCTCAGTTATACAGAAATGCCTTGCAGGTACTGCGTTTGTTTGTTGTTATCCCCCGGTTGCACGGAACTGACGATTCTGTCGACCAATCAACGGACGGCGGGTGCAGCTCGAACTTGCCGGCACCCTTTCGGGCATCTCAGTACCCCAAAGGAGGAGTACTGCGAGACGAGTACGGCTCAGTACGGCCTAAACCGAATACCTTTTGACTAAACCGTCCCGCACCCTTCGGTGGAAATGTGCCATAAGAAACCGAAGCAACCTATTATTTCAGACTTTGTAACCAAGAAGGTGCTAGACCTATGAGGTCAGGGTTCCGAGCCCCTCAGTCTTTCTTCTTCTCTTCTTTTTGAATTGTTTTGTTTAAATTACGTCGCAAATGCTCTGCGATCTGAGGGAAATAAACCTCTATTTCTCATCACACTAGGCTACAACGAGTGGCGTAAGCACTGTGGGCTGTCCGAGCCAAGCAACCAGGCAGAGCTGGCTCAGGTACTGAACAACACAGACCTGGCGACAAGGTTCCTGAAGCTGTACGGAACACCCAGCAACATCGATGTGTGGGTGGGAGGCGCTGCGGAACCCTTCGTCCAAGGAGGCCGTGTTGGCCCTCTGTTCTCCTGCCTCATCACCAACCAGTTCAAAGACAGCCGTCAGGGAGACAGGTATGCAGGCAGGCATGCACGGACTGGCTGACTGAATGACGTTGGGTGCGAAACAGAAAGAAGGTTGACCCGGTTGGATCTAGATCACCTTTGGATGATGATGGATGCTCCATCGTTTGTGTTCAATTAAGACGCAGGTGATTGAGGAGCAGGTAGGGCGGTAGGTGTCTCTATGTGAAATTCATGGACCCCCTCTCTAACCCAACCCCCGTAGCCCCCCTTCAATACCCATAAATGTCCATCTCATGAACATTTAGTTCTGTTTGCCGTGGACAGGTTGTGGTACGAGAACCCGGGCGTGTTCACCCCCGCCCAGAAGACGGCGCTGCGCAGTGCCTCCCTGGCCAGCATCATCTGCGAAAATACAGGCATCACCAGTGTACCCAAGGACTCCTTCAGCCTGATCACCGCTAAAAACCCCCTGGTCCTTTGCTCCAACATCCCACGCATTAACCTCTTGCCCTGGAGGGAGCGGCCAGGCAGAAGGCCATCATCAGGTGAGGAACAGGAATGTGGTTAAAGGCTCACTTTCCTTTTTGAAAAACCTTTAGCATGCACATTTTATTCAATCATCTTACTGTTTTAATCATCTTACCTTGTTTGTTTTTTGCAGGGACAAAAGAAATTCTTGCAGAGATTAAAGCTGAGGTATTAATTATTAATGTATTTTCTTTTCCAGTGGACAATACGCTGGTTGATATATTAAATTCCTATATTTGTCCACAGGTCATGCCCCCCTTTCTTTTGAATACACTGATATGTAAATACTAATGGAGAAAAGGTGACACGTACGAAATTGTATTATCTTGTTTATATCCAGATCGAGGAGCTGACCCTGGCAGAGCAGGCCCTACTGGGCAAGGAAGTGCCACAGATGGAAGAGGACAATGAGGTAGTTATGTCTCCCATCTCTGTAGGACGAAAAGAATGAGGTAGGTCAGGAATGAGGAATTAGACGTGTTATCTTGTGAACAATTCACTGTGTTCCTATCGGTTATTGTTATGATTTACTTCTACATTAATTGGCTGTGAAATTAGTCAATGACAATTATATTATAGAAAACGTTAGGACAGGTCATTAAGGTCTATGACTTAATCCCCCTTTTGCACAGATTCACTCGACTTAAACGGCTGCTGATTTATGTTATGTTATTTTTCACTTTTCATAATCCTTCAAGCGTCTTGCATAGCTTTAAAGCAGTGCAGACATTACAGACCGAGCCAGTACATAAACATCTGACATGTGATCAAGCTGTTCCTCTAACATCCTCCTTCTGCCTGTGTTTTCCTCCCCTGAAGGTTCCCAAGGCATAAGAGGTCAACATGGCCCTCGGAAAAAATATTCTAATCAATTCAACCCGTTGACCGTCTGCTTTTTGTTTCCATACTGGTCAATTTCGGTCACATGACATCCGGTTATCCCCCTACTTGACTTAATGGTGAATTTGTGTCGTGCACCATACCACAAACAGCTTCTTCACTCTACGCCTTCTTTTCTGTGAGAAAAAATGGAGGCCAATTTCTTTTTTCTTCTTTAAAATGTAAAATACTGTTGGCCGATTTTAATAATCTGCTAACCTATAGGACCCCTGTAACTCCATGAAATATAATACACTGAAATGTTTAACCACAACTGACAATTGAATTACAGTATTTACTTTGAAAATACTTTGTCAGGGCTGATTATATTTTACAATGGACGTTTTAGGCCTTCCTTGTTTTTCTTTTGTTTATCAAATAAATTAATTTGCGCAAATACATTTATTTTGTTAGTCATTTTGAATCCCACATCTCGACTATTTTGAACCTGTCTCATATGAAGCGAAACTGCTATGAATAAATTATTCCTCTGTAGATGGAATTGTTAAATCAAGATGAATTGTTTTGCATTAATGAAAGTAAATTCATAGCCAACTACAGCGCCAGTATGGAACCAATATTTTAACTGAGTGGACGTTCGGCTCTGCCTAGTGACCATTGAACTGCAATGCTTTGAATCGGCGAAGGATGCTACAACACAATATATAAAAAACTACTCCTTTAATCCTTGAACCTTAATCCCTATCTCCTAACCCTTGTTTTGGAGATAGGAAGGTCCTACCGCCCTCAAAGTTGACAACCTTATTCTAGGGCCTGACTTGGATCCCCTCACCAAACCTTGGCCTTCTAGGGACCAAGGAGCAGGAAGGGCGGGTCTCTGTTGTAGGTTTAGGGTCCACCTTTTTTCTAAGAGTCGGTGCTTTGCACTTGGTTCTATGAAAATCCTTTGTGTACCGACAGCGATATATTGTTTCACTTTCTTATGACAAATGTACTTAATTGTAAGTCGCTTTGGATTAAAGCTAAATGCCCTAAATGTAAATGTAAGAGACCCACAATTTTTGCAGAGCGATCCCAAGTTTCCCCTTGGTTGAAGGTCTAATGGCCAAGTTTCTATCTCTTTCTATTGAGATTAATTTCTAGCAACGGCATTCGTTTCCAATGTGTTTCAATGGAGCATTTGATGATGATGTGTGAGCCTTCCTATGCAAGTAAGGATTTCGAATCGGATTTTGAAAATAAAAAGACATTGAAGCAAAGCACTGAGCACTGAATATTTATGCATTGAAATAATGTAGCTCCCAAGTAGTACACACGAGGCCAGAGGTCTTTGTTAGGAAACCGGGTTTATTTTCCATGTTGAACCAACCCGTGAGAACTGGGTTTAAAGAGAAAAAATATTCAAATAATAAATACAACGTACGGTTTTTCAGCAGCACAACAGGTGCATTTACACCAAAAAACACTACACACACCTCACATACAGTCCGCAACTCAATATTGTGGGGGGGGAACCATCGCAAGTTGGACCTCTGGCGCCCTCCCAGGTTCTTTGCGGCAGAGACATTGTGTGGGGTTTGTTTGTCTATGGGTGGGTTAACGTTGCTGTGTGTGTTGAGGTATTGTTCCGACACCGTCACCGAGACATTTATGTTAATTAGTTATGTTGAGTGTGTATTGGTGTGTCATGTGTGTGTGTTCATTAAAGGCAACTCTCGTAGTCGTGCGGTTTAAGGGGCACAAGAGTTGCATAACCGCCTAACCTGGGCTCCCGTCTCGTCCTTCCCGTGCTGCTCGCCACATTGACGTCAGACGTGGGATTGGCCTGGGCACGCGTAAGGGACTCGAACGACGGTCGAGCCTATGGAGAGCGACGCACCCTGCGTTATGGGAGCTCAGCGCCCCCCTGTGGCCACGACCTGAAGGGCCGGAGAACTAGCAGCTGCCTACCGCCCCCTGCTGGCAAGGACAGCGGTTAGGCTGCCGAAGTTCTCCGGGGCAACGGCACTGGAGCCATACCTGGCTCAGTTCCGTCTTGTTGAGTGGCACAACGGCTGGGGTGCCGAGGAGGCGGTTGTCCACCTTGTGCTGGCCTTGGAGGGGACGGAAGCACGGTTGCTGCTCGACCTGGACCAAGCGGACCAGCGAGACCTTCAGGCCCTGACCAGGGCACTGGAGAGGCGGTTCGGTGAACGGGTCTTCGGCGACCAGAGCCGGCAGTTGCTGGCTTCTCACCGCCGCAAGGAGGAGGAGAGCCTGGGGGTCTACGCTGATGACGTCCAGCTCATGACCCGACGCGGCTACCCGGAATTCCCCGCGGCTGCAGGGGAGGCCCTGGCGCTCCACGCCTTCCTGCGGGGACTGGTGCCGGAGTGTCTGGGGCAGCATGTCCGCCTCACCGAGCCCCAGATCCTCGTTGCAGCTCTGGACCTGGTGTGTCATGTGTGTGTGTTCATTAAAGGCAACTCTCGTAGTCGTGCGGTGTAAGGGGCGCGAGAGTTGCATAACCACTTAACCTGGGCTCTCGTCTCGTACTTCCCGTGCTGCTCGCCACAATATTAACTTGTACATTTACAAACTTAACTAACGTATACATATTCACGACTTTACATCGTATGCAAATAACCATCACGCACCAACCATGCAATGGAATGCAACACAATACAATCGTCCACGTTCTTCATAGACAAATAAAAGATAAACATACCTCGTCCATTGCTAATTACTTAACGAGGGAATTTTCTTGTATGCTTCTTCCCTGTCCTTTATAGTTTTTCTTTTTTAAGTGCCTTTAGCTTTTAACTTTAACTTCCAGCTTCTAAAAGGGTGCTGCTTCTATTGCCACTGTATGTAAGGCTACACTTGCCCTTATCTAGAGCTGGTTTACCAGTGCACAACGTTTAAAACTGAGCAAAGTCGATGCAAACAGAGGGTTACAACGTCAATCAATAGTAAAGTATGTGATGTGATGGTTGATTATTTCATATTGAGTTAAACTCTCATGTTCCGCCATGTTCATGCTTTCACTAGTAAACCATACGTCACCAACTGGGCAACTCTGTTATCAAAAACTGGCCCCAGTTGCTGAACGGAAGTAGAATCATAAGAGCTTCATGAAGTGTCATTCACGAGAACTATCCGACGTCGCGAAAATGTTGTCCCCCTAATTTCCAGCAATATCAACGCACCATTTATGTTTGTATGTGTTAGCAATGGAGGAGATTGACGCAACACGCTGAAGTTTGGCAGATAATGTGAGGAATCGATCGTGTGCAGAATCAATCGATCAAGCGTATTGAAGACACAGATGCAGTTGTTAGAGTGGGTGCTCTGGGAGATAGGATAGAAGACAGGAGTATACTACTCCGACTCCGTAATCCTACTTTGTAACTACGGAGACCCTTCGAAAGGGGCAATTCATACTTTGCAGTCACGTGACCACCATGGCTACCTGGAGAGCAACAAACGCCGACAAAATGGCGACTAACAGCGGCTAGCCAGGGGAGTGGCAGCCTTGCAGATTTCCAATAGGCCTACTACAATCAATCAACTATTTAGACCATAAATGTTCAAATTAGATATCAAGAAAAGATAAACATACTCCGAGCTTGTGATCCATACACAGCACCCGCTGATGTGTTCATTGCTTTGAAGTTGGCAACGTCTCGACAAGACTTGGAGTTTGGAGATATTTACATTTATCTTATAGAGAATCCGTCACCTTATACCGCACAAAAAATGAAAGCCTACAAATAGTAGGCTTTAAGTATGGATAAGAAACTTTTTTTCAAGAGTCGATAGGTGAGAAACAGGAATATCTTCATAATCAAAGCAAAGGCTTTTTTCTGAATCAAATAACTTTTAAGTAGCTCTTTTATTGACCAAGTAATGCGGTAGCGTCCACACAAGTTACATTTTCTCAAGCATTTCTGAAGTTCCAGCTTAGCGGAGCTTTTGGCTGCACTCTGAAATAAAACTGCTTAGGATCGTTTAGTGATGCCTCCACCAGTGTTGCCAGATTGGGCCAGATTTCCCGTCCAATCTGGCAACACTGGCGATCCCCATGACGGCAGAGGGAGGGTTATTTTCATTTTTAAATAATCGTAATTATAATGTGTAATTTAACAATATATATATTAATTATGGTACATTCTAATCTTATAGACAATAATGCAGTTTTTCTCCTTTTCGGATGGGGTAAAAACATAACCCCGGTTTCACTCCTCGGAGGTTATTACATCCAATCGCACAGCAACTATCTGGCATATCGTTTTCACCTCAAAATACCAACTTTCGTTTCGTATGGTAAAACTGGCGACGTCCTGGCAGATCCTTGATTAGGTTACTAAGTTGCTAGAGAAAGTTGTTCTTGCCCGCCAGCAAGTCGTCGTGACGTCACGTGCAAAGTATGAATTCCCAGCCCGATCGATCTTATATGATGACTACTAACCATGTAAATAGTGTTGCTAATTAAAACACCAAATCGTATTTGGTGTTGTATTGGTCCTTAATGTGCAAAGTAATCAAGCTGCAAGTTAATAAGGTGGAAAGTAAATAAGGCGCGAATTAATTCCGGAAATGATTTTGTTAGATGGCCAATCACAGCCCTTGCCATCTCTGTTGCGTTGACGGATATCTAAAAAAAATATTGGATATGCACGTAGAGTACTGAGAGGGTCTCCGCCGATGGAGAGGGCTCTCCGTGTCTACGTACAGAACTTTACGGAGGAGTATAAACCAGCCTTGTCCTTGGGATGACGAGGGAAGGACGTAGTTCCCGTCCAGACGCAATTCGCTGATATGCTTTGCAAAATCTTTTGCAAGGCGTTTTGCGGAGTGCAATGTCATTTGAATTTTACAACACACGGAGGGTGGCAAAGTGCATTGCAATCACGGGGGAGCTATAGCTTTTCCATTCGAATCAAGGCACTCAAAAAATGTGACAAAATGTTAATTCTATTTTTATTGTAATAACTTTTTCAAATTGAATTTCATTGTCACTTTGCATATTAAAATACACTTTGAATACTGTATTTTCAAATTACATTATTAAATTGCATTATCAATTGCATAATGCAATTACTTATTGAATTGCAAATTGCAAATTGCATTGCCATTAGAATTTTGCTACATATATGCTTCCATAGAAAATGGGAAACATTTGTCTGTAATAGAGCTGTATATGATTTTTAATAAAGAAAAGTTTGTGTCATTTTTTGCGTGCACATGCACCACTTCTGTCTTTCTGGACACTCACACCTATAAAAATAAGGTTTACTGCAAGTAATAAAGTTTATTGCTCTAATGGATCAGGAAATAACATGGTATCTATTATTGGAAGCAACAGCCCAAGTAGTTCCTTATTGTGTGTTGGTATGAAAGAGTAAGTTTTATCATGACTGACTGAGGGCCATCGACTGTCTTGTCATGGAGTTGCCTAACAGAGTAAAATGTGCCATTATCCTTGTTAAGAGTGTTGCTTGGTTTTTTCCTGCGTCTCATTTTAAGTATTCAAAGACTTTAAAGAGCCAATGAGCCCAAAAAATGTGTTTTGGGCTGAGATTTTTAGGAAGGAGAGGCGTGTTATCCCCATGGTTCTAACCCATGGCAACTTTATGATACATTTTTAGTACCATCATTGTGTAACTTTTATGAGTGTTGGCATAACCAAAGTTGTATAAGAAATCCGCCACACAGCCCAGCGTTATACTAAAGGTGGCCGGGAAGCCTAACCCTTACTCGAACATGGACATTAATAACATCTCTGCTCAGACGGAGCTTCAGCATCCACACCCACCTTAGTGTTATTTAAAAGTGTCCAGTCAACCGCTGCCCATGTAGAGCCCCACACGTCCACACAAACTGCCCCGCTGGTGTGCCTTGGTCGTGATGTTAGACCATCTTTTTCCTCTAAATAAGGGAATTTTTTCATATATGACTATTTTGGCGAGGACAGATTAGATACAACTTTATTAAAGCCCGAAAGGAGAAATTTCTTCGTTGCAACAGCCCAGCAGCATTGGAAAAACACAGGATAAAAATGCAATCAATTCAATAAAAATAAAAAGTACTGATGCAAAACACTATTGACTATTGGGGTTGGGTTGAGACCAACCTATTGAAAAAAAGGTTAGGCTCACCCACGCGACGTGTAGGCCCCACCCACGCGACATGACCAAGGAATTTTTTGGTTTCACCAGCTTTTTCAATGAATTACATTTGCATTTAGCGCATTTAACACTAGGTGCTTTGATTGAAAGCGACTTACAACGACTTTAACCATTCCAGAAAAAAAGATTTTCTTTCCTTATTGCCAGACAACCCAGTCTAACGGAAACACGTGACACTGTCACGTCACGTCATTTAATCTATTCATTCGTGATCTGGGACACGTAATTTCAATTTCAATCCAAAAGCACAAATTTCAAACTGATTCTAAAAAGAAGAGATGAAGCAGCTACCTTTTTTTCCATTTCCATTTCCAAGGTGAAAGTTGAAACGGGTGGCCAAAAGCTGTCATATTGTTAGAAATTTGTGCTTTTTGGCACAAATTTTTTTTAATTACGTATCCCAGATCACGAATGAATAGATTAAATGTCGTGACAGTGTCACGTATTTCCTTGAGACTGGATATGCCAGAAATGCAATGTTTGTCGTAGGCCTAGACAACCTGAGAGAACAGACATTTAACATTCGAGCACATTTTTACACCTACAATTATTGTTTAATATTAAGTGTGGCTAACTCCTGTTGTATGTTGAAGGTTTTATTCAATCTGAAAAAAAAGAATATACTGCCAATATAATAGATGTGACATAAATTAGTGGATGCTAATCTCTATGTATTTTGTTGCGCAATAAAATAATTAGCTGAGTTGTAAAGTTAGTTAGTTTATCTTAGTCACCTAGAAGAAGGAAGTAGGAACTATAGGATTTACTGAAATATTTACTTCACCTGAAATCTTCAACACTGAGGGTAGGGCCTAAGACCCTCTATAAAGAGGCTGACAGAGGGACAGTCTTCACACATCCTTCACATTGTTCTCACTGTACTTTCAGCTTCACCTGCAGAGGTAAGAGGACTTCTTTCCTATATGGGTCATAGCTGGTTTGTATCATTATTGTCTTTCATGTGCATTGTGTTAAAGATGAACTGAACTGAAATTTGAAGTTTAGTTGATATAACAGATGTATTGTCTGCCTTCTCATTGGTACAATAACTAAAAATGGCTGAACTTGCTAAAAGGGATTAATTTGTACGGTGAAAGTGTTATTTATGTTATTGGGCGCCGCCATGTTGGATTTCAACAATCAGCTACGTCACTGGCATGGTACTCCTACTCTGTGGCTCTAGCATATGGAAGTAAATCTGTGCCATCGGATTTTGAAAATAAAAAGCCATTGAATACTAAGCACTGAATATTTATGCATTGAAATAACATATCTGGATTTTATGCCTCTGAATTTAACTCTTTAAATTTTCAACAAATCATTTTCACCGTTATTTTTCAATGTTAAAAAATTCAAAAATAAATATTCAACGTTAAATAATTCAACTTTAATATTTACAACGTTCCAAAATTCAATATGCCAAAGTAACCTGCAAAATTCAATGTATGAAATTCAATGTTTACATCCGGGGACCCAAGGAAGAGCAATTGATCCTAGATGCTAGATCACGGTCAAGCAAGGAAAGCTGGAATAAGAGCGTCACTCACTGGTTCTTTCTTTCTTGATACAAACGTTAATTCTAAACAGCATTTTACACAGTAGCCTATAATAGAAAATGCTCAAAGGTAAATCAACGTCATGAAATAAAGGATGAACTAATGCCTGTATGTGAAGTGTGTGTGTGTGTGATTGCAGTGACTTGGCTGGATTTACATGCAGCGTAAGGGTAATTGTAGTGGGTTATAGAGCCCGATTTATTAGGGCACCAATTTGGGGCGATCCGAGATCCCTTTGCGTACGTTTGGTTTGATGCGGAGGCGATCTAAAGCCCGCTGCCCACTGTGTAATGAGAGCGCAGAGCCGACAGTATTGCGCAACTGAAGCGGCAGCATCCTGTAGTTCCAGTGGAAGCACAGCGTGCCTCGGGAAGAAGCGCCAGATAGCGACCTGCTTTTAATTTGTCATCCTCATATCTGTATCATGTCACTCGGTGTGGAATAGTGTTGGCTCTGCGCGCTCGTTGCGCTTTTGTTGTGCTACCGCAGAGGCATATCAACCGTTTTGCTCCAGCCACTTAACGTGCGCACTTGTCTTTGAGAGCCCCGTACAGCGGGTGCATGACATGAGCCGCCTGGCGGATGAACCGGTGGTAAAACGTCACCATCCCCGGGAATTCTCGGAGCGCCTATTCAAGGGTCGTCCCTTAGAGAGAGCATGGCCACTTCCAAAACCTCTCTCTCGCTGCACAGCATCCGAAAGGCCCTATGCATGGTTATGCAACCTAATCCCACCATTAGATGGTCATGGTTGACAGGGACCTCTAGGCAGCAGATCGATTCAACGGCAGTGTCCATGCTCCGGCAGCACCCACACGCACACCAGTCACACACCCACACTATCCGAAGGTGGAGCTGGAGCCTGAAATTGATCCCTCTCCACCGGGTGGTAGTCAGACACTACAGGCATGTCCCTCACAGGCGCAAACGCGTAACCAGCCATATTAAAATCACTATTTTCCGCCGTGGAGTGTAGAAGACGTTCGCGTGTCTGTATTAACGACCTAGTCCTACCATGCCAGTGACGTCATCGAAAATGTCGGCGCTATAATACTAACAGACACATTTTATTTTGTTGCTAAAAAAAAGCTATAGATTGATTTGTAAAAAAAAAATTATAATGGTCATAGCTAACACGTTATCGATGTTGATTATTTCAGTTCAGTTCATCTTTAATGGCTGATGTTTGTTTGATTTGTTCACATATAGATGAACCTGCTTGTCTGCATCGTAACGCTGGGGTTCTGCGTGACGCAGGCCCATTCAAACCCATTAAGTAAGCTTACAATTATTACCTTTAAAAAACAACGAATGTTTAAAATACATTTTGGTGCTGCAATGTTTTTATTGTTGTTTGTTTTTCATTTATCTTCTGTTCAAGTTGAAGTACTTAGTTTGTTTATTTTATAATGATGCTGTAGAAGAAGGTTTGGGTCATCCTTATCTTATGGTTTATTTGATTAGTGCCCTTGTATCTGAAGGTCTATGGTTTATTTTATAAGTGCTCTTGTATCTGAAGGTCTATTTATGGTTTATTTTATTAATGCTCTTGTATCTGAAGGTCCATTTTATGGTTTATTTGATCAATGCTCTTGTATTTGAAGGTTTGGGGAGTCCCTATCTTATGGAGTGCTTTGAAGAGGCCAAAAAACTTGTGGATGATGCTTACAAGTACTCGCGAGAAGAGTGAGTTTGATGTTCTGAATCTTATTTTTTCCCTAACCCTAACCCTAACCCTAACGAGAATTAAACAGGGTTAACATCACCTTACAGAAAAGGATACTGTAACAGGAAACCTCCACTATATGCATGAAAGTTTTTTCTTTTTGTCTTATTCAATGATAAACACATCAAAAAAATATTTACTGAAAAAAATACCATTATATACACTTTCATAACGAACCTGTAATAATAAAAGCCTATTCACTTCAAATACTAATTTCATGATTCTTCTTCTTCATATTACGATGAGCATCATCATGTTATTACTGTTATTCTTCCCATCGTACAATCTACTTGCTGTTTTCCTCTCACTAGAATGATGATGATCATGTTAATACGGTCGTACTATAACCATACTACCGTAACGATGGTTCCCATCGTACCGTAACACGCCTCCCCCTTTCCCCGCCCATTCCGCGTCTGTTCCATGCCAGGAGTCTGAGCAGGGTTCGTCGAGACGTCGTCTCTCCGGGGGACATCCTGCGCCTCATGAAGCAGCCGCGTGGAGCCTCCCGCTCGGCCGTGCGCTCGGCCGACTACATGGACCAGACGCTGCGCCTGCTGCACGAGCGTGTCCACCGCGTGCACAAACGCTCACTCAACGCCACAGGTAAGGCGCACGCGGCTCTGTTGTTGTTGTTGTTGTTGTTGAGCATACAAGCAATTTATTGAGGGAAGTTAAAGTGGTGGAGAGGTGTTGGTGACTCCGGCTGCGTTCATACATGATCTTAATGTGTACACGCATGCATGCACACTCACGTGCAAATCGACACACATGAGCTTTGTGCATGCACACACACTCTCACTCACTCCAAAACACACGAGCTCACACTCATAGCTTGAACCCTAACTCACTACTCACTCTAGCACGCACACACGTGCATACACACACACACACACACACACTGAGCTCAAACCCATGAACACACAGACCTTTTCCTGAACCTATGTCTGCTGTTCTCCAGATCTGCTTCCTCGTGACGACCTGGAGGTTCTCTCGAAGATCTCTGGATGTGCAGCCATGGTCAGCAATCCACCATGTCGCACCATTCAGAACCTGGACAAGTACAGGACCGCCACCAGTGTCTGCAACAACCTGTAAGAGCAACAATGACAATGTTTTGTTCCTATCATCTTTTAGTATAAACAATGGATGATTGTTTCACATTCTATGTTTATTTAGAAAAAATGCAATTCAAAAATACGCAAATGCACTTGTATACCACCAACAATATGTTGACAAAAGTGATTAAAAAAAGATTGAGACTGTGAAAGCTAGACGTTGACGCGGTCCACATGTGTCAACTCAGTACGGATCTTAAACCATCCCCCAACCACAAGTGAAATGTGTAGACTTCCATGGAGGGAGGAAGTGAAGTTTCAAAGTAAAAGTGTTTTAACCTGCTGTTACCAGGAAGAACCCTCGCCTGGGGGCCTCCAACACCCCCTTCAAGCGGTGGCTCCCCGCCCAGTACGACGATGGCAAATCCATGCCAAAAGGCTGGGAAAGTGACCGTAGCTTCAACAACTTCGTTCTCCCTCTGGTATGTCATCCTCAGCCCAAGTGGCATTGTGTGACGGTAAAACCCAGATGCGGCGAATACACACTTATATCTAACGGATTACGTTTTCCTTAGGTCAGAGACGTGTCCAATCGCATCCTTGCGACGACGGACGAGGGCGTGGTCAACGACAGGGAATTTTCGAATATGGTGGTCCAGTTCGGACAGTGGATCGACCACGACATCACCTTCACCCCCTTATCCCCCAGCATCCGCTCCTTCAGCAACGGCCTCAATTGTGATGAGAGCTGCGAGCGCTCCGAGCCCTGCTTCCCCATTTCGGTATGGTCACTGACTTGGTTCCCTTTTGAGCTTTTGTGTAGTACAACCTTTATGTTGAGACAGTGACGCTGTGGTCTACATCTCACCGTAGTCAATCTGCATTCTCCAAAACAGATACCCCCTGGCGACCCTCGTTTGCCCACTGGAGCGAACAGCTGCATCCCGGTCTTTCGGTCGTCGGCCGTTTGTGGAACTGGATATTCGGCCTACAATTTTGGCGGCGTGGCGAACAAGCGGGAGCAGATCAATGCCCTGACAGCGTTTTTAGACCAGGGACAGGTGTACGGCTCGGAAGATCAACTGGCAATGGACCTCCGCGACCTCACGAGCGATGCGGGCCTCCTGCGCGTCAACGATAAGTTCATGGACAACGGACGAGAGCTGCTGCCCTTTAGCCCCCTGCAGGCTAACATGTGCGCTACACGCAGGAAGTCCACAAACAACAGCACTGCCGAGGAGGTGCCCTGTTTCCTTGCAGGTTAGCGCATATATGTAAATTGTTATACATCTCTCTATTTATCTCTATGTCCATCTTTCTATGTATCTCTATTTCTATCTCTTTATATACTTATCTCTGTCATTATCTATGTTTCTTTATATCTATATATCTCTATCTATCTATCTACATATCTATCTAAACTGTTTGTAGACTCCGACTATTGCTGTGTCAAAACGATTCAAACAGCTTCTGTGGTGTTTCTAGGTGACGTGCGTGCCAATGAGAACATTGCCCTGACGTCCCTTCACACCTTGTTCATGCGAGAACACAACCGTCTGGCGCGTGAACTCAAGAGGATAAACCGGCAGTGGGACAGTGAGACCCTCTACCAAGAGGCTCGTAAAATCATGGGCGCGTACACTCAGGTAAACCCCCCAACCTGCACCTCTTTATCCATCTCCTCCACACTCACTCCTGCTTACAACTGCGATACATTCTCCGCTGACCGCTCCGCTTCTCCTCAACACGTACCCTATGCCTCCTCCTCTTCCCCCCGCTCCTCCTCCTCAACATGTGTACCTCTCCCTCCTCAACATCTGGCCCTCCTACTCTTCCTCCTCAATACAGGTCCCTCCTCCTCCTCAACATGTGTACCTCTCCCTCCTCAACATATGGCCCTCCTACTCTTCCTCCTCAATACAGGTCCCTCCTCCTCCTCAACATGTGTACCTCTCCCTCAACATATGGCCCTCCTACTCTTCCTCCTCAATACAGGTCCCTCCTCCTCCACAACATGTGTACCTCTCCGTCCTCAACATATGGCCCTCCTTCTCTTCTTCTTCAATATAGGTCCCTCCTCCACAACATGGGACCCTCCTCCGCCTTCACCTCACTTGTTCCTCCTCCTCCTTTACCTCCCCAACACATGTTTCTCCTCCTCCTCCTCCTCCTCTTCAACATGTGTACCTCCTCTTCCACCTCAACATGTGTCCCTCCTCAGGTGTTTGCGTTCAGGGACTACCTGCCCCACATCGTCGGTGACAAAGTCATGTCTGGACAGCTGGGCCGCTACCTGGGGTACAATCCCAACGTGGACCCAAGCATCGCCAACGTGTTCGCCGCTGCCGCCTTCCGCTTCGCCCACGTGGCCCTCCAGCCCATCCTATCGCGCCTGGACGACAACTACCGGGAGGATGCCCGGTTCCCCACCGTGCCGCTTTTCAAGGCATTCTTCAGCCCCTGGAGGCTCGTATTCGAAGGTGAGCGGAGATTACACAAAGTGCTTGCAAGAAACATGAAATTCAAACAAGATAGTTTTCTTCACATTGTTGTTGGTTGGTTACAGGCGGTATCGACTCCCTGATCCGAGGTCTGGCGGGCAGTCCTGCCAAACTGGGCACTCAGGACAACATGATGGTGGACGCAGTGCGGGAGAGGCTCTTCCAATTTGTCCAGCACCTAGCTCTGGACCTGGGGTCGATCAATATGCAGAGGGGCCGGGACCATGGCATCCCTGGTACCTTTTCCCTAGAAGCCTCTCCTTTCCATGCCTCCTTGCTCGCTTGATTTTGTTAACCTTTTTAAAACCAGGTTGTCCTCAATGAAAATGAAAATGTATTTTTTACAAGAGACTGACAACAGCTGCAGCATACAATATAATCTTTCTTCTTCTCTTCTTTTTGATGTTTTGATGGAAATAAACCTGTATTTCTCCACACACTAGGCTACAACGCCTGGCGTAAGCACTGTGGGCTGTCCGAGCCAAGCAACCAGGCAGAGCTGGCTAAGGTACTGAACAACGAGGGCCTGGCGACAAGGCTCCTGCAGCTATATGGAACCCCCAGCAACATCGATGTATGGCTTGGAGGCATTGCAGAACCCTTCGTCCAGGGAGGCCGTGTGGGCCCTCTGTTCTCCTGCCTCATTACCAACCAGTTCAAGGAAATCCGTCAGGGAGACAGGTAAGCATGCAGAAAGGTATGGACTGGACTGACTGACTGACTGACGTTGGGGTGCGAAACAGAAAAAAGGGGGACCTGGTTCGATCTAGATCACTTTTGTAAGATGATGGATGCAAGTTTGAGTTCAGTTAAGATGCAGGTAGGGGGGTAGGTGTCTGTATGTGAAAATCATGGACCCCCACTCCAGCCCAACCCCTGTAGCCCCCCTTACCAAGACACGATCCATCTCATGAACACTTAGTTCTGTTTTCCGTGGACAGGATGTGGTACGAGAACCCGGGCGTGTTCACCCCCGGCCAGAGGACGGCGCTGCGCACTGCCTCCCTGGCCAGGATAATCTGTGACAACACAGGCATCTCCAGCATCCCCCAGGACCCCTTCAGCCTTCTCTCCGCTACAAACCGCCTGGTCCACTGCTCTCGCATTCCACGCATGAACCTCTCAGCCTGGGGGGAGAGGCCCATTAATAGAGCAGCATCAGGTGAGGAACAGGGATGTGGTCAAAAGCTCACTTTCCCTTTTGAAAAACCTTTAGCATGTACATTTTATTCATCACCTTATGTTTTTAAAAGCCTTGTTTGTTTTTGCAGGCACAAATGAAATTGTTGCAGACAGTGAAGCTGAGGTATTAATTATCAATGTATTTTTTTATCCAGTTTTGGACAATATTTTTATTGATATGTTCAATTCCCATACTTGCCCACAGATCCTTCCCCCTTTTTCTTTTTAATACACTGATATGTAAATACTGGGGGATTGAGGATGACATGTACTGATTTTTATTATTATCTTGTTTAATTCCAGAGGACCAGCACCCTGGCAGAGCAGGACATACTTGGCAGGACAGAGCCGCAGATGGAACGGGGCAATGAGGTAGTTACTAGTTATGTCTGAAATCTCTGTAGGACGAGAAGTATGAGCTAGGTCAGAAATAAGGACTTTGACGTGCGTTCTTGTGAACAATTCACTGTGTTCCTATCGGTTATTGGTATGATTTACTCCTGTATTTATTGGCTGGGAAATGAGCCAATGACAATTATATTATGGAAAACTTTAAGGCAGGTCATTAAGATCTGTGGCATAATCCCATTTTTGCACAGATTCCCTCATGACTTAAACAAGGATCGCCTGCTGATTTATATTTGATGTTATTTTTAATTCAATTCATTTTTTGTTCATAATCCTACAAGTGCCTCGTATAGCTTTTAAAAAGTGCAGACATTACAGACCGAGCCAGTACATAAACATCTGACATGAGATCAAGCTCTTCCTCTAACATCATCCTTCTGCTTGTCTTTCCCTCCCCCGAAGGTTCCCTAGGCACACAAGAGATGAACCTGGCCCTTTAAAGAAAGAATTATAATCAATGGAACCTGTATACCGTCCTTACCGCTTTGGCAACATTCCCCAAACCTGTACTATGGCATTTTTTTTTTTGACTTTTAAAATGTCAAATAGTGATTAAAAAAATCCCGCCATCATTAAGAACCACTCAGTAAGTTTACATGCACAGCTTAATCCGATTAAAGCCATAGTTCGACTATGCTCCTCAATCGGACAACTCCAATTGTCCGAGTATACATGGCGGTGAGAAAATCAATTATTGGCCCAAGCATTTAGGTACGATAGGTGGCGCTGTGCCCATTTCAACTAGTGGTAATAGAGCCACCGGTTGATCTCTTTACGTCACTAACAACAACAAACTCAGGCGGCCGCAGCATTCGAGAAAGATGTTTTCAGTAGACAGCTGTCAGTTCACTTCGGGTCCATGTCATTTTTCCGACGCCCCATTGTTCCGACCTCTCGGTCGTATGCGGACTCCTCCGGCGGCGGCAGAGCACCTCCTCCGTGAGTCCGCATATGGCAACGATACCTTTGTCCTCCATGTCGTGTTTCAATCGGGACTTCACAGAGTCAAAGCCAAAGTTCCTTTCCCCAAATTTCTTCTCCACCATGGCCGAGATAACCCCCACTACGAGTCTTTACTTGTTGATGAAGTACCAGAGAGTCGGAGAACCAGACGCAGTCTTTAAGATTCATAATATCAGAGAATATCACCGTCAGTTCGGCCGCGGCGCAATGAATGAATAAATAAAGATCGTAAAAAAACATTTATTTTGACAGATGTGCCCGAAGTTACTACTTCACAACCTCGTTGATGACCAACATTTATAAAGACATATGTATTTTTAATTCAGCCTTGGGTGAAATCGAAGTGCTCCCAGACCGTAGTCGAGGAGCACAGGAGAGTCGTTCCCTCCAGGGCCGATGTTCTCTCGGGGGTAACACCCTTCACTCTGACCGGCAGTGGGTCTGCTTATAGGTCGGAATGAAGCGGCCACCGATTATTGACAGACTGGGAACTTTATTCGCAGTTCCACTGACTTAACAGTACACGTTTGCTCAGACACAACCGGGCACTTCATTCACTAAACTGACATGCGCAAACCGCTCACTCTCCTCGCTCGTCCACTCACTCGCTGAAGTCACTCACACACACACACACACACACACTACCATTGTCGCGCACACACATACGCTACTCTCGTAACAGAAGCGTAGTGTGTACTGAATGCATGTTGAGGATGATACACTTCTTATAGGGGGTAACTACACTGGCACGACACAGCTTTCTCCATCTTCTTCGCTACCATTTTAAATAAATCACAGTTTTTCGGTTTCCGACGGCGACAACAACACGACTATCGTCTCCTTATATTCTTCCGGCTCACGGCCCCCGGGAAAAATCTCGAGAATGCGCAGAACGCATAATCCAATTCCAATCCGATTGACTGTATAAATGCACGCTTAATTCGAGTAACAATCGAATAATCTAGGGGTCTTAATTAGACTGAGTAACAATTCGATTCGACTTTAGTCAGACTAAGGTGACATGCATCTTAATAATCCAATCATAGTCGGACTAAGCCAATAATTCAACTTTCTTGAGTGTCATGTAAACGCACTGTGATTGTTACACCAGGAAATATAGTACACTGAAAAGTTTCACCACAACTCTGACATTGGAATTAAAGCATTTACATAAAAAAACTTTGTCAGAGCTGTTTATTCTACCATGGACATTTTAGGCATCAATTGTTTTAGTTTTGTTTATCAACTGAATGTATTGAAGTAAATCTGTGCCATCGGATTTTGAAAATAAAAAGCCCTTGAATTCTAAGCACTGAATATTTATGCACTGAAATAACGTATCTGGAATTTAACTCATACAATTTTCAATAAATCCTATTCAGCTTTATTTTTCAATGTTAAAAATTCAAAGTAAAAAAATAAATATTTTAAAGTCCCCAAATTCAACATGCCAAATTCAGCTGCAAAATTCAATGTCGGATAATTCAGTGTTAACATCCGGGGACCCAAGGAAGAGCAATCGATCCTAGAAACACAAACACTGACTATTTTTTTATGGGGAGAGCAAGCAACGGTAGTGGACCTTACTAAATGCCTATCCTTGTACCAGTCTGTAAAATGCTAATCAAATCAAATCAAATTTATTTATTAAGCACATTTAATGACAAGGTGAGGGGGGGGGTCTTTTGTTTTATTCATGTTTTTGTTATAATGCACACCATTTTTTTTTTTTTTACTGCAGTATGAAGTAAACGATGAATTTATGCCTGTACGTGAAGTGTGTGTGTGGTTGCAGTGACTTGGCTGGATTTACATGCAACGCAAGAGTAATTGTAACGAACGAACGAACGAACGATTTGCGAACGACTCCTCATGGCAAACTGAATGACGCGAACTGATTCGCGGAAACGAATCACTAAATCCAACCCTAATGCTAACTTGAGCGTCGTTGAAAAACTGCTCAATGTCGCAGGGCAACATCAAGGAGAGATTTGCTTCCGCATCACGGGAGCCTAGCCACGCCCTAGTTCATGATGTACCGGATGCAGAAATATTAATTGTTTTCTAGCATTGTAGCATCATAAGCGAGAGGTCTGAGTGATCGCAGTCGCATTGTTTACCGACCACGGAAGTTTACTTCATAAATATGAAAGATTGTTCCATATAACACCAACAACATAGTAAATGTATGTAGGCCAAGAAAAAAATACAGTTCAATGTTATTGCTTAAGAAACAGATTCCTTCAAACTATTTATAAAAAATGCAATCAATAATTTATCTACAAATAAATGGTTACATTTATAGGGTTAGGGTTACTAGGCTACTCCAAAGGGGTTGGAGTAGCCTACCCACATAAATAATTGTAATACACCAACATTGTTAACTGTCACACAGCCAAACAAGCAAATGAAAAATGTAATACTAACGCAACTGAAATGTTTATAAGGCTATTAGCAATATTATGAAAATGATACCGTAATGCACCCGTTCTTTGTCTTTGGATCTTTTGAATAAATAGATCAATACATAGTGAATCGCAACGATAGCAAACAGAGGAACGTGAAAGTCATTGAGCAGCAGCTGATCCAGTCTAAAAAAACCCTTCATCACTAAAATGCTTTTAGTGATAAAAAGTCACCACAGTGACTAAAAATCATCAACGTCATTCATGTTAAGTAAAAGGAAAAACCTCGGACACGGGAAGTTAACGGAGCCGTGCACTAGGCCCTCTCGAATGCCGGGCCGAAACAACATTTTTTTCACTACGACTCCTTTCAGCTGCCCAACCCTCCTTCTCCAGCAAAAAATAATCACATAAAACGGCTAATAAAACGCTTGATGTGGCGTTTTTGAAAAGAGAAAACTTGCACTTTGGTTGATATACAGACATTTTTTGTATTGGGGTGAACGAGATATCTACTTCTGGGCCCCTTGAATCGAGGGACCCGTCCACAGCCCGCTTAAACAGCTGCAATACCAGGCTTGGTAAACTGTGATTGTTGCAACCAGAGCTCAAGTGCCATTAAGTCATGTATTTCCTGCTTATACAACAAAATATCGGATAATGGGGGTATATTAGGGTCGATGTTTTGATTGAGTGTCAAATGGGTGAATACCAGGCTTGGCCGCTGAGCACCGGTGGACTGCGGAAGTATGCACTGTTCCCGGGGGCTTGGTTTGTTTACATGATGTGGGCGCATATGTCCGCGTCACACAAATACCCGGCGCATTTACCGACGCAAATGACGTTTAGAAATGTTCAGCGTAGTGTCCGAATTCTCGTTCGTTCGTTCGTTCCCTATATAGTGCACTATATAGGGAATAGTGAGTGAGTGAATAGTGAACGATTTCGAACACAGCTACTAGGGCTGGGAAAAAAAATCGATTCTCCGATGCATCGCGATTCTCTCTAAAACGATTCGCTCTCGATGCAGATAAATTAATAATCGGAATTTTAAAAATTACATTTGTTTGCCTTATGCAACATTTTGTTCGCCTGCTGAAGAATGCTACAGAAAACTCCTTTCTGCATGCCGGTTCTCGTCTATACGCGCCGCACACGTATAGACTGCGCATGCGCGCCAAACACGTGCGCGACTGCGAATTGTTTATATACTTTAAGCAGAGACAAAATGGCTGAGAGCAGCAAACCTTTACGACCTGCACCGGCTTCTTTAAAAGCTCCCGTATGGCAGCATTTTTGGTTCTATGAGGTTCTATTTTGGGTTCTTCTCTACTGCGGGGGATATTGTGACTGCCCAGCGGAGTACACTCACACCAGAGCATGTCGACCAGCTCCTGTTCTTACACAAGAACTTGCATATTACATCCACCAGTTATTAAACACTTCTACTGTTACTGTTTAATAAGTTTGCACTTCCATGGTACACTGCCATTATTTCATTGTAGCACTGTTACATTTCTGTTTACTTTTCTTCCTCATATTGCACACTGTTTTTATATGAGCTGAATTCCAAGCCATACTTTTTGCACAATGTGTTGAAATGCAAGCGGCATACAATTGTGTAGCATAGAAAATGCAAGCTGCATTGATTATTGCAATGTTCATGTTCAAAGTCATATTTGTGAAAGAAAACCTTTTCCCTAATAATAAACATTGGAGAAGGTAATTCATCTGTTGATTGTCTTTAATGATCACAAAAGTAGGAATTGATTAGCCAACTATGAGGAGCAAACTCAGATGTATATATATATTTTGCATGGAAATACATGGAAATGTTAAAAAAAATTATTGTTGCATCGAGATGCATCGATAATCGGTCTAGAATCTAATCGTTGACCTCAGAATCGGAATCGAATCGAATCGTGAGGTGCCAAGAGATTCCCACCCCTAACAGCTACAGTGTATGGTTATAAAGGGAATAATGTTACTCGTTTTTAATACATGTGAATTCAGTCTGTATTCATTCACCACAATGCATTCCTAACCTTATCCTATCCAAATTAAATTACTATATAGCACTGCTATATCATATATTTTTATTTGCATGAAATTATTAATACAACTAATGTCAGCTACCTAGCTAGCCAGCCTTCTAAACTCACCACAACCTGTATGTCTTCTCTTTGAAGCTGGCAGTCACAAACACTACAGTCCAGTTCATTGCCTGACTTTAAGTGGTTTTCACCCATTTGACACTCAAGTATTCCTCTCTAAAATAACGCATCATGTCAGATAGGTAAACGATGGTATTTGTGGTAAACGATCGAGTTCAGTGGTAGCCGAAATCGACGACTGGACTTTCGCGCCGGTGTTACACCGAATTCTGCGACCCACCGAAAAGTGTGACCCCAGGGAGCGCTGTTGCATATTTTTTGTAGTGCACGAGTTTGAAGCGTAGACAGGCATGACAAAAACATAAATAAAACATAAGATCTCCCCCCAACCAATGACCTTTTTATTAAAGGTGTTTAATAAATACATTTGTTTTGATTTGATTAGCATTTTACAGACCCATACAATGATAGGGCGTTTAGTACGGTCCTTCACCGTTGCTTCTTTACCCATAAAAAACTACAGTCAGTGTTAAATTGTGCTGATTTACCTTTGAGCATTTCCTATTATAGGCCACTGTGTAAAACTCTGTTTAGAATTAATGTTAGTATCAAGAAAAGAAAGACCCTCCGGTGGGGGGAGATCCTATGTTTTTGTTATAACGCAAACGTGCATGTTGCAGAAAATGTACAAAAGCGCCCCCTGGGGTCACACTTCGGTGGGTCGCAGAATTCGGTGCAACACCGGCAGTATCTGTTTTCATGGTAACGGCGAACTTCACCAATCATGGACGCCGTGTTACACCTGGTAGTGTAGTGACAGCGAATAAAACATGTATCTCTTAAAACTTTTCTTTAAATTGTGGCATATACCATCGTTTTTTACTCTGCAAATGGCTTTTAATCAAAACACCAACCCTAATATACCCCCATTATCCAATATTTTGTTGTGTAAGTGAATAAAATCATTGCCAGGAAATAAATGACTTAATGGCACTTGAGCTCTGGTTGCAACAATCACAGTTTAATAAGCTTATATGACGGTATATGTTCATTGTCAATATCAAAAGGTACAAAAACATACTAATGTAATATGAAACTTAGTAAGCAGTAATATTAACAGTTCCCCAGAGTAGCTGGTGAACGAATGCACAGGAACACAATCAGTGGCCTAATCTTGTTCCTATTGTCAGCATGAAACCCTACTTCATGTAGCAGAGCATGACTCAGAACAACCCAACAAGAACACCAAATGCAAGGTCTAGTGTGAAGTAAGTAACGTGAAGGCTGGTGACAAACTACGAGGTCCCGTAGACATATTAGTATATAGTGCATGAACTATCATGAATTTATTAACAGGGAAAGAAAATAGATATCACACATTGATAAACGGTCTCTCAAGACCTTGAAAATGTCAATGTAAATCTTTGTGAAAAATGTACAGCAAGACTCCTTCTGATGCTTGGTACATGACTGGAACACCTCTCCGTAAAGTGGTCAGACATCGGTGACAGAGCAACTTAAATAAAGTAATACAAAAAACGTGTACAAAACAACGTGCTTCAAAATAAGAGTCCCCCACCGCTGACAACCAGGAGAATTCCCCCGATACGTAACCACCCCAATGGGTACACATGCTTTGAAACTAAACGTGGAAGACAAAAGTGAAAATCGCACCCCTACCACCCCCAAAATATATAAATATGCTGCAATTTGCCAATGCCCTCAACGCTTCAAACCCTCGAAACTCTGATCAGATGTTCAGAAAACGTGAACCAGGCCGCCATCGATTGGCTCTCAATGCTTTATTTGCTGGTCCAGTGATGAAGGCCGGAGGCATCAGAGAGAGCTCTACCCCGTGTGGTCACGACTCAAACCATAGATTATGAAACTGAATAATTGGGTAGATGTTGGATCTTGAAGCAGCGTTGTATCAATGACGTTATATACAGCGAGGTGTCAATGGAAGGCCCACGTCAGTAGATATGATGTCCAATAAGGGAGGAAGAAATTAAAAACCAAAATGGTGATATCATGTCTGATAAGGGAAGGAAAAATAAAGAATAACAACAGATAAACAAAAGCAGGAAATGAATGGGATATGCTGGAAAAGGATCTATTAATAGCACCACAGCTCAGTTGGCAGAGCCGATAATGGCAGATGTATATCTTATATGTAGAAAAATTAAATAAAAGCAAAACATAAAAACAAATAGTATAAATATAATTTAGAAAACAAGGACAATACAAGAAAGGCGTCTTGGATCAAAGTAAAAAACTGTTGTAAACACCACCTGGATTGCACGTAGACATCGAATGACGCGAGAACGTCCCGACCGCTCAGTCCCCCGGCGTCGGGGAACGTCAACGCTCAGAGACTGTCCAGAAAGACAGGGTGGTCCGATGAGTGGGCGGGTTGAGGGCCAACGGGGGGGTAACAAGAGAAGGACAAACGTTTGAGGCTTCCCCGGGGACTGGTGGGTCGCTGGTGTCGCCCAGGCGGTTGGGGCCGGTCGCTGGGGTCAACACACGCTGCGCGTGCTGCCCTCGGGCTCCGTGGACGCGTCTGTCCGATGGTCCGTCTGAGACGAGGTGTACAGGAAGTTACAGCACACGTACAGCGGGAAGGACAGCAGCCGGCTGTCCAGGTTCATCACCACGTACTCCTGGAGGAGGAGGAGGATGGTCAACCAGGCTTCACGTTGCTAGGGCCTTAAGCCACGTTTTCGCTGCTTTGCATACCTGCCTTAAAATCCACTTCCCCACCATCAAATATCGACAGTTAATATCTGAAATGTCAAGTCTTTCACACATGTTTTTGAGATCCAATTTTCCAACTTTTTTCTATTATATAGTATATTGTCTGTATGAAGGCTGATCTGCAGAGTGGACCAGAATGTGACCCTGTCAGGTCATGATGGTCTCACAAGGCTAGAACTGACCTGGTCCCTAGAGTGAGGATAGGCTTATCTTGTCTTTCTCCAGAGTGAGACTAGAATCGACTTGGTCTTATACAGAGTGAGACCAGGACTGACCAGGTCATCTCCAGAGTGAGACTCGCACTGACAGGGTCTTTATACACAGTGGGGCTAGGTCTCACCTGGTCTTTCTCCAGAGTGACCATAGGACTGACCTGGCCTGAGGCTAGGACTTACCTGGTCTTTCTCTAGAGTAAGGAGCTGGTGACCCGTTGACCGACTGCACACCAGCTTTCCGTTGCTGTCAAAGGAGGCCAGTCGTAACCTAGCAGGAGAAGACATGACAATAGATGTATTCAGACACTTATGGTGTCCTCCTGAAATGTGTTTCCCCCTTACACCAGCAGTGCCCCGAACCCGCCACTAGCAGTGCCCCCTGACACGAGTGTCCCCCTCACACTAGCAGTGGGTCCCTGACACAAGTGTCCCCCCTCACACTAGCAGTGGGTCCCTGACACTAGTGTCCCCCTCACACTAGCAGTGGGCCCCTGACACTAGTGTCCCCCTCACACTAGCAGTGGGTCCCTGACACTAGTGTCCCCCTCACACTAGCAGTGGGCCCCTGACACTAGTGTCCCCTCTCACACTAGCAGTGGGTCCCTGACACTTATGTCCCCTCTCACACCAGCAGTGGGTCCCTGACACTAGTGTCCCCCTCACACTAGCAGTGGGCCCCTGACACTAGTGTCCCCCTCACACTAGCAGTGGGCCCCTGACACTAGTGTCCCCCTAACACTAGCAGTGGGCCCCTGACACTAGTGTCCCTCTCACACTAGCAGTGGGCCCCTGACACTAGTGTCCCCCTCACACTAGCAGTGGGCCCCTGACACTAGTGTCCCCTCTCACACTAGCAGTGGGCCCCTGACACTAGTGTCCCCCTCACACTAGTAGTGGCCCCTGACACTAGTGTCCCCTCTCACACCAGCAGTGGGCCCCTGGCACGAGTGTCCCCCTCACACTAGCAGTGGGCCCCTGACACTAGTGTCCCCCTCACACTAGCAGTGGGCCCCTGACACCAGTGTCCCCTTCAGGACACTAGCAGTGGGCCCCTGACACTTATGTCTCTCTGACAATAGTGTTGTCCCCCCGGCACTAGTGGTTCACATCACTAAACGACCCCCTGGTGCAGCTGTGTTTTATTTGAACAAGCTCTTCTTGCTTATCCACACGCGACCCACCTGTAGGCCAGATGTCTGCGAGGTTGCAGGCTGACGGCGCCCCCACATGGCTGACTCAGGGTGTTCCTCTTGAACACGATGAACCGGTTGGTGTAGGTTACCAAGAGGTCAAAACCAAAGTTGAAGCCCGTCCAACGCCAGCAGTACTGTTGAAAACGACTCATTAACATGATGGATGACAGGATCTAATAACTTAAAATAACCATGACACATCACAGAGCGATATATCCGATAAATGTGAAATATCCATGACATATCACAGAGGGATGTACCCACTAAACTTTCAATAACCCCAACATATCACAGAGGGATGTATCAAACAAACGTTAAATAACCACAGCATATCACACAGTCGAGTATGCGATCAACTGTAAAGAACCAAAACATGTCACAGAGGGATGTATCCTTCCTATAGTTGCATAAAAAATGATATCCACGTCGGAAGGAAACAAGGGAAGCGATTAAAACTCACATCTCCATCCTTTGCAAGTTTCCGCCCACACCTCATACTGCTCATCTCAAAGTCGTCTTTGTTGGCGTCTTGTGGACTACACCCAGTACATGCAAACACAGTGAGACTTTAAAATGACTGTATTCTTAGATACTATGGCGCAAACCTTAAAACGACATATGTATGTTCCTGTGAAATTAGTATTTTCATAAACTTTGTGTGTCTTATTGTGTTCATTTATTCTTTCTTGAAAATGTTTCATCGAAATATCCAATAGCAGATTATATATACCTAATTTTTTCTTAGCTTGACGTTACCCGGTCATCCAAAACAGCCAATAAAAAGGGGAAATTTGAGCCTGTATTAACATCTCAACCTATGTTTTAAAAAGTTGGGGATTCGAGTAAAGATTCGGTCCAGGATACATCCATAGCACTATGTACCAACTACCTAACTTTTCATCTAGATTACCTTGGTTTAGAGTTTGTTTTTCCTTTAATACAGCAGTGATATATAGAGACAGTCTTGAAGTCTCCATCAGCGGATGACTTACCCGTTGTCATTGTCGAACTCTGTGCGGAGCATCGCAAACCACTGGTTCTTATACATGGAGGACAGCCAGTCTGATGTGAAGGATGGACCCAGGACGGACAGGTGGACAGGGGATGGAAAGAAGAGGACAGGATGGCCAGACGATGGACAGAGGATGGACAGGGGTCATCTCAAAGTTCTCCCATCATGCTCAATAATCACCCATTTGCTGCTCAGACCCAACAACCCAAATCCCCGGCTAAACTCCAGTGGGAGAGGATGCAGCATCTGGGGGAAGATAAAACAACCTTTCCTAACGCATCGTGTGACAGGTGAAACTGCAGCGGCACTCACCAGCAGGTAGTATGTTGTCTCGCTCCAGGATGCGTGCAGACGCCAGGTCGTTGATGATGTACTGCAGGCGGATGTGTTTGAAGACGGCGGGGAAGGGGGCCCCATCCTCCGTGTCCAGGAACGGCTCTCGCTCACACAGGTCTGAGGAGGCGGACGGAGGTGGGGGCGCTTCAGATTTGCGTCAGGGCCATTCCCACGGTAATATCGGATCCTCTAATTGTTTGACTTGCTCTAAATGACAAGCATTATTGAGAAATGCCAGCAACAAGTCTTGCATTTGCTTGCTTGTTTTAGGTGTTCAGAACAGGGATGACGATCGATCTATTACATTTTAAAATCACCCAAGTTCGAGCAACTAATCAACACCTAGAGGACTATATTATATAAGGTTTTATACCATGGTCTGGGGGAATACCCGATTCTGATTGGCTGCAGGGTGTGCATTAACCCCTGATATACGGACACCTGCTAAGTAGTTCCAGTCAAATTGTCTGTTTAGCCTTCAAAACGAGAGCTGGTAAATTGTGAAAAATGCATTAAACTGTTATCAGAAAACGCGATTATGTGCTATAGACCCTATAGTATAGTACCCTATAGTGTGATATAAAGGCTTGGACGAATTTCAAATTATAAATATGTACACTTTATGTTGAAAGTATAGACCGTCAGGATTCCCATTGAAGCAAATGGTGCAGTGATTCGGCTTTCAAAACTAGAGATGGTCAATTTTGAAAAATTTATGAATTTCGAATTATAAATATGTACAATACATAACGGTAGCTCTCTGGCTCATAGCTGAGCGGACTAGAATACTTCCTGTTGCCAAGTCGTAGCTAGGGTCCGTCCTATTTATTGGAGGAATAAACAACGTTTCTGTTGCATAAGAACCTTACGGGAGGGTAATGAATGTTCCAGGTATTGGTCAAACCCTCAGGCCTTACCAGGAAAACAAAGTTATGGCTTGTGAAAAACGTTATATTTGGATTGTAAAACGCATGAAAATATAAATGAATGGTCTTAATTTATTTTCTTTGCAAGTCACCATGGTATAAGCAGGATAGTGCCCTTCGAGGTGTCCATTATCAGGAATTAAAGGCCTCCGCGTCGCCCATTAATTCATGATAATGGACACCTCGTCGGGCATTATCCCTTACATATAGAGTCAGACACCTGTTTGGTGTTTAGATAGGACTATATTATATAAGGTTTTATATAGAGTCAGGCACCTGTTCTGTGTTTAGATAGGACTATATTATAAAAGGTTTTATATAGTCAGGCACCTGTTCTGTGTTTAGATAGGACTGTATTATATAAGGTTGTATAGAGTCAGGCACCTGTTCTGTGTTTAGATAGGACTGTATTATATAAGGTTGTATAGAGTCAGGCACCTGTTCTGTGTTTAGATAGGACTGTATTATATAAGGTTGTATAGAGTCAGGCACCTGTTCTGTGTTTAGATAGGACTGTATTATATAAGGTTGTATAGAGTCAGGCACCTGTTCTGTGTTTAGATAGGACTGTATTATATAAGGTTGTATAGAGTCAGGCACCTGTTCTGTGTTTAGATAGGACTGTATTATATAAGGTTGTATAGAGTCAGGCACCTGTTCTGCGTTTGCACAGCCAGGCATCAGCGTCAGCCAGCAGCTGCTTGATGGGGCCTTCCCAGGAGGGGTTCAGCTGCAGAAACATCCACTGCAGAAGGGATGAACCAATGAGAGAGGAGTTAGCACACTCAGCTACCACCCCTGTAGATGAAACAAGATGCAGCAGAGGTGTTTCTGCCCGTACCTTCTTAAGGGCCGTGTAGACATCCATCTCCACCTGCATGACAGACAGGTCTGACGACCGGATGAGCTGCTCCATCATCTCCACCCTGCACAGGAAGGAGGAGGCCATCACATTAGGAACCAAATACTAAAAAAATGACAAAAGATTTGAGACGAAAACCGAGTAATGGGGAAGTATTAATGGGTTGGGAATAGGTTAACCTATTGTAAGTGCTTTGCAAATTATTCTATGAACATCCTAACTGTAACGACAGCGAAATATTGTCATTTCATTTTCTTCTTACAAATGTACTTTGGATAAAAGCGTCTTCGAAATGCCCTAAATCTAATGCAAGTACCGAACATACCCAAGCTCTTTCATCAAGTCCACATTCTGGTGGGTCATCAGATTGTTGAGTAGCCACTCATGGCACCTGTAGTCAACACACACACACACATCATGAAGACAAACCCAAGGAAACAATAGTAACACACATTAACACATTAACCAGGACTCCGTACTTCTTAATGACTGAATCCAGGCCGTAGATGCTAGCCGATGCGAAGTAGCCGCACACCGTCTTCACACTGATGTTCTCCTTCATGGTCTCTCCACACTGCTGGATCAGGCCGTCCTGTTGGCGACACACACACACACACACACACACACACACACACACACACACACACACACACACACACACACACACACACACACACACACACACACACACACACACACACACACACACACACACACACACGTTAGGGAAATGTAAGTGGGACTGAGATGATTGTTTACCTCACAACTGCGTAACCAATGGAATAAGACAGAATGGAGTGTGAGAGCGACGACATTTCGGTGTATTTTAATGTACATATGTTGATAACTGACTAACCAGCTGGAGCATGCAAGCAGCAGCCAGGATGCTGACCACTCTGCTGGGCTTTATCAGCACATCGTCACGATACAAGGAGCCAAACACCACCTGCAGAGCTACAGACATGCGCACGTAAACACACACAGAGTTAGTCAGGGCTATTGTCAACCATGCATTTTGAAGCACATCCCTTTGATTTGAGATTCTATCTCACCTTCTGTGTCGATGTTCTGGTCAGGGATCTCCAGCTCTATCACCATCATATTGGACTCCCTCCAGGAGCCACTGAACATGCTGGAGAAATACCCCGACTAGAAGAGAAAGAACACGTGAAAACCAGAGAAAACTATTCACTGGTTTTCTTTTTCACCAAAGCGACTTGGTTTTTATATCTCATCGCTCCGTAGCTTCTCCTCGATAACTGCCCCTGACCAGCTGGCTGTAGCCTTGCATTGTTGAACACGTCGTCTGCGCACATCAATGTGTGTATCAATTTGTTGATGAATGGGTCAATGTGATGCACTCATTGTAAAGTGCTCTGAGTAGCTATCGGTTAGAAAATGCCTCTTTAAACTTGGTCCATTTTAAACACTTGTTGGTTGTTTTTACCTGACACAGGTATACTTTGTGGAGGTTCCATGCCTGTCCAAGAGCACATATGCGTATGTCACTATTCTCCCCGTTCAGAAACAAGGTCTGGTAGATGTATTTAGATGTGCTCTTCAGTTTCTTCCTGAAAAATGATAACATACAAACATTTGGTATTTTACATAAGTTCTCCTAAATTAGTAGGAATAGAAACAACATATCAGGAGAAACACAATCTAACATATTATGGGCCGATTCCCTTTAAAAAAACATTACAATGAATATGTCATTTTTTGACTGTGCACCAGCCAATAAATGTTCGCCTTTTCAGTAAAACCTTTAAAACCTCTCATTATAATAGACTTCAACACATTACAACATTCTACTTGATGACTTCACTTATAGTTACATGAACTATTAGAAAATGAATCAATTTTCATTTCCGCTTGTCAATAATGACAAGCGGGATGGTTACACCTGCAAAGCTGTGCTGAATAATCTGCTGCTCTCACATCAATTAAGATGTACGAAATAATAATAACAGCAAAATAAACTGCCAATGTTGTTGTCCAATGGACAGTTAAGTACCCCCCTCCGCCCCACATCTGGATGGTAAAGAGAACTCCTCTATCCATGCGTTACCTCCGGGGTTTATCTAGCAAGGCATCCTCATCGTCTTGTTCACTGTCACAGCAGTCACAGTAGGCGTTTCGTTTCCTCTTGTGACACACACAGGTGAGCTTCCTGCTGCTGCTCACACCCTCCACCAACCCTTCTGCTCCGGGAGGGGACGACTGGAACCGGCTGCCCAGGTTTCCCATCACCCTTTCATAGCAGACAATCAGTTAGCCAGCAATGTCTAGACAGCGTAATATATCTGTATAGATAACTAATAACTGTGCATTGCCTTGTGTTACAAGAAGGCACCAGAGGACGTACCATAATCAATCAATCAATCAATCAATCAATCAATCAATCAATCAATCAATCAGTCACCAATTAGTAGACACTCAAGTCTTAATGAAAATACTTTTGTTTTTTAATAAAATAAACACATTAGAATTACAAAGTCACAAAGAAAAACAACAACAAACCATGATTAAATAAATGGCTTACCAAATGTGCAGCAGAAGACGATCTCAGTAGGAGAGGGGTTTTGAAGGTCGGACTGTCTCTCAGCGGGAGGTTCTCCCACGTCAACAAGTCGTCTTTGTGTTGTGGTTCACCGGACGTGTCTCACTCCACGGTGTGTGTGTCTCTCTTCACGTTGTCTGGCTCACTCAACGTTTTGTGTCTCACTTCACGTAGTGTGTCCCCATCCACGCTGTGTGCCTCGCTTCACGTTGTTTGTATCAGAAGGAGGTCACCAGACGTCAAACAGGTCGTGGGTTGTGTTGTTGTTGTCCAGCTCCCAGCTGGTCGATAGGAAGCAAACACAGGTCAGAACTCGCCCGTCTCTGACACCCCTCTGGTAAAGATTATCTGTTCCCTGTGATAGCTTCACGTCTTTCTTATGCCACGGTTCAAAATTCAAAGCAACATTTTGATATCCAAGAGTGCTTACTGAGATGCAAACATCCAGCGGCTTAAGACCTCTGAGCGTGTTGGTTCTTCTACTTCTTCTACTACTGCTAGTTATGTGTCCTCTTTTCTACGGCTGGTTGTTTTTCACCTTCTCCTACTGCTAGTTATGTGTCTTCTCCTTCTGTTAGTTATTTGTGTTCTTCAACTGCTAGTGTTTATCTTCTTCTCCTCCTGTTGGTTAGGGTAGTTTTAACTCAGAGGGTACAGCCGCGCGTTAGCGCCGCCTGTTGGCCAACCAGCTGCAACTGCATCTCCATTCAATTACATACATAATACTGCCTTTTGTTTTCGTTTCACGTTTACGTTCTAAAAGAGAATTTTCTGGAATGGTAAATCCATGAGCGATATCTGTATATTCAGTTCAGACGTTGCTCTAATTGTGGGGATATTCTTTTTAGACTTTACAAATACATAAACTACAAATATTCAATCCGCTATTTACACACCACGCCTGGTAAGAAATAATTTATCCGACTCCATTGTAAATGGAACATTCCATAAATCACAGATAAAATACTGAATCACTTTCCCGGGCTCCGCCGGAAGACTACGCCTTAATCGCCTTTTAAGGGGGCGTGGTGATTAGAGGAACCAACCAATAGGAGAGAAGCTGTTTCCTGCTGCGATCCTGTTGACTGTCCCGTGTGTTCGTTCACTGTGACACGTAGGTTGACCACTAACCCAGCCAGGAGCTCAGCTCACTACCTGGTCCAGGGGAAGCGGGTGCTGAAGTCCCTGTCCTGAAATTCAGTTTATATCCCCCAGCTTGTTTACAAAAACATCAGTTATGGAGGCCAGGGGCGAGGGCGCAGGTAGTTATTATGAGCAATGGCTTGTTGTGTTGTTGTGTGAGCAGTATTTTGTTTTGTTTGTTATTGCCAGTTAATACTATGCCTGAATGACATTGTTATTCTAAAAGTATCACTATGTTGATTTGATAACGTGCAGATATCTGAACTGTATTGCAAAGTATGTCACAGCCCAGTGTTACCTTGGTGTTGTAGGTGTGCAGTCTGCTGACCAAACCTCCGGGTCTGGAAATGAAGGCGAACAGGTAGAGGATACGACCGCACAGGCCGTCAAGCCACCAGAAGGAAGAATGAAACGTATATTTGGGTTTGAAAAGGAGGACTTCTCTTCCTGGCACCGCATCGTGTGCCTCCTGAACCGCCCCACCGACCCTGCAGCGTTGGGCATTTTCCGTTGCATGTTTGGTAAGCTTCTAGTTTGAGTGTTTCGTACTGGCAGAACTGGCAATAATAGCTTTTAGTAACCAAAGCAGATACACGGATAAGCGTATTGCATAGCTATTTCCATGGGTCGGAGTCTTGGCTTTAGTATTCGTCTTTCCTCAGACGAGAGAATACTGTTCTTCCTAGTCTTTTAGTTGCTAAAGGGCGCCCACTGCACTCTCTTCAGAATGTCTTGTGCCTTATTATTAGGGCTTCCTGCTCTTTAACTACTCTAATTGGTAGAGAGGTTGGTCCTTCTGGAATGTTCCTACCATCTTCTCCCATCTGTTTTTGCTTCGTCATTACAGTGTATTATTTACTTTAAATACATTTTAGGACGAAGCTATACCACAAATGGTGCACAATTTGACGTTTTAAAAATACAAATACAATGCTTCCTGTTTTCCCTTATATTTAATGTGCATTTCTGACATTAAGTAGGTGAAAAGGGAGAAGAAATTGCCCCCTATACCATTAGGACAGCTGTCTGTAATCCAACCTGTATCCATCCAAGGCGATGGCATCGTGGTCTCTGTTGTTACTGGTGCATTGTGGGCGGAGCCACCATGCTGAAGCTCCACATGTCTTCCCCTCAGGGATGCTGATGGCCATCGACATCACCCAGGAGAGGGGCCTCAGTCACCTGGACTACAAGTACCTGGACGGGGCCCCCATCTGCCGCTTCCCCCTCTTCAGCTCCCTGGAGCCGCTGCCTATGGACTGGATGTACCTGGTCTATGTGGTCATGTTGTTGGGTGGGTTCAATGGAGGGTTATGTTTCTGTTTGAACTGAGAGGGGGATAAGAACTGCCCTGACCTCTAATCCTCGTGGTGTTGTTTTCTTTAGACAAATATGCTTAAGATTGGTGCATCTCAAAAGTATGCTTTCTTTAGTCACTTCTAGTAGTAGTAGTTTCTTTTTGAGTTTGTACGTCTTGGATTATAACATTGCTCTCATTTGCTTCTCTCTGTAAGGTTCTGTTGGGATCATGCTGGGTCTTTTCTACCGGCTGTCTTGCCTCATGTTCATCTCCACATACTGGTACGTCTTCTTTCTGGACAAAACCGCCTGGAACAACCACTCCTATCTCTACGGCCTGATCGGATTCCAACTCACACTCATGGATGCAAATAGATATTGGTAAATATCTATTATATAAATTTATAAAGATCTATTCTGTATATGTTCATACGTTTGTATTTCGTTACTATATTTGTTGAAACTATTTTTGTATTTTATTTTTTTTTGTAGGTCACTTGATGGTTTGATGAAACCCAAGAAGAGGAATGCTGACGTCCCGCTCTGGAACTACAGCCTCCTGAGAGTACAGGTCCGGATCGTTCTTGATTTGCATTTCAATTGAATGAATGGCGTGACATATTTGTTAAAGTAGCATTGTAGTAGTAGTCTTTCATTACACAAATCGGCAGTGCCGAGTGACTTCAGTCAGTTTCCCTAATGGTTATAAATGTTTACAATTCCTTGCAGATATTTATTGTGTATTTCATCGCTGGCATCAAGAAGTTGGACGCAGACTGGGTGGAGGGGTACTCCATGTCCTATCTGGCGCATCACTGGCTGTTTGAGCCCTTCCAGTGCGTATATTGTCCACACGCTTGACGTCTCCTGCTCCTATGAGGCCCCTCGTGTCTCATCACGGTGTCTCTCCTGCTCAGGATGATCCTGTCAGTGGATCAAGTCAGTCTGCTGGTGGTGCACGGAGGAGGCCTGGCCCTCGACCTCACGGCGGGGTACCTCCTGTTCTTCGACGCCACGCGGCCGTTCGGCATCGTCTTCGTCTCCTACTTCCACTGCATGAACTCTCAGCTCTTCAGCATCGGTGAGTCTGTACGACTTTCTCATGGGTCAATTCATGATATTGATTGGCTGATGATATTGGTGTCCGGAAATTGGTTCAATCAGTCACTGCTGTTCCGATTTGTTAATTATGTTGAGGAATTTCGACTTGTCTCATAAAGTTGTCCTATACTTGATAGTCAAAGTTCCTGTTTACTTTTAAGACCTGTACAGCATTTATTCAACATCCATATCACATGTGGATATTCCACACAAAAACTAAAAACAATTTTTGTCTCATTTGGAAGTTCACAGATGACTCAATTGCTACAATAATTTAACAAATGATCGATATGAATTCATTGCAGTAGTAGAGTAATGCATCATGCATCATGTTTGTCATCACACTTTGACAGCCGTTTGAGCAGGTTGTCACGTGGCAGACTATCCCCCATATCTAATAAAGATGAACCATTGGTTTTACGCTAAAATCATTGTCCCCTTTTTGTACCTCTGAACCCTGACCTCTCCACAGGGATGTTTGCCTACACCATGCTGGCCACCAGCCCTCTCTTCTGCTACCCCGACTGGCCCCGGAGATTCTTCGCCCGCTTCCCGGCGCCCCTGTGGGCCTTACTGCCCATCACAGCCCCGGGGCCCCAGCCCAGCAGCTCTTGCATTTATCCAGAGGTCCAGAGGGGCGGCAAGAAGGCCCCTAAGACCCCGTCCTCCAACACCACCCCCAAAGTCTCCCAGCCCAGGTTTAGACACAAGCTGGCCACCATCTTTGCATTTATCTACGTGGTGGAACAGTTCTTCCTGCCTTACTCACACTTTATCACACAGGTAAATGTGCCTCGCTTTAAGGGTTGTTTCTTTTTATTCAGGCAAGATAGGCCACTAGTTGTCAGGTGGTCGATGTCCTGCGGTCCCATTACCAATGTCTGAACTCATTCTTACTGTTTCTTAATGACATGTTAACATAAGTAGTATTTATGTGAGATATACAATACTTATGTGTGATGTACAGATCAAAGTAAATATACAGTAATCCTATTTGATCAATGTGATGTATTTAACCTCATAAAGGGAAAGTCCTTTTGTAATCCACCAGATATAGTTGCTCAATCAGGATCAACGTGGTCAGTGAACCCCGAGAGCAAACAGTAGCAGAGTCTGGCTTAGTCACCAACCACGTCCGCAACACCGCTTATATAATGAATGAAAATTTGAATCGAGTTGCATGCATTGAAAACAACTGAATGGACATGTTACATCAAATTCACGTGAATTAACAACACCCAAGCCACCGCTTTTGTTCAGAGATATAATTTCAGAGGCAAAAATCTGATTACATGGATGCGATACTGCAGGTTTAAAATAAAGTCCTTCCTGTTCCTAGGGCTACAACAACTGGACCAACGGCTTGTACGGCTACTCCTGGGACATGATGGTGCACTCACGCAGTCACCAGCACGTCAAGATCACGTACAAAGACGGAACGACGGGAGAGGTCGGATACCTCAACCCCGGGGTGAGTGACTCCACGCCACGCCCTTACACACACCTGACGTGAGCGGTCAACCCCCCTCTGTGTGGTGTCATGAGCCTCGTCATGTGATCCCCTAGGTCTTCACTCACAGCCGGCGCTGGAAGGACCACGGGGACATGCTGAAACAGTACGCCGTCTGCCTCAGTGCCAACCTGCCCCGTTACAACATCACCGAGCCAGAGATATACTTCGACATCTGGGTCTCCATCAATGAGCGCTTCCAGCAAAGGTATGTCAAACAAATGAAGACTTGCAGTCAAGTGATTCATTTAATAATTTCATACTAACCGTGACCTGTCATGGTTAGGATGAAATAATTGAAATAATCCCATATGGTTGGATATGTCATGCTATTCTTTTTCTGGGTTCTGGAAGGATCTTTGACCCGCGCGTGGACATCGTGAAAGCCGATTGGTCTCCGTTCCGTCCGAACCCCTGGCTGATGCCGTTGCTGGTGGATCTGTCCCCCTGGAGGACCAAGTTCCAGGAGATCGAGAGCAGCCTGGACAACCAGACGGAGATCGTGTTCATCGCTGACTTCCCAGGTGTGTGGATGTGGTGCGACACAAGCTGTACCACGTTCAGCTTGTGATGACATGTTACGTCGGAGGGCTACCTGTGGTCCTCGTATTGGAGGCTTCAGGAAGATCTGGTTCTCTGATTGGATAATAGAGGGGCTGTTTGTGCACTGTTAGACCGATTTGAAATATCACTTTAACGGTGATGACATTTTTCCTAAAGACTCCGATAAACAAAACTAAATACTCACTCTCACTCTAACAAATACAACATTATCCTACATTTTGTCATGCGTGGAAACCCATAACATAAATATGAAAGCCTTGTTATTCCCACATCCTGTAGGCCTCCACCTGGAGAACTTTGTGAGTGAAGACCTGGGCAACACTAGCGTGCAGGTCCTCCAGGGCCAGGTCACCGTGGAGATCACAGAGGAAAACAAGAACTACACACTGGAGACTGGCCAGCAGATGAAGGTACCTCAGAGGAACCTCCAGAGCCCCCAGCTTTACTCCACGACCAAAACACTTGGCAGAAAGCTTACGTAAGCTTAAATAAAAAAGAAATGTGTCTTTCTGTAGCTACCCCACGGCGCCTACCACAAGGTGTACACGGTGTCCGAGGGCCCGTCCTGCTACATGTACATCTACGTGAACACCACGGAGGCGGCGCTGCAGCAGAACTTCACCAGGCTGCTGGGGATCCAGGAGCGTGTCCGCAACGGCACGGGTGAGAGAGAGGGAATCAGATAGGACACGTCATGTGACTTCAGACTCCAAGGTCTAAACAGTGACTGTTGAAAAGGCTGGGCTATTTATCTATGGCCGTTATCAAGGAGTAGGTCTATATGATATTCCCCTGACAAAGTCGATGACTAGAATTACAAAGGTAATAAAGTGTATTGCAGATATTTCAACTCCTGATAGAACTTATGCATAGAGCTAAATGGTGTTCCTTTTTTTTGGTAAATTCTAACTTAAACCTCAATTTATGGTCTCTCATTATAACAGACATTTTAATTTAGCCATTTTTTTGGTGTTTTTCTTATGGTCATATGATGAATGTAACAAACTAATATAAGAAGAAACGACAGTACGAAGGAGAATCTAAACATGAGGAACAAGAAACTAAAGAGGTTGACACCTGATACTCGGCTGTCCAGCAGAGATGAGGTGCGTGTGCACTAAACTGTCCTCTCCCAATCAGAAACGGAGCCCCTCCCCCCAGAGCTGCTGCCGCTCATCGCCACGGACGACCAAGGGTCAGAGGTCAACGCCACGGACCCCGTCGTCCAGCTGTTCCTGAGGAGGCAGCGGCGCATGAAGGAGGTGAAGAAACGCAGGGAGGCCAACGTGATGGAACGCCTCAACCGCTTCACCGTCAAGAAGTACTACCTGCTGAGAAGAGGGTGAGTCACTCAGACAGGAAGTACTACCTGCTGAGACGAGGGCGGGTCACTCAGAACCCAGAACCGAAACCTTTCAGTCCAACCATCTACCATAGCTATTTGATACTAGCTAAAGTATCAAATAGTTGAACCCACAACCACTTCTCTGGGAGTCGACCAACCCAGCAACTCGACTAGTCGTGTCTGGCACACAATACACTGTTCTGTGTTTTCTATCTCAGGTTTCTGATGACGGCCATTGCACTGCGCAACCTAGCGTTTGGTCTTCCCCCATTGGACCAGCTGACCAGGGAGGTGGCCTTCGCCAACATGAAGGAACCTTCGCAGGAAGCCAATCAGGACGGACCTCTCAAGGAGGAGGCGGGACATGGAGAGCTTTAGGGCCAATAGATAAGATCCCGAGAAGTCCCAGCCAACAGAGGAAGGAAGGATTGAGTGACAATGGAAGAAGGACTGCGTGAACAAAAGGATATTGATAATCTTGGACTAATGGACTGTTACTATGGCAGGAGCATTAACTGCTCAGCAATTTAAAGTATTTTAATTGTCCTTTAATATAACACGTCCTGCATCAGATGATTTCTTTTAAGACAGTATTTTGTTACAATCGTTTACAATGAAAGGACCAGTTTGAGTTATGCTTTAGTCAGAATGTTATCCAAATTATGCTTCTTTACTTGCCTGGTATTTTTTCTCAAACCATATTTTATCTGAAGTGTAACAGATGTTTTTTAGGGACGTCTTGAGCTCCTGTGAGGCATTTGAGAATCCACTAATGTGAAAAGTTTCTTTACGCTTGACGATAACGGTTGGTACTGCCATCATGTTTTATATGTACTTTTTAAATAATAAATAAGTTGGATGAACCTACCTCTCATCTATACTTCCTAAAAGGTACGAACACCAAGCAATACAGTGACGAAAGGATAAAGACATGCAAGAACTATATTCAGTATCCATGTGAAATTCTGATGCAACTCTGAGTGTAAATAAGTTCAGGTGAGCTTGGATATTCCATAGCATCCTATGGCCATTATTTTCAGGGATTGCATGATTATCCACTTAAAAATACAGAACCTATATTTAGTAAGTAAAGCCCGTATGGAAACACAGTCAGCCTGCATTCATTCCAGGTCAACCAATCAGAAAGACGAGGGGAGCTTGTGAAATCAATGAGCTTTATTGGTGTGAGTTTGATAGCTTTCAGATCGGCCATCCTAAAGTGCTACAGTACCATCCACAGTGTTATTTATATGATCCATTATGGCACAAGTGACAATTATCCTACAGTCAGAACACACAACAGCCGTGGTATAAATAACACTTTTAATATAGATCTACACGCTTGTATCATTGTTCTGTGGTGTCAGGCCATTCTGACAGCTGTTATTTTAAAATCAATACACTTCATGGAATATTGTTAATGCCTTAGGTACGAATTTAAATTACAGTATTATTGTAAGTGCAATGTATTCTTTGATTGAAAACGTCATGTGAGATTCACAATATGCACGCTTTCATGTTGGACAGGATAATCAAAATAAAATGGAACAGAATGAAAAAAAAAAGAATACTTCATGTGAAATTTTAAACAATGAATTGCAAAAATATTCAGTCGCTCTCATGAAAAAATAAGCGGACACTATGTTACATAGTATACAATGTTACATGTCAGTATCAACACACGTCTACACTGATCGTTTTCCGTTTAACCCTTCATACAGTACACGTTTATTCTGTCCCGGATATGCAAGACTCAACATGATCCTTGTTTATAAAAACAAATGTTTAAGATTATTAAGACGCCCACATACAAGCTGAGGTTCTGACATCAACCCTGTGGAATAAATATGACCGCAGCGAGCGAGCATGCATCAACAGGTCCACTGCTGCGGCCTTTAGTGTTAAACTACGACCCAAACCTTACGGGACGTTAAGAGCCCTGCATGGAGAAGATAAATCACATCCAGGCTGCAACAGAGCAAGTTAAACATGAACCATTAATGCCAGCCATGTGCCATGCTTTTTGATCATATTTTCTGATTTGATTTAAAACACCAATTTATTTTAAGACACTACATGGAAAGATTAAGACAGTGATTCATAGAAGGTATTTTGCAAAGACAGTTTTGAGTGCTAAATTTCATCTCTGATGAATAATATCAAAACTAGTTATCCTAGCTGGTTTTCTGTCTTCAAACAGTGTTGTCCTTTCAGGACTTTAATCCATTGTAATAAACATTATTATATCATCATAATATACATTATACATTATTATACCCTTTTTCCCTGCACCTTGTTATTACTACATGACCTTCTTCATTAAACACAAAGCAACACGATGGATCAACAATGGATCGACCGTTAAGATGCATGCTGCCAATATCAGGCCTGTTGTGATGAACACCCACCAATGTGACCTCATGGTGGAGCTTCACCTTCTGGGTTCTGCTGCCTAATGGAGCTTTGTGTTGTTATTGGCCATGGAACTTAGCTGTGCAAACATTGACACAATATCTAGGCTCCTTAGGTTTAGAAAAAACACAGCTTTGTTCGTTTACATTTCAGGGAAGCCCAGGTTTAGTGTTAAAACCTGATAGTCACTCAGCAATACCGAGCAGGGTAAATTTAACCTAATCCCCTGACCATATTGTTTTATGTATTCATTTAATAAGAAATAAATAATCTCTTTCACTATTTAGTTTCAATGCTCTTCCAAAATGGTGACGGAAATATGTAGATGCTGTTTTTAGGATAAAAAGAGTCTGCCTTTCTTCACTATAAAGTAGGTCAAATGTAGATGAGGTATAGGCCTACCTGCCGCTGTTTCACCACTGCATTCTTGTTTCTTTCACACCCTTATGCAGAAGTACCTAGTGGTACACTAAATGGAAGTGATCATAAATGAGGGTCATGTGTCTTTACACATCACACGCACACACAGACACACACACACACAAACGTAGTAATCCCTTTGTAGTGACAGGTGTTTTCGACACACAGGGTGCCAGGGCCCTACCTGGGCTGCAGGTCAGGGTAAAACACCCCGTGTATGACCCCCTCGCTCACCACGTTCGCAAACGTATCTACAACAGAGAACAAAAGGGTCTTTCAAATGAAGTCCTCCTATAAACCAGCTATTATTACAGAAGGAATACAAGTTAAAAGTGATAACAATATACTTCTTACATATATAATATTGACCATAACAAAAAGGAACAGCTATCTGGAATAGAAATTGACCAAAGAGCATACAGTAGAATGCTTCATCATCATAACTGTGGCAATAACTGTGAACAGAAGGGAGAAGAGATCGTACCGTGGGCGGTGGGGAAGAGGTAGGGGTCCCTCAGGTAAAGCATGACTGGCTGGTGAGTGAGTTTACTGAGAGAGAGGGACAGAGAGCGAGACGTACAGGCAGTGAGACAGTAAGTAAATAAAACCTGCCCACTCGCTGGCTCAGAGTGTGAGCATGCGTTGCCGGGTGTGTGTGTGTAGTAGGTGGATGCCAGATTAGCAAACAACGATTAAGGCTTTTAAAACCCAGCAGAAGGATGAGACACTAATATTGCTAGATTATAACATTATTATATGGTTTGTCTTTCAGTTACCGTACAAGCTTTTGTACGGTAACTGAGATGTATACGGTAACATCTAAATGGTTACCTCAGTTCATCAGAATCGGTTTCAAATGACCTAAGGAGGGACAGAGAGACGGGTTCAGATGGAGGTTAGGACTTCTGGACAGCGTCTGTGAAATTAGGAACTCTTAGAACACAGAACCGGTTCCAACTCACCCACAGCTTTCTGTTTTCGGCACTGAGGGAAAATGCCGTATATTTAAGAAATCCAGGAATATCTTTGGAAGAACTTCGTTCTCCATGATTATAGTCTGCAGAATAGAAGAAAGTCACAGGAGAAAATTACACTAGATTTGGAAACCAGAAGGAAAGCGGCACTGTATTGTTCTCCCCAAGGTAGGAGTCGTGAGTTAGCGGAGATAACACACAAACATATCTCAACCTCAACCCTCAGCTACAGCTCAGATAGTGCTGTACATCTACAAAATCGAATCTAAGAGTGGGCCTTTATAGTGCCAACCCAATCACATTAGTATCATCACAGGTACAATTTGATGTAATAATTCCATTTTCAGACCTATCCTTAAAAAGGTACACTTGTACAGCCATTTATGCTATAATATCCCTATCATATCTATAAAAACTATAACATTTAACCTCTGATTATTGTGGAGCACTTACATAATTGTACTAATAAAATTATAATACTTAAATAACAGTAATAGTAATAATAATACTATTATTATTAATAATAATAAGGCATCAAATAAGTGCCTTAATAGTATTTGTTAAATAAAGCACAGTGCACTGAGCCACACCTGTAAATAGAGCTCCAGGCCATGTCTCCTCTGCTCCAAAACCTTAGGAACCCAGTTCCTCACATGTTTAGAAGGCACCTCCGGTGGTTTGATGCTCTTCTTAAGCTATGGCGGTGGTGGACAGACAGCGGAACCCATTACAAACACAAATAAATAGTACAAATACCCATGAAGACTCCCCAGTAAATCACCATGCATGCAAATAATGTTTGTTGATCTATTTACAAACACATAAAAAGCTATATCTAAGCCTAATAAGCTCTGAATCCATTAGTGACAAATGCAAATTGAAGTGACCCCTAACCCAGGAAGTCTAATGTTATGACCCTTGATCTAGTGGTAGACCACTGTTGACGCAGTATGTGTGAATCTATGTCTCATCAAAGGATTCATTGGGAACTGTTTGTAACAAAGTATATGCGTTTTGAGCAAAATGTTTAAAACATCCAACTGTACCATTTTATGAAGGGCGTGAAATTCACTGTAGCGTTTCTCAATGGCATGCTGTCGGCCATTCATCAAAACATCGATTTTAAATACCTACAAGAGGAACAAAGACATTTTATTATGTTTAATAATGACATAATTCCACAATATTCTTATAAGGCTTAAGAGAGTGTCTTTCAGGAGTTAGCCTGAAATCATATGTAGGAACAAACTGACCAAATCTGGTCAGAAATGTTACATGGTCAGTAATGTTCATAGCCAGTACATGGACATTACTTGCTTACGTCAGCTCATTTATTAAGAGGAAGCATCTTTCTGCATGTGTCAGATTTAAACCAAGTGACAAATTGTTTTACTTCCTACTAAAGTGAATCACATCTTCTAGATAGAGTATACATAGCAAATTATAAAACAAGTTTAATCCGATAACATATCAAGAGCCCGTGGGTGCTAGCAGAATAGTCTACCGGTATTCAAGTTGTATTGCTGTTCGAGGCTATCACTGACAGCTCATTGCATATTCAATAGATCCGTATGTCATTCATCAGTTGTAAACTATATTGCAAATGATGTCCTCACAGTGATGATCCACTAGGTGTCTAAACGAAGAAATTACAGACATTTAAAGAATGTAGGGAATGTTCGACCTCCTCAATGAAATAATGTGTTTATTTCCCCAGTAGATCAGTTTTGGTTGGGAGGTGGTAAATAGTCGTAAACATAGGCTGGATTGTATAACAAATAGATCAATACAACACCATTGTTAAACAGAGGCATTATTCATATAATTGAGCCACCGTTATTTTAATAGAGATACTTATGTCCCATATGAGTCATATAATGTGATGTTTATAAGATCTAGCGCAACTTAACCAGAGGTCAAGAATGAAGCGATGAGAGAGCTTGAGAACATCTTACCGTGTATCCCTTCTCCAGGGAGCTGATCTCGGAGCGGAACGACGGGATAGACACTCTGATGGGGGGCATCTTGAGGAGGATGTTATCTAGCTGTCTGCTGCTGCTGGTATGTACAGCTGATGATTACACTGATTACTGCGCTCCCCCTGAGTTCACCTCAAAACGACTGAAATAAACGAACTCACTAAATCCTGTGTACTGCCGCCCAGTGGTAAGGAGTATATCGGTACAAGTGAGGATCAATTTGAAGATTTTATGGGCTAATTACTATTGCACAAAATGATCAAATATAATATGATATATATATATATATATATAAGTATTTAATTTAAATCAGTAGTATTTAACATAATTATAATATATTCATTAAATTGTAGGTTTGTGTGTGTGTGTGTGTGTGTGTGTGTGTGTGTGTGTGTGTGCGCCTGTGCGTGTTTATAATTTATTATTTAAAAACACAATCTTAATCCAACCGTTTATTCAAGTACATTTTCACCAAAATAAAAGTATCCCTTGTTTATAAATATAAGAAATACATTTTCCGTAGTTTGTCATATAAATATTGTTGATTAAGATTTACTGAGCAACGCACAACCTGATTCTCTTTTGGAAAAAAAAATGGCAATCCAAGTTCACTTTTACCATTTTTATGTGTAGAAGAATTTGCAAGTCATGCGGGGAATCAGTACAATGTAAACAAGAGCAATATGTTCATAAACCAGTTAATACAAAATAAAATGGGCATTCATGTACTATGCTTGGAATACAAATCTGCCTGGGGAGAAATGTTGAATTAATCAATTATTAACATTCAATAACTTTATGAAAAACCCTACCCTACATAAATTGATACATTAAATGAAAGTTTGATTCATTTGACTTTAATGTGAAGCTTGAAAAGAAACAGTGTAGAGTAACCTAACTATCTCCAGTCCATTTCCCTTTGTGATGCAGCCTTCTTCATCAGACAGATGCCCACAGATGATCTTAATGCCATTTCCTAATACCTAAAAAAATAAAGAAAAATAAACATGACTATAATAACAAGTTACCGGGGTCATACCTCAGTACAGGCTATCTTTTCACTTTGTACTAGATTCCACTTACGGAGATATGTGGCAGCCGGAAACATAGGCGTAGTTCCCGGTGTACCGGACCTCGCAGCGCACCACATTGTTGCTGTAGTCAGACTCTGGCACCTGGTAGCTGGGATTCACACTGACCTACACAGTGTAATGACAAATAGCACAACACATGATTGATCTAGTGTGTTCGAATACAGAGGAATAGGGAACATCTGGTACTTCAGAGGGTTAAACTGGCCTTCTGAGTCCTTCCCTGCCAAATTAATGAGTGCCAGATATCATGTGATATCTCAAGCCAACCTTGAGGACAAAGTTTCCAGGCTTCACATCTGTGATGTCGATCCACTGGCAGTCGATGTCCGCGTTATAAGTGTCGTAGCATCCCGGGCTCAGACCCTGTAATTTAGAGGACAAGCAATTTGGGAGAAAAATAAGGAATAAATCTAACAGTTGGAAACGCCGTCCATTTCACATACTGATACTCGATCAGGGTGTTTTTGTTCCTAAAACAATAAATATCAGCATTACAAAATCTAGCTTCTGTTTTTGACAGAAGCTAGATTTTGACTCGCTTTGAAATGCTTGATGATCTTTTAATGGAAGCCAAGTAGCAAGGGTGTGTGCAGTGCAGCCAAGCAGTAGCTAGCTCTCTGCTAACCTGTGTGAATGCCATGCAATCAAAGCAGTAGCTAGTTCTGGGCTAACTTGTAGAGTGCAGTGCAGCCAATAAGTATCTAGCTCAGGGCTAGCCTGAGTGTGTACAGTGCAGTATAAGCAGTAGCTATCTCTGGGCTAACCTGGGCGTGTACAGTGCAGTCATAGCACTAGATATCTCTGGGCTAACCTGGATGTGTACAGTGCAGTCACAGCACTACCTAGCTCAGTGCTAACCTGGGAGTGTGCCGTGCAGTCACAGCACTAGCTAGCTCAGTGCTAACCTGGGTGTGTGCTGTGCAGGCGAAGCGCCTGTAATAGCCGTAGTCGCAGGACGTGTCCTCCAGGCAGAAGCTGGCCTTGTGGCCCTCGGCCACGGAGTGCTGGGTGCTGGAGTCCAGAAGCTCATAGTGGCTGAACTCATCCATGCTGTGGTAGTGCCTGGGATTCACACACACACACACACACACACACGCACACACGCACACACACACACACACACACACACGCTAAATCTTTTTTTTTTACATTGACATATTTTCATGCATTACATTACATTATATTTATTTAGCTGTTGCTTCTATCCGAAGCGACTTACAATCACTATGAAGATACAATGAAGTTGAATCTCTATGGAGATGCATAAGTCTAAGGTACTAATTTCAAGAAATTGATAAAGAACGAGAATGCAGGTGACGTAATAAACAATCAATGAAATTGTATATTTCAAGAAGAAGTCCAGACCATTCTGTCTATTCATCCACATCCCCTTCAGCCTCAGAAACACCAGGAACACAGACAGGGACCCGAAGGTACTTACTGATGGCAGCTGTGCCACTCCCAGGAGTAGCGCGGTCTGCTGGGCAGGAAGTCAGCCGTCCCCTGGTTCTTCACCCTCTGAGGGAACCTCAGGAGCATCCGGGTGTCGTAGTCCCGGACGTCACCGCGGTAGGCGGAGCTGCACTCACAAACACAACCCGTACGGAACACTGTGGAACCTTCTCCACCATACAGAACATAGAACAATACAACACGTACATAACAATATTCACCGTACACAACATTCTAGAACAATAAAACAGGTAGCCAATGTTGTCGAACCTTCTCCATCATGTAGTAGATTCTAGAACAATACAATGGGTGCAGAATATTGTTCTAGAAGGTTTCACCACACAGAACCTTCTAGAACAGTAGAATAATACAGTATAGACATTATAGATGGTTCTCAATGGTGCAGAACAGAAGTCTCAGAAGTCTCTCCATCTTGAGGCCATTTTTAAAGCTTAGCCAAGGCATTGAGGAGACCCACTGAGTAAAGGAAGAAATAATGGTTGTTTGGGTTGGTTTTACAATAATGAGTTTACCGGAGGCAATTTTCTTACCATGCAAACAAACCATAATTAAAGTGCTCTGATTTCCACTGCTCCACCCTGTCCGAACCTTTGGTGAGACTGTGACTCTCTCCTAACATCTATGAGGTCACTTAACACAAACACACCAGGTGGCACATTTTCAGTCTTGGAAGTATTGTTTTTGTTTGCCCCCCCTCACTCTCTGTCTCTCTCTCTCTCACTCTCTCTCTCTCTCTCTCTCTCTCTCTCTCTCTCTCTCTCTCTTTCATCCTCTCTCTGTCTCTATCTCTTTGTCACTCTCTCTCTCTCACTCTCTCTCTCTCTCTATCTCTCTCTCTATCTCTCTGTCTCTCTCTTTCACTCTCTCTCTTTCTCTATCGCTTAGACTCTCTCTCTCTCTACCTCTGTCTCTCTCCCTCCCCCCCCCCCCCCTCTCTCTCCTTTCCCACAGGTGCTCCATGACAAAGGCCATTACCTTGACAGGCAGTTCTCTTCCCCTGCACATCTCAGGTTGTACATGGGGACCCTCTGGACATATGCAGAGGCCTGGATGTAGTGTGGGTCTGGCACAAGGTCCGGGAGACCTGAGGGATCACAAACAAATAAACAAATAGTCACAAATAAACATCCAACCGGATAAAATGAATGAGGGGACCCTTTCCTCATTCTTACCGTACTGATGGTACCTTGTGCCGTATCCCGCTCTGGATCGTTGTCTGGGCTGCTCGTACGCGTCATAGTGGTTGTAGTATGGGTTATCTCTGTCGGTGGACTTGTAGGGGTCATAGGGGTCATCGGCGACCATCATGTCCTCTCTCCGTGGCAGGGACGCGTCCTTGGTGTCATTCTTGGTCGTGTTGTGTGGATGCGTCCTCGTGAGGTCGCCTGCAGGCTGCTGCTGCTGTTCGTCGTCTGCTGGTGTCACGCGCCGTTGAACTTGAGGTGGAAGCCAGCGTCGTCCGTGTCCGCGCGCTGGGAGCGGATTGCCTGAGTCCGGAGCAGGCGCGCGGCTGGAGGGCTGAACCAGCTCTCGGGTTCTCGCTGCTTCTTCGTCGCGAATGATGGTGACAGGTCTTGATTGCAGGTTGTCATTAGCTGCGTCCCTTTGGCGCGCCGGTTGGTACTGAGAGCCCTGGCTTAGCAGGCTAAAAATATTACCATTGTGCGCCCATTGTAACGTCTGCCGAAGTGCCGCACTTTGTTGGTTACTGCTTTCCCTCCTTGCATCCGGACTGTTTTGAGATAGGGCAGCATGCAGTAGCAACACAAGTACAAAGATGTGCGCGTACGCGTAAAGGAGTGTGCCAAATATGCGTAATCCCATGATGAAGTTAAAATAACGCGACGTTGCTGACAGGACACTTTTAAATTAATGTTATTCCACTTTGTAACGTCGACCGGGTATCATTTTAACGCCAGTTTCACAGATATGAAAGCCTACATGTATACCTGTGATGTGAACTAATTTGGTTCGTTCTCAGCCTGCAGATGCGCCGTTTGAGAGTAGGAGGAGGAGGATGGGGGGGGGGGGGGAGGAGTTCAGCTATGAACCTTTTAGACACGTCTGCTGCCGAGAACTGCTCCATTTTTTAAGGTTGCATATTCTTAGTTTGCCTCCCCGGTTGATCTTGATGGGCCTAACCATCGAATATAAACTTGTCCTGTTCACATTGTTTTATTGAGAGAAGAATATATCCTAAAGCTGTACTACAGAACAGGCCTGCAGAGGGATTATTATAAACTATGAATTAAACTGCAGGGACAAAAGAAGAAAACATGGGTATTGTTTGTTGTAAAGCCATCTTTGTAATATCTTAAATGTCTGTCAATTGCATAAATGGGGTTCTGGTGTGCCATGCTATTGTGATCTAGACTAGGCCTTCACACTCCTGAAAACATAGATACAATGTAATAAATAGCATAAATCATCACATTAGTTACTAGGAGACAATTAAAGAATGAACATCTATAAAAAAAAAAAGGGCTCTTCTGAATGTTGGATGAACTCCATACTTCCTGTGCCAAAATGCTTTCCATGAGCCAAACTCTGCATTTGTGGACTCTGAGAATCTAAACACGATTATAACGGCCAGGACAAAATGTTATCTCTTATTTGGAAATCCACTCCCATCCAAACATTTCGCCACGTCTTTCCTTGGCTGCTGTCTGGAAACGTATGCGAGTCATCGCGCTAGTCTCCTCGTTTGCACTATGAGCAATATACCACACATATACCTACATTAAGGTTGAAATGGTTGCGCATGTGGCCGGATTGGCCAAATCGACCCCATAAAAACCGAAAAAAACACGGCCCTGTTGTCAACACTAAAGGCGTAATGCATAGCTTGCAAACTATAATCAAAGGTTTTCGTTTCACTAAGTCCAGCCAACTGGGACATCTTTTTAGGAGACGTGGTTGGCCTCACGTTGGCTGCTGCAAAACCACACAGAATTCCAGAATATCATGCACACAATTGAATCATCTGGTTTCAAGCACGACATACTGTGTCTCCATGCATAAACCAGACTTTAAAATGTGAAAGGATGGAGGAGAGGCTCTACTGCAGCCATTCGTCAAATCCTGTTTTTTTTCCAATGCATACATTATAAACATTTTATAACGAGAAATGATATGGCATATTCAATTCCCCTCACATTGTTGTGTCCAATATTCTTAAAGGGAAAAATATGGCAAATAATCAAAAGCAAGTCAAACATTCAAAGCACATTCAAGCACAATTAATGTACTGGCAGGATATAGGTCTATAGAGCTAGAAACCAGTGAACGGACTGCTAATACAATGGAAAACCACCAGTAGGCCTATGAAATAGTCATATAGTGAGCTTTCTGTAGTGTTGAAGTTTACATTTTTTAGGGTGGTCATACATTGACAATAAATTGTTAGGATTAGTACAATTATAACAGTATAGTCAATATGTCTGAGTTTGGACAACATGGTCTCTGAATTAGAACAAAAAAGCCGGGGTCCACGTTTCATAAATCAGTGGGTCACGTGGGATTGCATCGTTGCTTATGTATGCTCAAATCAGAGCCATGAGGCATTATATGATCCCCCAAAAAGGGTTCCTCCCCTTCGGACGTTTTGTAAGGGTTGGAAGACCAAAGCTGAGTGGGTGGCTAGGCTATAGCACAGTATCTGCAGGGAACGATGGAGCGTTGCCTGCAGACTCATGCAGACTCAGATGCACATGAACCAGATTGAGTTCTTAATGAGTATTAGTATGATATGGTTCCCCTAACGTTGTTTGATACAAACATAAACAAACACCACATCCTACATCATACAAGTATTACAAAATAAATAAAAAATAGCCTCGGGCAACAATATAATTTACATTGTATTGGTGAAGAATTTAATGCAGAAATTAAAATATATAAAGCTGCTTTGGTCTAATGCTTTGGTGCATTAGTGAGCAGCAGAAGTCAATAGGGAGGTTGGTTTCACTAGGGTGCATTAGTGAGCAGCAGGAGTTGATAGGGAGGTTGGTTTCACTAATGCACTAGTGAGCAGCATGAGTTGATAGGGAGGTTGATGTCACTAGTGCATTAGTGCGGCGTAGGAGTTGATTAGTAGGAGGACAGTACTCATGTAGTTCTTACATACCATCAGATTCTCCCAGGAGCGCAAGAATGTGAATATTTTTTTAACATTTCCCCTCAGTTCTCTGGAAAACCAGACAAACGGACAGACACACCCACACACACACACACACACACACACACACACACACACACACACACACACACATCCATGGACGCAGACACACAGACACACAAAAACGCAAGCAGACAGATATGCACGCACTTGCAAACACTCTCGCAGACGGACACACACACATACACAGCAGACCAACACACACACACACACGCGCGCACATGCACACGCACACGCACACACACACGCACACACACACACACACACACACACACACACACACACACACACACACACACACACACACACACACACAGCTAGTGCAGTGTGGTGATCTGGATGTACTTTCTGTGTGTGCTCATAAATTGATTGAACTGTGGTCATGGGCAGTGCAGAGCTACACATCTGTAAGCAATCAAGCCGGTTCTCCACGTCGCTGCTGTTCTCCATCATCTGTGTGCAACTGAAAAGAAAAAACAAAAAGGAGAAACCTCTTCCAAAGACTTTCATAAACAACTTCTTCTTACCCTCCTCCTTTCTTTAACCTGCCAGGATACATCTGGCCGTGTAGTCAAACTAAATAGTGTGAGTGAATCATATTTTAAACTTCTTAATGATAACACAAATGGAAAGGGGGTGTGGGGGACTTTTCTTTATGGCCACAGACTCTTACTCCAGTGAAAGTGGACCACACACACACACACACAAACACAACCCTCCATTCTCTCTGAACACTTGGCTGCCTATACCTGTGTGCCAGCCTGAGCCCACTAACCTCAGCCTAACATTTACACCTGCACGGGGAACCTCTTGATGCCCACAGTATATAGGCTGTGCATGATCAGAAATGTTCCTACACACAGAAACACACCCCCACACACACACACAATCTGGTGGACTACGTGGCACGCTGCAAACGTTGTCCACCAGGAGGAGAGAGAGGGGGAGGAGGAAGAGGAGGAGCCTTCTAATTAGACTCATTTAACCCTGCGCTCTGACGGACCCTCGTCAGTCTGGGCTCATGCAGTGAGACGAGGAGGACCAGCCTAGAAATTAACGATTGTTTCTTTTACTGAATTATATTTATACAGTGAACTTTAAGTGCCATTTAAGTGCACATTTTTATGATTCTGTCGTCGGTTTATATACTAACTGATGTGTGAGGTGGACTCTTAAATAGGTCTCATATCTGTTCACAAAGAATGTCACGGTAAGAGGTTGCTAAGAAAGTTTTATTTGCAGTATTTTGAATATGTTGTCATTGAAGATTGAATAAATAAACATGAATGTGGATGTGTATTCTCATTTAAATAGCACCCGTTTCCCTCATAACTTCAGACACAAAGATAAAACATGGGGAAACCTTTTAAATGCAATGTCATGCCTTAAAAGCCATACAACGTTCAACATTCACTTCACAGGGCAGGTACAGAAGACAAATACAACTGGTCACTGAGCAAATGACTCAGAGTGATGGGAGTATTTTTCTAACATGTATTTAAATGACAACCTCTTCCTTAACCGCATACAGTAACCATGACAAATTCAATGGTAACCTCTGAACTTCAAGTCCCATTTTTCTGCCTATAGTTTCAGTAACCCACCAGTCCGCTCATAGTGAGACATAATGCAGGTTGTGTTGGACTTTAAGTTAACCAGCAGCAGTGGTCATATTGGATCCTCCTCACTGCGGGATAGCGTCCAGGTTGTCCCTGAGCCTGCGGGTCATGCTGGGCACCAGGTTCATGTGGTCATCCACGCAGCTGCCGACGCAGCGGTCCATCAGGGCCCTCACAGCGGGCTCCTTTGCCCCCGAGTCAAACAGGTCCTTGGCCTTGTCGTTGCAGTGCATCGTACACCTGGCCAGGCGGTCCTGGACACACAGGGAAAGAAATACACAAACTTTAACAGAGTCTATTATTTTGCGCGAAACAGCAGTTTGTAATAGTTCTTAACTTGTGACGCTGTAATGTTTAAGAGATGTAAATACCGCCCCAATACCAATTCACTCACCTGAAATTTCTCGAGTTCTGATGTCACAAGTCCCTGAGCCTGGGCCAGCGGGGTGTGACAGTGTTCGATACACTGGTGCACCTGGGACATGGAGTCTGACGACCTGTCACAGCAGTCTGCGCTGCATTTGAACATAAGTCCCTGACGGAAGGATGCACATAAGCACATGAAGTCAGATTCACGGGAAGGTCATATTCATTAATTCATTGGGAAAGGGGCTGCTGTGTGGATGGAAGTCGGAATCACATGAAGGTGATATTCATTCATTCATTCATTCAGTTGGTTGTTGCTGTCTGAATGGAAGTAGGATTCACGTGAAGGTAATATTCATCCATTCATTGCTGCTGGTGGCTGCTGTGTGGAACGGGAGGTATTTCCGTTACATGCATAGTAGAAGTGCATTAAATGTCTATTTGTGATTTATCACCTACTTGCATTTTGCGGATATGGTCCCTCTCTAAGCTCTGCACCATATCTTCAACCACAGTCTGTATGCGTGCCTGATGCGCCTCTGCCATCTTTTGAAATGAATTGAATTATACTCCGTTGAAAATGAAAGAGATCGGTTGTGATTAATCTGAAATATAAGACCTATTCGATTCGGTTGTGTTTATACGTTTACAATAACTAAGGTCACCTCCCTGCCAGCATGTTCTTAAAGCGCTGCTGCCTCGTATCCGGTTTTCTTCCTCTGTTGGTTCATGTAAACGTTCCGGTTCCGTTTCGATTGGAGGATTTTCAAAATAGAATTTGAGTTCCATTGGCGTGTAATGGTTACAAAAAAACACAAAACATGATACCGACGTTCTAGTAACTTGTCAAAATGCTTCTCATTCAAACTATCATTTTAAACGTATTGTGGTAATGAATTCCAATAAAATTCCAGATTAGAAGGCATTGAATATGAGCGAAAGCTTGGAAACTTTTAATATGTTAAACAGCAAAGAAGACGAACAACTCTTAATGTGAAGTCCATGTGATATTATCGCCAGAATTCTTGTATATTTATATCCACTGTAACTTGACAGTGTTTAGACGCTAGCAACTCCAGAAGTAAACTTCGTTCAAAGTGTTTATGTATTAGTCTACCAGTATATTGGTTAAAAAGGGTACTGGACACAGCTTTTGGAGTTTAATATCCGTAGTTTATTACCCTTTGTTTAATATCGTTGCTTTGAAATCGTGAGTGTGATGTCGCTAGAGTAATATCGTAAGTTGAAGATATTAGTTGAGTATCGTGGAGGTGGGTGATCCACTATTCGTCCTAACGTGACTCCTACAGGTCACTGGTCACAGGTAAGTCGACCTCCAGAGACACCGAGCTGTCATCTACTACATCATGGATTTCGGTCACTAGGACCAGTCTTCACTTTGATGTTGAAATTGAGTAAGATGTACTTATTTAATAAATCCATGCACGATCACTATATTCTATTGACATGATCTTTGACCAAAGCTCTGGAGGAAGTATTTCCTTACTGGTGACTTTCATATGTCTCCTTTCCCAGATGCCTATGACTGATGATTATTAAATTTGCACAATGAGTATAAAGACCGTATCGCTGAGGACGATCCTGTTCCTTGGGCTCTGTCAGGCCGCCCGGAGGACCCTAGCATCCGACACTGGACTGCGAGAACAACCCAAAAGAATAGGTATCACGGCCCTTGATCTACTGCTACAAAATAATGCGTTACAAAAATAACTTTACATTTTTAAATGTGTATTATCTCTTTGGCCAGCTTTTAATGTGTGATTTCTCTTTGACCAGCTTTATTATACAGTGTATATTTTACCAGCTTTCAATGTGTAATGTCTCTTTTATCAGCTTTTAATGTGTAGTGTGTCTTAACAGCTGTGGTGGGGGCCGGCATTGGGGGTACTGCAACAGCCTACTTCCTGAGGCAGGAGTTTGGCGCGGGGGTGAAGATCGATGTGTTTGAGCCTGAGAACGTGGGCGGACGGCTAGCCACGGTGAAGATGGGGGACCAGGAATATGAGACCGGTGGCTCCGTGATCCATCCCTTAAACCTTCACATGAAGCACTTTATAGACAACCTCGGTACGGCTACTAAACACTTTCAAAGACGATTGAATATATCTGTATGAATCAGTGGAATTAATCGGATAGATCATTGTAATTGGATTGTATGCATACTTGGACAATTCATGGTAATTTGATTCCATTAGGTATAAGTCAAAGGGAAAATGTTCCTTCCAAAATGGCCATCTTCGATGGGAAGGAGCTGACCTTCGAAGAGAGCGACTGGTTTATTGTCAACATGTTGCGTATGCTGTGGCGCTACGGCTTTAACTTCCTGCGAATGCAGATGTGGGTGGAAGGTGTCCTCGATAAGTTCATGAGGTAAGGCCAACCGTAGTCTCACTCCAACTTGTTGACGTTATTCTGAACTAGAAGCCTCACATTGCCCCTTAGTCTGTTGCCAAGAAACATTAAGAACAGTTTCAATGAAGGAGAGGATAGTGTTGTGATTAGGGTGTCAAACTCCCACCTAAAGGTACTGGGTTCAATCACCGATGTACTCACCCTGAAGGGCCTCCCAGACAAGATGACCCCCTAACACCTACCTGCTCCTTAATGGCATCCGTCTGAATCCACTGAAAGTTTTTTTTTAGTTTTCTAAAATACTATATGAATAGAAAATGGTGAGCTGTCCTATGGAGTATATTTTGTGGTGATGTGGTCCACTGTCCCCTGCAGGATCTACCAGTACCAGCAGTTCGGCTACTCCTTCTCCACGGTGGAGCAGCTTCTGCACGCCATGGGGGGCGACAGCTTCCTCACGCTGGCCAATCAGACGCTGGAGGAGGCCATGCTAGGCGAGGGCTTCTCCCAGGTCTTCCTGAACAACATCGTGGCGCCCATCACACGGGTCAACTACGGTCAGAGTGTCCGTGTCAACGGCTTCGTGGGTATGCCCCTCCCCCTCCATCACACCTGTTGAGAGAAGGGTCAAGTCATGGCACAAGCCGCTTTTGTTTTAATTGTGGGCCTTTGCGACATCACAATGTAGGTGGGGCCTCTTAGACTTCTCAGACACCTCCCTGGTGGTGAAGGGTACCAGCTGGTCGGCTGGAGTTGAAATGGCGTGCAATCACTGATCCGACTTACACTGTGTGGTAATACGGGCGCTCATAGTTCTCTCATTCACCACCGTCCCTTCAAAGTGTGTGTGTGTGTGTGTGTGTGTGTGTGTGTGTGTGTGTGTGCGTGTGTGCGTGTGTGTGCGTGTGTGTGTGTGTGTGCGTTTGTGTGTGTGTGTTTGCGTGTGTGCGTGTGCGCCTCTGTAGGTGCTGTGTCGCTTGCTGGGGCAGACTCTGGTCTGTGGGCCGTGGACGGGGGCAATAAGATGGTGTGTTCAGGGCTGCTGTACCACAGCAGGGCTGAGCTCATTCCCGCACGCGTCACCTCCATTTCTGTCAAAGTTAGACCATCCAAGGCGGGTAAGGTGTGCCGTTTGTCTTGTACTATTTATACTGTAGTAAACTTTACTTTACTGTTCTATACTGCACTGGTCTATACTGAACTGTACTATATTATTCTATACTGTAAAGTATTATATATGTTCTTTATGGTACTCTAAGGTACTGTATTGTTCTGTATTAATGAACTGCTTAGAAATGTTAACTGTATAGTGTAATGACTAGCAGGGCTGGGTATTTCCAGGTACCTCACAATTCAATTTGATTCTTTAGGTCTTCATTCGATTCGATTTCGATTCGATATTGATCCAATTGCTTCGACATCGATTCAATAATATGTGCAGATGATAAAAATACCTAAATATTATTTAGAATTAACCATTTCAAAATGAATTAACTATTTCATTGTGCTTTAACTAGCAAAAAGGGAATACACCATTGTATAGTATTGTTCCTGAGCTAAACTTGCAGCATAAAAGTAATAATCATAACATGGACAAATGTAAAAGGGCATGTACATTTAGGCATACTTGCTTCTAGATAACAATGACTGAGTATGCTTCTTTATTTTTTTATTTTTTCTAATGGAAATAATCGATTTTATAAAAATACTGAATCAATATTGAAACGAGAACAAATAAATTGCCGTGCATTGATGAATCGATATTTTTACCCAGCCCTAATGACTAGTGTGTTCGACTCTCAGCCAAAAGGGCACTGGGTTTGATCACCAATGTACACAGTCTACATTGAGGCTTGTTTTTTATCAGCATATGTTCGTCTTTCCTTGAAGAACTTTTAGCCCAATGTCTTCAAACCACTGACGCCTCTTCTTTTTTCCCGACCGTCCCCAGGCACTACGACCAGCTTCTACGAGGTGAACTATGTCGGGGTCTCCGGCCCCGCCCACTCCCTGTACGACATTGTCATCGTGGCCACGCCCCTCCACACGGGCAAGTCGGACATCAGCTTCCCGGGCTTCTCCCCGCCCATCCCGTCGCACTACCCGGGCCGCTTCCACCAGACGGTGTCCACGCTGGTGCACGGCCTGCTCAACGTCTCCTACCTGGGCACCCGCCAGAAGCCGTCCGACTTCACCGTGTCCGACGTGCTGACCACGGACGCCGAGGGCTGCTTCCTCAACAGCCTGAGCTCGGTGGACCCCGTCACCATCCCCCCGGGGTACCACCGGCCCCCCGCCAGCACACCCTCCGTCTGGAAGATCTTCTCCCCGCGGCCGCTCACCGAGGCGCAGCTGGACGCCGTCTTCCTGTCCCGGGACCCCGGGGCGTCGGAGACCCGCTGGCTGGCGTACCCGGCGTACCGGCCGCCGCACCGCCGGACCCCGCCCTTCGTGCTCCACGACCGGCTGTACTACCTGAACGCCGTGGAGTGGGCGGCCAGCGCCATGGAGATGAGCGCCATCGCCGCGCGCAACGCCGCCCTGCTGGCGCACCACCGCTGGCACGCCCTGACTGGCAAGATCGACCAGGAGGACCTGCACGTGCGCCTCCGGGGGGAGCTGTGAGGGGGAGAGGTTAGGGGAGGGAGGGAGGGAGGGAGGGATGGAGGGAGGGAGGGAGGGAGGGAGGGAGGGAGGGAGTAGGATACGACCGGGCCTGATCCACCTTTTTATTTTTTTTTGTTGCACTGAAGATGTAAGCAAACTGGAGCTTGTTTGGTGTACTGTATTTTACTGTATTTTTATTTTACTATTAATTGAGGTAAAATACTAGCCTGGCTCCGCCCGCCTAAGTACTTCCGCTCAATTTGAATTTCCCTTCAGTACTAGGTCTGGGTCTGCGGTATGTTAGTGGGTTTTCTCTGTCTAAATTTTGCGAACAGAGGGAATGGCTGAGATCATTGACATTAAAGTCAGCTCTTGTTGACATCTTCACTCACGGTGATTGGTTTGTTTACAGTCTGCACGCAACGTGATTCCCGGCCAAACGTTAGCGATTGGTTATGGCAGATCCAGAGTGGCACTGGGCAGATCCAATAGTTTTAAACTTCAACAGACACCCGCCTTCAAGCGAGTTAACGTTTGTCAATTGAGTAGGTCCAGACTCTCTGTACAAATGAAATGAAATGAAGTACGAGAGTCTGGTAGGGCCAGGCTAGTAAAATACAGTAATGTTTTTTAAATAAGTATCTGAATAGGGATTATTGTGAATCAAGGATCATTAGAAATACATCCAGATAAGTCGAGATAAGATAATACTTAATGGATCCGAAATATCAGGACATAATATTGAAGAATGAAATTAAAATTATTGTTTAAAAACAATGATATATTTTCAACCTGGTAAAAGGGAAGGAGTAAATTAATAATGACAAACGCTCCAAAGCAAGATAAAAAAATGCACAGTGATACCTGGGAAGCAACAACAGTCGAGCCACATCAGTATCAATATGTCAATATTAATATTCCTCTTCCGTTCCTATTGAGGAACAATCTTATCAGGTAACGGTGGAAGAACACCATGTACTTGGTGCTGTCATGTGACCAGGGCACTTGGTTTATGCTGCTCTGGGGAACTGGCTCCCTGCTTGAATCATGTGGATTATGCAAAGTTGTTAAAAATGTCTCTCGTGCTGTCACACACAACAAGAGAACATATTAGTTATAGTCGGTTAAAACAGTGTAGTCCTTTGGCTTAGTCATTCAATGTGTCTTTAACTAATAACCCAGATATGTTTCAGATTGACTATAATGTTGTTTTTTACAACATGATAATAACTCCCTTTTGGCCTACTACTGAATTCAATTCAAACCTTTATTTAATCAGGTAAGTCTCATTGAGTTACAACAGTGTTTTGTATCTTTATGAGACATGTGAGTTGTAAGTTCTATTTTAATAGCGGGATTAGGGGTCCCTGTTATTCTAACAGTGCACAGAAGCCGTCGCAGAGGGAAGTCCATCACACTGAATGTTTTAGAAAAGCATTACCTACTTTCCTGCTGTTGGTTTTCATGTTGTGGTGCCTTAAATCTAGAAGACACTTCTTTATTTCATCAAATTATATAAATAATGCAATTTCTACTGGGATAGAGTCCACCATCACACTTCTATACAAGCAATTAATGAAGCTTTACCTTATGAAGAGATAACAATTCTAGTACATTCCTAGCATGAGGGCTCCATTTCTCCTTTTAATCACTGGAGGGAAGACCACTAGTAGTTTTAATGTTTTATAAGAGCCTTTGAACGATTGTCTGTTTAGAGACGTAGCAATACAATAATTGATAGTGCACTTTAATCCTCCAAATAGTGTGTTCGTTTTTTATTTTATACAATTGAGTCCTATCTAAATCCAAACCAATTGAACGGACAAAAATATGGATGGAACCGGAAAAGAAAAGAATAAAAATCTTCGGGGAAGATTGACCCATGATGTCTGGAGTTTTAAATGTTTACAATAAAGTAATGAGATGTTAGATGTGTATTGTCTTTCTAAGAGCTTTTTATTATTTTTTGCGAGACCTGTTTTGCGTGAGTGAAAGTGAAAGACAAGGAAACACAATTGATTTAAAATTTGCAATTATAAATCAATTGATTAAAATAAATTGGTAAATTCCTTGGCACAGGCACAGATATTAAAGTTCTAGTCATTTATGATTGTATGGTTCACAAGTCCTTGGGCCTTTGTTTACTTCTGTAAAAATGTCAGTGTTATTATGTTAGTAATTACTATTTATGTGGTACCTTTTGCATTGCCAGAATTATTCTCTTCTCTTAAGTGTGTTGTAAGGGAAAAAAATCCCTAAGCAAATATGCAAAAGGTATGGAAAACCTTAATTTGAATGTGAAATAGTATGGCAGCCTGCACAATGTGTGATAAAATGTCTCATCGACCCTTACTTTGGCCTACAGTGGCGTCACTGTTTTCATCCCTTAAAAAAAAATAAAAACAGGAAGCGCCTGTTGTTTATTTACTTTTGTTTTATCCTTTAACCCCCAGCATGCAAAGAGCAACATGGCGGCGGGAGGCGTGTGACCCAGCAGAACACAATGGCCCCCATTGAAGGCCTGAATGAGCCGGCTGTGTGTGTGGTGTCTGCTGGGGACGTGCGGCCCAGCTGGCGTCTGTTCAGGTAGCGGATGGGACAATGGTACCACCACCGCCAAGCATGTGATGAGATGATATAAGAGGCTGACGACAGCCCCCTGGTCCTCAATGTTGGGCCGTGCTACACACCTGCCGCTCACAGATCTCTCCATTCCTGAGATAACCCCTTTGTGGATCATTGTTGACCAGCATTGTCAGAAACCCAAGCCAAGATGAAGTCTCTGGTACCTCTGTTTCTCTTCCTAGCTTTGGCTGGATTCCAGACGGGTAAGAATGATGCATGATAACATTGAGTTATTTATGAGTTATGTATTTCGTTAACAGTCATAACAGAGAACATAGTTGAAGACTTAACAGTTCAAGTTGTATCCTGTTGATGAAGAGATGGTTAACATTTTCTGAAATGAAAAAGTTATTTCCATAGTTATTTGCTTTTGGGAAAGTACAACAGCCATACATTGCTGTATGAGCGCACTCCATTTAGTTTCCCTACTCAGCGTCTCTTACAGAACTCAATCATAACGTAATCATAACCTTGGTATACATTTAACTTTGTTCTCCATAATCTTTGGTACACTATTCTATTTGCTCTCTGTTTGCTTTGACTTTGGTAAAACAACTTTAACAAAGCATCTTAAAATGGTCTTTTAAAATGTGTTTACCGGGTCTTACTAGTTTACTTATGATGACCTCCCCAGCCCTGTCTGCCTCTCTGGAGACCAAAGAGAAGGAGGACGCCGTGGTTGAGGAAGGTGAGGGACACATTGTGGAATATCAGTATTGCGGAGTTATAATGTTAGGACCATGAATATTCCCCACAAACCTCTTTCCTTGTGTTTCTTTTCCAGTTGCTGAAGTTCCAGTTGCTGAATTGACTGAACTGCAGAAAACTGGTACAGTGATGTTGTATTACATGAAAACAACGTGTGTGTGTGTGTGTGTGTGTGTGTGTGTACATGTGTGTGTACGTGTGTGTGTGCAACATGGTTTTACTTAGGATTAATCATTTCATGTTTTTATTCAGATCAAATTGAGTTTGAGGCTGCTCAGAAGAATGGTAAGATAAAAATAAGGTTCTCATTATAGCACAATTCATTATTAAAGAATTGCATTTTAAAAGTTAAAATCCCTTTAAATAGCAAGTCAATTCTGCATTATTCATTATTATTAACATTCTTCACTCTTTTAAGACGAACACACCGAGGATTCACGTTACTTGGGTGAGAAATTAAGTCATTAATATCATTCTCCCAAATCCAAGAATGATTTGTTGTTCAGTAATAACGTCAGTAATAAATAAAAATAGTTGTTGAGCCAATCTTTCTTATGTCTAATCTTCATTCCCAGAGGCTGTTCATGTTGAAACTGGTAGGTTAGTTTTAGACTACTCCCTACTTCTTCTCACAATTCAGTGTTGTATAACTGAATGACCAATCTGTTTTTCCCCACAGTGGTGGAGCAAGTTGCAGCTGGTGATGACAGCAAAGGTGTGTCATATACATTTAAATGTGTAACCTATCATGTATAAAACGAACAACGAAAGAGGACATGGGAATTGGCCAATTCTGTTTAGCATTGCCATTGCGTAACTTGTCTTAATACTTTCCACCCACAGAGGGCGATGATAAATCCGTCGCCTCGCACGAGGGTAAGAGAAACGGACTGCGGTTCAAACAGTGGCCTGAGGGCGGCAGTCAATTGCCGCCTTTCTACATTTTTTGGCTTCTTTATCAGATTATATTTTAAAATTAAACTGATTAATAGTAAAAAGGTTTTCTCCTTATTGTGATGTATTTAACAGAATCATCATCAGAGTCAACTGAGGACACAGATGGTAAGGCCAATAATATTCATAAAATAAACACATTTTTCCAATAAATAAGACGCCAATCTTGTACGCAAAATCCAAATTCTGTAATTTTCTATTTATGACAGGCATGAGACAGAGACGTGGTGAGTAAAGACTTATAGTAGGTCTAAAGTCGCAGTGCTGCCTTCTAAACAATCAAACATTTGTTAAATTGGCCTACCATAAAGTTAAACTGGTTTTATAACTTTTTTTTCTCATATTGTTGTCTAAAAAGAACACCGAATAATGTTCTGTTTTTTTCCAGAGCACCACGAGACAGAGACCGAAAAGATCACCAACCTTGGTAACGTGTTAGTCACCGAGATCCTTTCCATTTCTTAAATGCCATACTTTCTCTCATGGCAACTATAATCTAATGTTGTTCCTCCGCAGCCACAGATGTACGCACCACGACGACTGCCGGGACCAAAGGTTGCACTAGAGCCCAGTGACATCTCATTATACTGTAGCCTACATATTGCATTTATAGGGATACAATAATACAACGATAATCATAAAACTAATATGGCTAAATATCCAATAGTGTAGGTTTAGCCTGTTCTAGGTCGACGCTTCAAGGACAGCACACTGTTTGATAACAGCCTTTGAAACTAGTACACAGATCCAGGCCATTCAGACAGCCTCCCCCGGTGACCAATGTGCTTGATTTATAGCGTGTCGCCTTGCTGTTGCTATTTCCGAAGCGCAGATGCACCGTTCGATAGTAAAAGGTGGTGACATTTGAGTCAGAGGTCAAAGTTCAATGGTCGACGGGTAACATCCCCTGTGTATTCACAATACTCGGTAGGCGTTTGTTTTTTTCTTCACATATTAATCTCACATCACGTGAGCTGCACGATCAGGCCATTCATGTCACGTTGAAAACAATATTGGGGGGGGGGGGGGCGGGGGATGTGCTGCCGTTTTAAGGAGAACTGTTCTGTCACAGATCCGGTGGAATGATGCAGTGCAGTGGACGCAGGACTGCAGCGCTTCTGCGGTCTTCAAGTAGCTGATGCACACCACGGTGTGAAACATTTTACTTCCAAATAAAGGGAACTATCCCTCTTACCCTTCATGTGACGTCGTTCTTGTTAAGCTGCATAGGAGCTACATGTTTTAGAAGTCGTCCTAATATTCATAATTTCGTGCTAAATAGAACTTCAAAGCCAGAGGTAGTTTTAACTTTTCCATTTTTTATTTGGTTTTTAATACATTTTTATACTGTCTTGCTGGTCAGGACATAGCAACAGCTTGGTGTGCGTTTTTTTAAAAAAACAAAAAAACAGCTAAATCAATCTCTTCTTTGGTACCTAAAGGGGGACAGAAGTAAGGCAACTACTGCATCTATAGGTCTAAAACTGTTGGTGCTGCAGCCACATGACCATGTGATGGTGCTTTGTCAGGGGCGTGTTCCCCTTTATCTCTACGCCACAATACAACCCGGTCAATGATCTCCTCACTCAGGGCATCCCAGTCAGTCAACAACTTCAAGAAAACAAAAGGGTGAAAAAGCCAACATAGAAAGCGGCCCAAAACTGTAGGCAGATGTACAGTGCAAGAAAAAGGTTATATTATTAGGGAGTGACAGTCCATGTTGGCAGACAGAAGTACAGCCTCTAACAACGTGGTCAAGTTTAACAGGATGTAAGGATATTCATTTTGAGAGCTAAATTTGTGCGTTGACATTGTAATACATTTGGAGTGAATGTGCGTTACGAGGTCAGTGTTGAGGCGTGTACCAGGGGACACTGGTGGAGAACTGCAGTCCCACCTTGAGTCAGGGTCATGATTTTGATGCGTTTCTGTTCCGTGTTTACATCTGCGACTCATTCTTGAATGGTAGAGTCAAGCTATTACAATCACTAAGCTCTATGTTATTTGGTCATGTATAAATAGTCCTAAGCATGCTTGACAGAAACCCCATTAATGGTTACTTATTTTATGAACCTTTTTAAAAAGGTGCCTTTCAACCAGCTAGTCTAAAAGGGGCTTTTTTTAAATATATATAAAAAATAATCTAAACCGGCGGTTCATGACGACAAGGCCAAATCAAAACATTTCAGTTATACCAAAAAAATATAAAGAAAATAACACATTTAAAAGCCACGCACAATAACCTCGTTTTTTTGCATCAAAACATACAGCCAGGGCTGCCACTGAGAATGTTCACTGAAATACAGCTGCAAACAAAATGATAATATTGCATTGTTTTTTTTTCCTCTCCCTCTCCATTAGTTTTTTCTAAACTCCTGTAATAAGATGCCCAAGAAAGAGGGCTGCATGTATATATCTAGATATACCCATATAGTTGAGGAAAGAATTTAAAAAGTAATGAAACAAAAGTTGGTGCATTTTGTTTTGCTCTACAGATTTGTGGGGACCGAAGTATACCAAATCAATCTTTTATCCGCCCAGACAAAAAGGAAATCAAAAAGGGACCAGGCCCAAACGGAAATAAACCACCAACTTGAGGTGGAGAATAATGTAGTATAAAAGAACCACAGGCCCATTTCACAACCCTCCCCCTCCCAACATTTCCTCTCCTCCCTTCCTCTCCCTAAAGCGGTGGCCTGGAGGTCCGCGTACGACATGACCTCCTTTTCCAAGCCACCGCTTCTGGGCCTCCGCCGCGCGTGCCGGGGCACAGTGTCTCTCCTCGCCCCCTCTTGGGGCTGGTGTCGCCGCCCTTCAGAGGATGCCGTAGTAGAACACCGCCATGATGGCTGCGCTGATTAGGCCCGAGATGGGCACCGTCACGAACCAGGCCATGAAGATGTTGCGGAATAGACGCCAGTCCACCGCCTTCTTGGAGCGCAGCCATCCCACCGCCACCACCGAGCCCACCTGGAGGACGACGGAGGGAAGAACCCGTTACTCCTCTTCAAAACAACTCCGTGGCTTCTAATGTCGCCAAACACATGAGGTAATGTGGCCCTGGAATCTTCTCTTCCCATTTCCCAAGTGATGCCACTTATTTGGACTGAGCCGTCCTATTTTTAGACCCAGACTGCCCAGTGGGGAGCCAGTCTGCTCTCCCTCCACCCACATGTTAAGACAGTGCCCTCATTATGCTCAGAGTCTGGCTGTGGGACCACGCTGACCAGCTTACCTTGCAGTGGGTGGTGGAAACGGGCAGTCCGATGTTGGAGGCAACCACCACTGTCAGGGCTGAGGCCAGCTCAATGCTGAAACCACTGCGGGGGGAAGAGAAACAAAGTAAGTACAGAGTTCGTCATCAGAAGACTGTGCCTGAGCAGGGATGCTAATATAAGATACTAGGTATGATTCATGTCTGGACAGGAAGCGGTCAGGGAGAGTGGGTAAGTGTCCTGTCTGGACAGGGCGTTGCCTGGGTCAGTGTGTCAGGACCGGAAGCTGCCCCGGGACAGCAGATCCAATGCTGTGTTCCAATATCGATACTCTCCGTACTAGTCTGAGTACGTAGGGCGTTCCAATTAAGATCAGGCGAAAATAAGTGTACTGAAAGGACCCGGATGGTGTACTCAAAACGGTCAAACAGCGAAGTGTGGATCGATCATGTACACTTTTCGTACTCAACGGCAGCCATCTTAGTTACGTAGGGGAAGAGGGCGGAGCCAGGCTGAGCCTCAGTCGGCGCATTTTCCACATAGCCTGCATTAATGGAGTCATTTTAGTCAGCTTTTAATAGCTGCTAGGTATAAAGAGTTCACCGTTCAATGCGGGATGTTTATTGCAGGGGAGGAGCCGCGGCAGCAGTCGTGATCGTAATTTCCGGTTAGTGCACCACGGAGTATTCGATTTGGAACAACACTGACATCTGAAAATTAGCGCACTTAGTGAGTGCGGATAGTGTACTACGTTTAAGTGTACTCATGGAAGTATGGATATTGGAACACAGCCCAAGTCCTGTCAGGACCGGAAGCTGCCCATGGGCAGTGGGTAAGAGTCCTAGGACAGTGGCCAATGCCTCTTTTCCACCGGGCGGAGCAGCTCGGTCGGGCTCGGAGGGGGACAACTCAGACACGCCCAATCTGGCGCGCGTTTCCCCCAGCGACACCTGAGCCGCACCGGACCAAAACCGCTCAGAGGAAACGTGGCACACGAGACCCGTCTGTACCGGAGGCTCTCCTAGGGTTAGTGTGTCGAGCCCTGTCTGAACAGGAAGCTGCACTGGGTCGGTGTGGCGCGGGCACCTTGAGGGGGTGATGGGCGTGAGGTCTCGGCCCATGGTCTGGATCACCCTGCGGCCCCACACCCACAGGCCGGCACAGATGCCCACTCCTCCGTACAGCAGCAGCCAGATGGGAGTGGGCTTCTCCGACTCCACGCTGCCGCTGGTGTACACCAGCCACAGCGCCACCAGCGGGCCGATGGCGTTACTGCAACAGAGACGCAACTTGTTGAGCGCTTGGGACAAGGAACTCAATCCAGCCTCCTGGTGGTCAAAAGTACAGTTACACGTTCATGGCAACGGCTTGGTCGGTACAGTGTCCACTTCGACACGCAGAAAGAAAAGCCCCAAGGGTACCTGACGTCGTTGCCTCCGTGGGCGAAGGAGCCGAAGCAGGCGGTGAGGATCTGCAGGAACTGGAAGAGGGTGGACACCTCGGGGCGGTCCTTCTCCAGCCGGTCCTCCTCCAGGGAGCTGCGGCTGCCGGCCCCCTCGGCCTGGGCCATCTCCAGGGTGACGTCGGCCTCCTCCACGGCCTCGGGGGCGGCGTGCTCCGCCACCGCGTTGCAGTAGCTCGTGTAGCTGTCCATGCGGATGCGCTTCCTGTCCTGCCCGGCGGTGCCGGGCGCCTTGGCGCCGTCGTGGAACTCGCCCTCGCGGTGCTTGAACTCGCCGTGCATGCCGATGATGGCCATGGTGTAGGAGGTGTAGCTGTTGTTGCGGCGGATGGGCCGGTCGCCCGCCTCGCCCATGCAGTCACCCACGCGGGCCAGGTGCAGCTTATGCAGCAGGTCCTTGTACAGGCCCGAGTCCTTGTGCACGGTGTGGTAGTGGCTGTAGCCGTTGCTGGGGATGTGGGCCTGCTGGCTGGAGAACTGCACCTGCTGGTTGAACTGGGCTTGGTTGGCGGAGATGGCCGGGGCGCCGTTGACCTGGGGCTTCGGGGGACCTGGTAAACACAGGAAAGCAAGGGTCGAATATGTCCCAAATGACAACAAAAACTATGGTCTATAGGATGTTGTTTTTTTAACCACTCACCACCGTTGGCAGCGCTGTAGTCGTTCTCGTCCGGGTCTCCGATGGCGAACCCGACCTTGCGTTCCTTCTCGCCGTCGTCAGGGTCTCCAATGTTGAAGGCGACCCGCCGCTCCTCAGCCACGGGCTGGGCGGAGTCGCTCTCGGGGGCTGGGGGAGGGGTGGGGGCCGGCTTGAGGATGGGGCACGGGGGCTCCGGGAGCTCCCTCTTCTCCATCAGGGGGCTTTCGGAGGGGCTGGACGCCTTCAGGTCTCCTGGTGGGGGAAAGGGCATGGGGTTAGTCGCGTGACACGTAGAGTAATATGAGCAGCTGTGTGCGGCCGCTTGACCAGAGGAGGGAACACACACACAGCCACGTCTTTGAGTCATTTGACGTTACCAACGAAGTACCTAAAGTCCATCATAGCAGCTACCTTGCAATAGATCAATGCAAGCTTCTGGCTCATGTGATGTGCTACGATAAGTGATATATTGAATTACAAGATCACATGCCAGTCCTTGGGAGCCAAGGCCTTACCGGAAAAAACCTGCCGCATTGGCTTATGTTACCGTTCCATGTCAACCTGTAGCTATTTCTGTTCAAGTGTTGAAGGCCAATTAGCAGATTACCATGACCCAATTGGGAAGCTTCGGTCTAGGAGACGGGAGTGAAACCCAGACAGATCACGACTCCCAAGATTAAGCTTCAAACTCCCACCTTGATTTCTGGAAACAATGTGAATCAATATGGTATTGTTTGATTTAAAAAAAAAAAGACGTGCATAGCCATAAAAGTATTTTACGAAACATTGTCTGATCTCAAAAACCACTGTGCTACTGCTACATCTGGAGATGGCTGGCTAAATGACCTTAGGCAGAATTGGGACAACTATTTAGGGAACATAGTAAGTATCAAAAGTATGGACCTTATGATAAGTCTTGTATTTGTTTCAATATTTGCAGAGTAAATTAACTAGGTGCCGTCTGACGCACCATTTTAAATCAGCTAATCTAGGCCATTCATTTTGTACAACCACACTGAGTGCATTGTGTAGAAGGGCTACGTGTCGTTTATTCATCAGGATTACCCACTTAGTCCTTTTATACAAATCTCTTCTTTGGAACACCTCCATTATAACAACAGAACCCTGTTCAGAACTAGGCTAAGCTCATGAAATGAACGGATTGACACTAAACATGAAGGACCAAATCTCTTGCTTAGGTAGCTCTGTGTGTATGTGTGCTTGCCTTTCAAAAGCAGTCCTGGATAGTGGTAAAAAAAAAAAAATTTAAAAAAAAAAGTCCTAGGCACAGTGAGTCACCTGAACTGAGACGCTGGGAAGAATACTTACGTTCAATCTTCCTCTTGAGGAACGGGCACACGATGAACCACACCACCAGGGCAGTGACCAAGGAGAAGCCCAGGGAGATGAGCAAAGTGACCCACCATCGGAAATTGTTGAATCCCAGCACTGATGAGTCCCAGGGGAAACAAATACAAATAAACACACGAGAAGAGGAAAAACGGAGAGAGAAAGGCATTTTAAGAACCATGGCAGCGGAATGCTACCACAAAAAAATAATCTAGGCCTAAAACTACTTAAAAAAAACAAACCAACAAAATAAAACTCAAATACAGGTTAAAATGACTATTCTAAGACAAGAAGATGCCAGGCATCAACAAAGTGATCCACATTGATCTGTAAATTAAACATGCAGAGGACAGAGCTACTGTGAATCCTGGCCATCATAAAGCATCTCTCAGTGGTGTTCAAGGCTAAAGTCACATTGTGCCATGAGTGTAATATACCATGTGCAATTAGACACCACAAGTGAACAGGTCTAACGACACCCACAAGAGGAAAGGGTGACTGTGCCGTTGGGCTGTCGACACACACACACACACCTCTACAAGAAACAACGTTACAGGCAAGTTTCCTGCACATGGACAATGCATTCCTTACACGGTACAGGAGGCCGACGGGAGGAGGAGGAAAGAATAAAGAAAGGGGAGGTGAGCGAGTCAAGGACGACCGCGTGCCAAGGCTGCAGTACAGTATGTGCATCGGGAGCTGAGAGCAGTCGCAGTGCAGAGCAGTGCATGCCTGGCAGGGCTCTAACACCCGGGGGTGCCACCGTTGTCATAAGGAGACTGCAAGTCAGCAGGTTGCTTTAATAAGGGAAGAACATCCCAGCCTCTTGTGGTACGGTGCCCTCAGCCATCCCGAGTGGAGAAATGTATTCTTTCTGTTTGTCAAAAACAAACAGATAAGAGGCTTCCTCGTGGGTAATTGGTTAGGCCAGTAGTCCGAGGTGCGCTGCTCACCACGTCGTGGCTCTCACATGCTGCAGCTACTGAACATCCCATGTGTCGTGTCTTTAGTTACGCAATGTTAACTCAATGCCCTCGGTAAGGGGGGGGGGGGGGGGGGGGGGCCTGAAGGGCACCGGTGGCAAGAGGCTGGGACAGAGAGACCTTCCCCCTCTAACAGCTGAGGCATGTCCCCCATGAGCTTCAGAGGGGAAGCAGGTGTGGGTCAACCAGACGCTATCATTGGGAAGTCATTAACAAGGGGATGTTAAAGTCATAGCCCAGGGGCTGCCGGAACATTAAGAGGAGAGTAAGTGGGAGAGGAGGGGTTGAAAATAGTTCCTTAGAGATTCAGGACATTTGGGAGTAGATTATTGTGTAATAAAGGCAGTGGGTTGTGGGTCAGATCTTTATAAACACACAGGAGCAGGGAAAACAAAAAACAGCCTTGATTTACGAGGAGCACTCCTACACAAAAGGTGGCTAGTCCAAACCACAGACATGCACAGGAATGAATGAGATCGCTCAGGAAGTGGAATTTACCCACACTCCAAGCCCGTCCCTCTAACTTCACGTCTCGTGGCCCACGTTACACAATAAAGTGCTTTGTTGACCCTCCCTCCCTCCACCCCCTCCTTCCTCTAAAGCCAGCTCATCACACCCTATTTTAGTTATTTTCTTTTAAGATAGTTTATGACTCATGTCTCATGGAAAATACTGGAGTTGTTTTCCGCTTTGTTTAGGCTCATTCCTATAGACTGCTCAAAAGAAATCCCTTAAATGTAAAGCCTCAAAACGAATCACTGTACACCTTATTGATACCTGAACGGTAAACAGCCAGCACTATAATAAGCTAACCACAAAGGTTTTGTCGTCTACGGCCAAGTTCATTCCCAGCACTATGCTGTGATTAGCAGTGTGTCTACGATTGCTTCAGGTCCACTAAGCAAAGCCCTGCCGTGTCTGTTTTTCAAAGGGGAAACCAGGCAGAAAATTTGCATTCCAGCTAAAGGCGCATTGACGTCTGCCGATGTGTTGTGAAGCGGTTGAAATGTTATGATTAGTATAAAACAGAACATACCGTTTTGTACACCATTATAAAAGGAAAGGCTGATTTAGCAAGTGTAAAATTGAGCATAGACAGCAGATCTAGTTCCACGAATACTGACATGGCTGTGCTCATTTCGCTTGCCAAGCAACAGGCCAGTCAGGGAGATTTGACTTGCAAACATCTGACGATATATACCTGGGATGAGGACACATGGGAGGAAACTAGAACCGTCCTGGTGGTTTTTCTCTAAGTGTGTATAGAACATCTCTGCTTCCATTTAAAGTTGAACACGGCTTTAAAGTCACTCGTTTCCAGTATAAAATAAAATCTTTAGTTATAGGTTTCACCTGCAGTAGTTTACTTGCGATGATAAAGGGTGATCATTATGTGACTTAGAAATACGTGGGTGTCCATGAATAAGGGGTGTGGTTGGGTAATGAGAAACGGGGACTTCGGTACAGCAGTGAGTACAGTATGTTCCCATAACATTATGCCCCTACAACCACATGTGGCATGGCGTAAACGGAGAGCCTGAATAGTCCGTTCTAGAGTGCAGTAAACATAGTTCAAACACTTCTCTGAACCTAGCCCTTGGGCAATGCAGCTCACGTCCTGATCAAACTTCTCTTTACTTTTTTCTAGGCTACGAGTACCAAAGAGGTCTTCATGAATAATGCAACATATGTTGTCATGACAACCTCTTGTTGGGCTGCAGTAAAATGCAGAGCAATGGACATTTGTCGCTTTCATATGTAGCAACCCAATATCCAATCACATCCTGAGCGTAGGATAAATGCTGACTTTTAGAGCCTGTCATGAAAGAGCCTTTTTCAGACTCAACCTAAAGTAGTCCAAGTGGAACTCATCTCCGTCATAATTATGCCATTCTGGAATGCACAAATGTGGCTGTGCTGAATTTCACCTACTATAACTAATCAGGGTTCAGGGTCGTTTAGTGTTCCTGAAACCCTTGGGATAATGGCTGCTTGCGTCTTCTCTCTTCAGAAAAGACATGAGCCTGGCCTGCCCATGTGGGGGTTGGACCAGTGTAAAAATCGGGTTTGAACTAGTTGAGTCATTCTAAATGTTTGAATGCTTGTAACAACAAAAAAGGGCCCAGCATAAGGTTACGTACGTTTATGGAAATCTACTGCAGTCTCTTGAATGTAACCCTGAGTTCTGGTCCTCATGGCTACTGGGTGAAGGCTAATGTGTGAAGAGCTCTAGGGCGATGTGACTCAAGTGTATTGGACTCAGCAAGGCTATGGTCCGTTGAGTGGGATATGTTGTGTGAAAGAGGGTGAGGTGTGTGCACATACACATGAGTGTATGATATCTGGTCATACTCTGGCCTGTAGCCGCCATTAAATGGCCCAGGCCAGCTAACTTCTTGAACTGTTAGGCCCTGTAGAGAGAAGAAAACACAAGGAGCAAAAGTTGCTCATTTAATTCTGAAGAAATGGCAGAACCTGGTTTATTACTCAGCAATGCAGAAAGTTAATTGACCTACTGGAGACATTCAATACAACCTCTTAACTTCTGTTTTCCCACTTTCATTCCAAAACAACAACAAACAAAAAAGGTTTGAAAGAAACATTTGACGTCAACAATAAAAGTTAAATATCCTATAAAAGCTTGATGCATTTCCTGTTTTTCATCTCTTAAAGCTTTAACTATGACCCACATCGTACCACAGGAAGCCACCACAAAAACACGTTCAAATAAACAGGCCTACTGTGAAAGGGCAAACAGTCTGGTTTGGTTTGGAATAAGGTTGGGCATCCATCTGTCTGAGGGAGGGATGTATTTTGGGCTTTGGCTGTGGGCAGGCATGCAGAGGTAAAGACGTAGCATTGCGATACTCACTCGGAGCTCCAGTGTACATAATGGAGAACAGGTTTGTCCCCATGGTGAGTGCATAGAAGGCTGGGAGGGCCTTGAGTCCGTTGGGCACTGGATCTTTCTACAGGGACAACAGAACGCACCGTCAGAACTTTCATAGCCTTCTTTCGTTGCAATTCAAAATTGGTTACAGGAGGCAACCACAGCACCATCCAGTGTGCTCTATTGTTACTAAATCGTCAAGACATTGCTTTTCAGGTTTCTTGTGTAATCTGGGAAATAGGAAGCTCACCTTATGCAAGATGAACTTCCTCACAAACCAGAAAACAACAGCAGACATGAGACCAGACAACAGGGGGCTCAGGAACCATGAGCCAACTGGAACGGGAAAGAAAACAGACAAGGGTCATAAAAACTAACTACTGTACTAAAAGAATACAGAATTGTGTTATTAAGCGTTATAAAAACAAACAAAACAGTGTAATAAAATATAGTATAATGCTCGCCCAGTTGCGTTGATACTAGTTTTGTACGTTGTACTCAAAATGCCATACAACAGGATTTTATTTGGAGCTAACTACATTTAAAAACTTTCCCTAAATCACCAGTGAACAAAGGGTCTCGTGGGTCCCATGAGTGCGATGACTCACCGATTCGAAGCAGTTCCAGCCACCTCACTCCCTGTGATCCTCTAGCTACGAGGGAGAAGCCGATGGTAGCTCCGACAATGCAGTGTGTTCCAGAAATGGGCAACTTCAGAAATGATGCGGCCAGCTGCCAAACGGCAGACCCTGAATAGAAAGGACACCACAACAATGCAATCCTTTAATACATTTATTGTGAATGATAGAATGACATATTGTGTATTGCCACTACTCTTATGCGGACCTACATTGTATTGTATTACAACCTGACACACAAATGTAATCTCCCAGGTCTTGATTTGGCCTTGCCCAACTGCTAGTCAAGCCATACTTCGGCCCTTACGCTGGGGCTGAACTCACCAAACATGGCGCTGACCGACCCGGCCATCAGGACGTGCTCAGAGCCGTTGTACATCCCCACGTCTATGATGCCCTTGCGGATCGTCTCGCTGACTTTGGCCCCGAGCAGAACCGAGCCCACGGTCTCGAACACGGTGGCCAGAATGCAGGCCTGCCGCAAGGTGACCACCCCTGAGCCAACCGCCGTGCCGAACGAATTGGCCACGTCGTTGGCCCCCACGGAGAAGGCCAGGATGAAGGCGATGATGAAGCCCACGATCAGCAGCCACATGTAGTCAGTCATGGGGCCCTGGGTGGCCAGGGCGGCCGTGCCCACGATGAGTAGTGTAGCCATGGTTGTTGAAGCCATTGTGCGTGATGTAAATATAGGCTATACAAAGTGAATCTTAGCAATATCAAATGAATGGGAACCCGCCGATTTGTTAGAAGCAGCTACTGTAATAAGAGGTATCAAGGTAAATAAATAAGCAGAGTGCAAGGCCTCTCAGTTAAATGAGGACTCCAAATACTGTAAACTATAACCCAACAAGGCTAGAAATAAATAAGAGGTCAATTAGAAGTGTGGGCGTATTGTTATCCTGTAATACTAATTATTTTGCCAATACTTTGGTTCTGGGCAATCAGAAAACCTGATCTACTGGCCATCATGCAATAGTAAGGTTGGGTGAATGGAGGTGCATCCTGAAAGACAGAAGAAGAGAGTACTTTCATTGATGTACAGGCCCATAGCAACAGACAGAGCATATTATCTGGTTCAGCGGCGTCTCGGGGCAGACTGTGCAGCCAACAGTGGACTTTAAGTAAAGAACCTCCATTGTTATGCTGAAGAGAGCCCCCTATCTGCCTTTCCCGCAAACTTCCCCGGTAGCCATTTATTAGCAATGTCGCAGAAGATAATCGATTATTTATATTTTAGGCAGTATAACAAGCATTACTTCGGAATTACATGGCTCTTTCATTAAGGGTTAGTATAGCGTTGTTAGATGGTCCGATGCCGTCTAGATGAAAGATTGATTACGAATGATCCTTCATTATTAATAGGTCATCGGCTTTCATTTGCACGTGCTGAAATTCATAAGAGACGTCTAGCACGAGCCAAATGAATCTTCGATTACCAAAATGATTATCATCATGTTTATCATTACTACATCTAAAAAGGTTGTCGTCGTCGTCCGGACCACCGACACTGCTAGTTAACTATAGAGTAGATTTAACCGTTATTTGTTCTTGATCAGAGCAACACTTCCTCCGGCTCCACAGGCACAGGACGAAGCGCTGTGACGCCACCACGTTATACGCTACATGCACACTCGATGTATGCTGGCTATAGCACGAAGCAGCTGGCTGGTTTTATTGTATTTGTAAGCTACTTCTTTCAACTGAGCGGATGAGAGGCAACGAGCAACCATTGAAGTCCCAGGTTACTGGCTAGTTTTGGTTGACCTCGAGGGAGGCAGTCATTTGTTACAATGAATGAACTCATGAACCAACCAGTTAGTTAACCGTGAGTTAGTGATAGTTGATAAGGTCCACTGACAGGACATAGGTCAATTACATCCCTTAGCTAGGATGCTACTAGCACCGGGCTAACACGTTAGCGCACTGTTCGGATCGGAAGGTTAGTACCGCAGTCATCACATTTAATATATCCTTTATTAAATATTATATATGAATCATAACAGGGCCACTCACCACACGTTGTCTTTCTTTATCCTTTAAATGGAAGCTTCTAGTGGGAGAGCTAATTATCCCGCGGATTAAAGTACGATAGCGAGCGCGGGATCAGGAAATGAAAGGCAGATGTTTGAATAACTCTCCGTTGATGAAAAAGATTAGCTGGGATAGACCCCGACCTGTCCTCAAAACATCTCTACTACGGGACTTAATAAATGTTTCTCAAAATCCAGAAAGATGTCGTTTGAATGACCCGTCACGTTTCAGTCGCATGCAATGAATAGCCGGTAGCGCGGAGGCGGGCGACTGTCTTTTATCGGAAGTAGATGACGCCCCTACTATAGCCCCGCCCACTAGTGATGACGCCCCTACTATACTCCCGCCCACTAGACTGTCATCAGCATCAGCGTGCCATTGACAAAGAAAAAATAAAAAAAAAAGCAAAATAGATTAATACACTTGATTATCATTGTTTTGTATTTTGAATTGAGCATGTTTAAAGTATCTTACGGCTGAATGATTTGGCTGAATATAAACTACACAAAAAAAACTGATTTAACCCCACCGCTGGGCAACTATGGGCAAGAGCATGCCCTAGGTTGGTTTGACCCAAGTTCTAGGTTTGACCGTTCAACCCAGAATGCTGGGTCGTTCATTTGACCAAACCAAGTGATTGAAGTTAACTCTATTGATGTGTTAAATATTAAACCTACAATGAGCTATTTACTATCTTATTGCCTTGCTTCTTTTATATTAAATAATAATAATCAAATATATAGGTATGCCATATAAATTATGATTGTTGTGTTATTTGTAATTATTTCCTATAATCATATATACATGAATACAAAAGGTGGCCACTGTAAATGTGAAGTAAATGACATTTTTTAACTAAAGCACAATTTTTTGCAGCTCAAAATCATACTATGCAAGTCTTTCAAATCATCAAAAGAAGAATACAAATGTACCAACCCAAAAACACATGCCTGACAAGATATTATTTTAAGTTCATTTTTATGAATACATATGAACATCCCTGTTGCTAACTGGAGGGCTGTTGATAAAACAACAGTTTATAGAACAGCTTCTGAAAGCTTCTAAAATTCTTTCACCCTTAGTGTGGTCCAAAAATACTGGAGAACCTCCCAGGTCGGAAAGTACAACAGAAAATATCCAACCTCCAGCAATGAGTCGTGGTGGCATGGCCTGAAAGAATGGAGGGTAATTGAGTTATCTGTCCACTTAATAATGACAACAGTTTAAAGGAATGTGAAAGGAAAGGAAGTAAAGGAATGCAGTACATAACTTCAAATAAACTCACCCAACCCATAGAATGATACGGAAGAGGATTAGGGCCACGTGTTGATTTTTGAGTTCTGAGTTTAAAGACCGAATTCAGCGACTATAGTCAGAATTCTGAGATTAAAGCCAGAATTATGAGAATAAAGCAAAATTCTGACCAATCTCACAGGCTCAATCTTAGAGGTTAAAGAATGAAATTCCTTATAAGGAACTCAGCGAGTCCACATACAGGAAGGAAACATCACACTGAGTTCTGAGTTTAGAGTCCGGATTCTGAGAATAAATTCTGAATTCTGACTTTAATATCTGAATTCTGACTTTAATCTCTGAGTTCTGACTTTAAACTCAGGATTTAACCAAAACTAATCACATGTGGCCCTAATCCTCTCTCGTAGAATTAAATGCTGTAGCTCCTTATTCAAGTATATAGCCAATAAAAATTTGGGGAAGGTGTTATTATATCAACGGATAAGGATATCTTTTAAATATGTTAAAACCCCCAAACATGTGGCTACAACACAGTTCATTTAGCATATTAGATTAGTTTAGCTTGACAAATAGTCTGCTTTACTTTCTGTCCCGTAAATAGTAACAGCTCAACATTATGTCTCAATGAAAATGAACTTGCAATTAAAAGTTTTATACCAGGCTGGCAAGTTGCAATTCAGTTAGTTTCTCTCTTACAAAACTATCCATCAGGTGTCAGCCGCAAACTCGTAAACGTAGAATGAATGTCAAGAATGACAAAGCCAGATTGACAAGGCCATAAGGCTTCACCTTATGGCCTTGTTCCGTGCGCAAAATCCAGATCACTGACAATTTAAACAATGATCCAAATCAACGTTGGCCCCTCCCACATTTCCACACCAGCGTGTACACAGTGCGGCAGAGCAGCACTTTTCTTCCCTTACTCATTGGTACCAGTCTACTACTTCGATCTACAATGAAGAGATCCAGCGGCGGTTGGGTGGAGTCATCAGAGGACCGACCCATTCAAGGGCCTCGTGCTTTCGCTGCCTGGGTGAGGAACACAGCGTGGCCACCCTATCGGGCTCCGCTAATGCGCTGTCTGTTGTTCACTGCCTAGAGAGGTGCTGCTCTCCGGTCACCTCTTCTTCTCCTCCTTGGTGGGGTTACCTGACGCTGTCAGCATCTTCGATGCTGTGGTGCCTCCAGCAGAGGGAGAGGAAGATAGCAGGAACGACCACGTCATTAAAGGGGGGACCACGTCCGAGGGCTCTTCCGACTCCTCCGCCTCTCGTTCTTCGGCATCCTTGCCCCCGTCCTCACCATCTGTCTGTGAGAATCTTTCCCGGTTTGGTCCGATTCTCACCGGCACCTCCCAGAAGACCGGCAGGAAGTGGGGTCCTGCTCCCAGCACAACAGGATACTGCCTCTTCGGATGCCGCTGTCGCAGCCGCAGTAGCGCCGGCAGCACCCCTTCTGCAGGACACTGAAGCAGAGGAAGCCGGCACCCACATGGGATCGACCAATTTATTTTTCCTTCCCCCCCTTATAAAGATATCGAAGTCCCTTGGACTGAAAGCAGACAGTACATCTTTAGAGAGCTTTGCCTTTTAGACCATCCTCGCCCTGTGCCTGTTATGCATCACGCTCCCTGCCTTCTCCCCCCCCCCCCACTTCAGCCTAGTGGCTGTGGGGCGGCGTTTCAACGCCGTAGAATAGCCCAGGTTACGGCCTCCTCCATGAGCGGACTGGGAACTATTTTCACGAGGACGTCTCTACGGCCTCATCTACCAGTCCCCTGGACCCTGAATTTTCCCCCTGTTCATCCTCTCTAGGATGTTGGCTGTAAGGAGAAGGCGGAGCTGTCCGCGACTCTCGTGGCATGGTCCTCCATGGCGAGCGAACAGCCCGGTGACTCGCTTGCGGTTTCCTGCCCTCTCCACTTTCAGGCAAGCTTTTCATCCGCTTTCATGGGATGTTCCCCATTGATCACACCCGGTGTGAAGGTGGTAGGTGCTAAGGAATACCGTTTATTCCTAGACTGCGTTCCTCAACTACCTGCTCGACCTCTCTCCGAGCGCTATGCGTTTTACCAACATGGTTGGACAACATGCTGAGGTGCCTGAGGTGGGGACATCCCATCCAGTTCAAGCAGCATCCCCCGGCCATTATGGGATTAGTGGAGATAAGGTTGCAGGACCCCGTTGCCAGCACGGCTCTGGCAGCAGAGGTCGCTCGTGTCATGCCAGATTTAGACTCTTACTCTCTAGACATGCAGACCTTCTCAAGGTGTGTTGAGGCGATCCACTAAATCTTGAAAATCTACTGATCCTGAATCACTCAGAGGGAGTTGCGAGAGGACACATCATGTCGGGGTATATCGTCTCCCCTTATAGGGCTTGCCCTCAACTGGGAAATAAACTCTCAAATCACCAATGGTCGGCTTTTCTACCTGGGGCTTTGCCTCAATTCGACCACTATGACAGTGAGGCACTTGCCTCCCCGGCAAGACGCTGTCCTGTTGGTGCTCACCCGCTTTCGCGCTTGCAGAACTGTGACCCCACTGTCTATCATCTACCCTTTGGGGCTGATGGCAGCTGCCCACCTGGTGGTACCCCCTGGTCAGCTCTTTGGCTGAGCAGCAGTGGCGCTCTGGCTATGGGCTCATAAAATGTACCTACTCTTCGACCAGTCGACTTGTTGATGAAAACAACGAGAGTGTTGTGCAAACCTCTGACGTAAGAGATGGATCCAGAAAGTTTGAAAATGGGAGGGGGGAAAAGAAGGCAGGAAAAATAATTGACCAGTAGCTGGATCAAAGTAACCCATCCAGCTGTTCAGCTGTTGAGATAAAACCCCTTACAGCCCCTTTAACCCTACATGAGCAACCAAACATTGTGTTTACAGTGTCCCAAACAACCAAGAATTATGTCCCAGCATAATCAGCCAAACAATGTGTTTACAGACAACCCAGCACTTTTTTTATGTGTACTATACACGTTTTGTTACTTTTTTCTTTCTGGCGAACGCTACATCTGCCTCGACTCTAGTTTAAACTGGTTTAATCTGCTGCTTGAAACGGGCTTCCAAGTTCCAATAGGACCTGCTCCTGAAACCTAAAGGCGCCATCTTCCGAATATTATTGCTATTACAGATCGACAATTCAATTATTATTTATAAAGCACATTTTAATGTGCGTGACATAAAAAAAAGCAGTCGGAAGCATTATTTCTCAAAAGAGCTTCCCCAAGTTTTAAATATTGAAGTCTTAAGTGTCTTCGCAGGACTGTAGCCACCTGGGGGCGGCCAGAGGTTGGCCACCCTGCTGGCCCCCAGAGTATAAAAAAAATATAAAAAATCCTAAACGGAAACGGTCTAAAGAAAGCTTAAATATATGCACTATTAGTTTGACCTAACTTTGACATATCGTTCTTATTTAAAGTGTTATAAACCGATGATATGAATAAATATTGCACTTAAAATACCATAGTATTCATGTAGCCTATAATAGTTTCAAGCCGAAGTTTACAAACAAGAAGAAAGCATTCAGAACAATTGTTTGTTAAACTGGCAGTAAGTGTAGTGATTTAGATTAAAAAAATAAATTGTTTATAGGCGCTGCCGAGTTTTTAATGAGAGTTTCATGGTTTTATCTGAATGTCTAGTGAAGTCACAAGTCTTATCTGCTGCTGATATAAGCATGTATCTAACTGTATTTTACGATTATTTGTAGATGTTTTAAGTGATCAAATGCTGATTTTGTGATACTTTTGTATTTTCTGTATCACATAGAAATCATGTTGTTTTTGTTTTGCTGTAGATTTACAAACAACGATGGGTTTATATCTTTCATACAGTATTTGGTATATATTGTATATATAATATAATAGTACAGTATTTAATCGAGAGATATGGAGCTGTGTATCATCAGCATAGATCTGATATTTGAACTTGTTCAACACATTTTCAACTGTTTATACTATGTCCCAGAGGAGGCATATCGATTAAAAAAGTGGTCTAAGGATGGATCTCTACAGAACGCAAGTTTTACTTTACATTCGCTACTTTTTAATCTGATTAGAAAAACAGGTGGAACTTGCTATTCAAATTAAGCCGAATAGTATGTACCAGAAATCGCATAATCTACCAAATAACGTAATGAAAAGCGACCAGCGGAGGGCGCCATTGGTGCGTGAAGCCATGGCTGCTGTCTCCGTCACCAGGTAAACTGATCCAGGGTCAGGTCAGTAACTTCTGAAGCGTTTGAAGAACATACAGATAGGACGGAAGTGCTGGTCCCAATTCATTTTTAAACCACTTACCCAATGCTATCGATAGGGTGATACATACTGTTAGGAATATAAACATATGTGATTGCACTATACATGGCATGACATGTTAGGTTCTAAGGATTGCATAATAACAATGTAATGACTGTGTGCACTGACCGAGAGACGTCCTGGCACACATCCGGACAAGCAAACATGCTAGCATCTCCGTTTTATCTACACCTATAGAAGTTGCCCATAAATGACAGCTGTCCAATGGGCGTTTGTTTTGCATGTTAAGGCGGGTCTAAGGGGTGGGCGTGTATGAGACTAGAAGGAGGAGGTCAAATGTGTTGGTAGGTTTTGGAAGCGTGTGGTTAGCTGTTAGACAGGTGAGATATTAAACTTGGTACATTGGACTAACTCGATATTATAAAGACTGCATTAGATTCACATCCGGTGTGAATACCTACGCATTGTTATTGTTTCTATTTCATTGTGCGTCGTATTGATCCCGGCTCACTCGATCACAGCTAGCCGTAGTGCTGTAAGTTAGCTCTCTGCTCAGACATTAGCAAAAGCGACAGAGTTAGTTAGATGGGACAGAACTAAACCTTTAATGGTTTAGTATAATGCCTCTCAGTGGTCCGTGTCAGTGGATCGTTGGGTACTTCGTGTTCTCGACGTTTTTCTAGCAGCGCTGTTATCTAAACCCTGCTCTTTGAACCCGGTCATCATGTTTCACACCATGCCCAGGCGGCCCATGTGTGAAATGGGAATAAAAGCAGTGAGGCTTCAACGTACTTGTGCACTTAGAACGAATGCGAGCCAGGAGCATGCGAGTCCTGCCGGTACCGTGTGGCTGGGCCGAGGCCTGGGTCTGCTGCTGACATGTCTGCAGAGAGCTGGGCTCTGTGTGCGGGAGGTCTCCCGCCCGGGCAGGAAGAAGCAAGGCCTGCTGTCCCTATTTGCCAATCACTGTAGCTTTGTAACGGGTCAGAGGCTAAGACGGGCTTATCAGATAGGCGAGCTTTACTCGAACCTGTACTCCGAGCGGACCAGGTGGACCCTTGTAGGCAACATATGGCGGCGGTTTCAGAACAAGCAGGCCCCAGTGGGGAGGCTCTTAGCCGCCCTGGCCGGGGTCTTCATGTGGGAGAACGAGAAGATCGAGGATGAGGAAATCACCAGGTAGGATTTTAACCCTCAATCTTTAGCCTCTGAAACTTGCTTGGCCACCTTCCTAACTGAACGCTTATAATATTATATACACTGTTGTTTTGGGCTTTAGCATTGGCAAACTATCGCCAATGTCACAAACATTCGCTAATTTATACAACTTGCTAACTGTTGTAATGGTTTTATAATCTGATATGAACCAGGTGTGGGCTCGAACTGCAATCCCTCGACTCCATGAAGAGAAGAAACTCCTTGCCGGTGGAGGAGGCTGGGGAGGTGGAGGCTGGCTGGGAGTCCGTGGTGGAGAAGAAGGACTTCAAAGTGTGGAAACGACCTATTCCTGACAGTCATCTGTATGAATACAGAGGTCAGCCAAACTTAACACGTGCTTCTCATATCTACTCTGTAATCTGAGTCGCCCATTTGCTTCTGTTGACGTACATTTCCCTCTTGCAGGTGCGTGTTAAAGCAGTGTTTGTCTTAATGCAAGAGAGACACCTTTAGTTGCTCTATTTTTGTTTGGGTTTTTTGACTACCTAACAACAGTTCACTTTTTGTTTTGAATTGTTCTACAGTGTTGGCCTCATACAATGACGTCACGCCAAGACAGTTCTTCAATGTTCAGGTACAGAGTTTGACAATATACCAGATACTGGCCAACCCCTTGTGCTATCAGTGGAAGGGCAGAAACGCAAATATCATGTTTAAACAAACCAACAATTACCATGTGCCGCGTGCAACAATAAGATCCAATCACGCTACTCCTATTGCTATACATAGTGTCATCTCTCTGTAATAGTGGTGTTGTTGCTAGCCAACAACTCTTGCCCAACAATGTAGTGGCTGTTAGCACCTGGCATACGCAGTAGCTCTTTGCAATACTATATTTAGCCACAGGGTCTCTTCAAGCCCCTCTCCCCACTCCCCACTCCCCCAGTTGGACACAGAGTACCGGAAGACCTGGGACGCGCTGGTGATCAAGCTGGAGGTGGTGGACCGTGACGCCAACACAGGCTCAGAGGTGGTGCACTGGGCCACGCACTTCCCTGTGAGTCCACGATCATACCATTCAACACTGGCAAAAAGTACATGCTGTACATTTTCATGAAAACCACTGGTCCTTTTTTATGTACACTTTCATCAGAGGAACTAGAGCTGGTGCAAAACCGCTCCATTGGAAGCTATTCAAGTTTAAATATGATGCAATCTTTACTGGCTTATAAATGTAGTCAAATGGAAAACTCCATTTTATATTATGAAATGTCAAGCCCCAGCATCGATACACCCTAACAAAACGCCTACCTTCTGCCCCGTCCTCCCAGTACCCCATGTACTCCAGAGACTACGTGTACGTGCGCCGCTATGATGTCGACTGGGAGAACAACTTGATGATCCTTGTTTCCAGGTGGGTGACCTAATGAAAATGTAAATAAAAACAAATGCCCAGAGTGAATACCCTGAGCACAGTGTAGCTGTATCTGTTCACATGGTGTACATGGGCTCATTGTGTGGTTTTCTATTGCAGGGCCGTTGCCCACCCACGGGCCCCCGAGACCCAGCAGTTTGTGAGGGTCCATTCCTACCAGTCCAAGATGGTCATCCGCCCTCACAAGTCTTTTGACGAGGTCGGTAGAAACCGTATTGACAGGCCCATAAAGGGATTTTAACCATGCATCAGAGGGCAATGAGTAGGTTATCATACGGTTACCCATGCTAATTTCTTGATTCTGTTTCTAGAATGGGTTTGATTATCTACTGACCTACAGCGACGACCCCCAGACCGTGTTCCCCCGCTACTGTGTGAGCTGGATGGTGTCCAGTGGTGAGTGCCTTCACACGACTAACGCAAAGCCCCCGTTAGTGTTAGGGTAAGGGTTAGGCGCTACAGCTTGTGATCCCTTTATCTGAACCAGAGTTAGCCAGTTACACCTTTTGTAGACACACTTTCACTGCACACTTTCGGTTCATGAGGACCATGATTATCGTACCTTCTTTGCACATCAGCGTTGCTTCTTGCAGAATATTATTCCATTGGAAATTCTGCAAGCGAAGCACTACTGTGCTAGACCTTTTTATATTGATAGACACTGAGTAGTGAGTAGTAGTAGGTGAGTAGTGAAGTGTAGTATTGCTAAACAGGAAGGGAAGTGATTTATGTAGTGCAGACCTCAGGTTCAGTTTCACTAGTAGCCGATACTGGGAGGTTTCTCTCTGCAGCTGCTTTGAGATTCTGAGCTGTGTTCCAGAGTAACTTTAGATGGAACTCAAGCTGACTGTCATCATTACCATCATCTACCAATAGAGGTTGCTAAAACCGGCACGTGAAGTGTTACTGGTGTGCCCCGACTTGATACTGACATGCCCCGACGTGGTACTGTTTCAGTATCAAGTGTATTTTACCAACAGTATTCATTTTGTAACAATAACTTGCAAAACTGATTCAAGATTCAACTAGTGTCTCGAGAATCCACTGGGCTCAATCAAAGGGATGGTCTCTCCCTCTGTAAATCAACCACAACTGGAGAGAATAACATTAGCAGAAGGGATGAGATAGCTGCTCTGAAAAAAAATTGATTGAAGTGATTTAAAGAAGGGAGTATAATCTCGAAAGTGGCTTTTTCCTTTTAATTGTAATGCATTGTTCATATGAAGAAAATGAAATAAACATGATTCCTCACAATGGAGTGTCTGCGGTTCTCGTCCTGCCAGGCATGCCTGACTTCCTTGACAAGCTGCACACGGCGGCGCTGAAGGCCAAGAACCTGGAGGTGGGGATCCACGACTACACCAGCAGGCTGAAGCCAAAGGACGCCGGCCGGCAGCCCAGCCCGGAGCGCCACGCCGGGGACAACGCCCCGGGCCCCATCTACGCTTAATGTGGAGGTCACCGCATTGGGGGGGGGGGGGGGAGAACACGAACATAAACCTAGTTACAACGGGTTCATCCATTCAGTCTGTTGAACGGTGGGGGGGGAGGGAAGATGGAAATAGGATGCGTACGTAGAAGACACATCTGTCCTTCCACTGACCTCCTCCCCCTCCTATATTGGATAAATCCAGTCGTCATGGAAACAAGTGGTCAGCGAAAAAAATTCATATATTTTTTTTTTTCTTTCCTCTTGGGCATCACAAACCGGTTTCGGAAAGGTTTTTTTGCAGAACGTCCGCCTGGATACCTCCGTTGCTTAGTCTGGCGACGAAGGCCGGGGGACTACGCAGGTTGACTGGTGCTAAAGCGATGCGTTGCTGCAGCGACTGAGTGAGGCCGAGCCAAAACATGCTCCACGCAGAGACACTGTTGCCAAAGCGCTGCTTTTTTTAACGCGGTCCTCCTGAAGTCTCACGTCTCATTAGCCATACCCATTGACATTCACGCCAGACACCGTTTTCACCGTTCACATACCGCTACTTGTGCTCATGTCGGCTTAGCTGTTGCTCACCATGGATCAAGTCTTTGTTGTTGTTATTGCAAAATGAGTCTTCAATGGCTGCTTGTTGAAAGTTGTTGCCTAGATTGTTTGCCAGCCCAACAGATATACGATATTGATATATGTAAAGCAAATGGATGGATCAAAATGATGTCGGTGAAACGGGACTTCTGCATGCGTCAACCGCTACAATGGATTTAGCTTTTACTGGATGGGTGTGACGCTGAATCTATTGGTCAGGGGGACAACATGCCCACAGTTTGTCTGCCACGGAATGAACCATGTGAAGCTCCACCCCACCGCCGCCCCCCTCTGTGAGCACAGAGTACTGATCTCATCCGTCCCTCATTATCTGTTTCTGTTTTTTATTGTTATGTTGTTTTGTTTTTTTTAAAGACAGGTTTCTCCAACAGCTTTGTAAATCTGGCCAGTACTCAAGCAGGCGCACTCCTCAGATATCTTGGTACTCCCCATCGACTAAATGCTCTTGAACAGCACACATCTCATCTCCCCCTGTCCTATGAGTCCATATATTATTATTTGTGGTCCCTCTGCAGAGACATGCAACGGCTTTTATGTGTCGTCAATTCAACCAAGCAGTTGGTCGAACAGAGATTATTGTTTTTATTCCTTGTTGAAGACCATATACATCCACAACTGGTGGCCTGACTTGGGTTAGCAGATGTGATTAAGAATTCCTTTTCCTAGGTTGTTGTTTATTTTTTGTATTTCATGTAATACTGGACTCGACCATCAAGGCTCTGGTTGTACCCCGGTGTGTGTCTGTGTGTGTGTGCGTGGGGTGATTTTTAAATGTTCATAACACGCATGCTGTAGGAAGTGAAGTACTCAATTGGACTATTAATTACTCAATACTGCCTGACAAACATCAAATGTCACCAAGAACATATAAAATTTGATGCAGAGTGGGTTGTTTGTGTACGGGATCATAATGGACGAGTAAAGGCTTTGGATAACTACTGGGTTAGTTACTAACTTAGTTACTACTACTCACCTCACAATGTCACAGCCATATTGACCTGTTTTCAGCACATTGCGAGTTTAGTGTTTTAACAATACGTTTGCCAATGTCAATTTATTAAGACATGCCCAATACGTTTTGAAGTATAGGGAATGTATGTAGTGCGGGAAAAGGAAGTGAATACCTATTATCATTAGGCTATAGGCCTTTATCGCAGAGGTGTATAGGATTTGTGAACACAGGTGTATCCCATAATTATTATTTCATTAAGTTGATGAGCTACACCTGGGTTCACCCTACTATGACATTGGGGCTCTTGGCTTGAGGAGTTCACTGGTGGAGCTATGAGATGGATGTACTAACATTGAAATTAAAATTTATTCATTGATAAGGAATATTCAACTTGAACATTAACATCTTCCAGGTCATTTCTAGACGTGTGTGTGCCACAGATTCTCAAAGGGTTTTGTTTGTGAAGAGATTCAACCTTGTGTTGTGATTAATAATTGTTAAAGCTTCTAATGATTGTCTAATGCATTCTATATACATAAAAAAGAAATGGGCAGTTCAGTGGCATGGTTCACTTGTAATCCTGTGATTTGGAGAAATATTGAAATGGAATATCTTATCGTTTCAAATAAACAGACCTTCAAGTGTATCTAGTGTTGTGGTTTTCATTGGACTTTGGCATCTGGCCGTTATAATCATGTTCAAACACAACTCAAGTTAGTATTTCTTGCGTGTCCAAGACCGACTAAATCTTTCTCCTCATGTCCTTGAGGCAGCCATGTTCTCCTGGTCTGCCTCAAGGACACCTGAAAAAAAGCTTTTTGCCACTTTTCGCTTTAAACATCATGGCAACTCAGTCCTTACTCAGTAAATCGTGACTTTAAATACACATCTCATCTCAAGGGGGAGTCTAGATTAGTGCTCAGCAATAATTCAATCTATTTTATCATCTGAGTGGTATTGTAAAGTCATTCAATAAAAATATTGGCTCAACCAAATCAGTTGTAAAAGGCTTTCTGTTGAGATGAGATATTGTACGGAATGTCTTGTATAAGATGTATTATACAATTGTAACAAAATAATATTAATATTACCTTGATTAAAACCCAAATTACTAAATATTTAAATATAGTGACATCACTAGAGCGCAGAAGAATTGTTTGAATTCATGCATCATAAATTCATAGTCATATTGTGACGTTAAAGTCCTTATGGTTTAACGTTACTGTGATCATACCAGCTAAATATCAAGCAACTTCGTTCTGCCTCTTCTTTCAGAGCACGCAAATTCACTTCGTTTCTCGTTCGCCTTTTAGTGCATTTGCGCATTGGTGCAGCAAGTTCAGCTGTGGCCAACGAATGCATCAGGTGTTGACTGCATGGTGGTACGTAGACTGCAGTCACCACTCAGTGCCTTGGCTATCCATGACGCAAGAGGGAAGTCACAGTTCTTTTAGTTAAGTCAGCTGGTGAAACATGGCATCTTGGCTGCACTGCGCCATCCGAAAGGGGATGTTGATTAATGATGTCACAAAGTCTTCAGAAAGTGAATATACTACGGTGCATAAGTGGTACAAAATATGATATCTCTCCCCCAGCTATGTTTAGTTTGCCATGACGTCACTGAGGTGAGGTCAGATCTCTGTTCCGTCTATAAATGATTTAGATTTCCCACATGGCCTGTTGGGTGAATATCAATCTTATCATCTTAAGATGCTTTAGTGTTCAGGTTTGTGGTGATTGCTGAGTCGTCTATCAGGGCCTTTATGGCAGGCTTCTATGGCGCGTCGTGCTCCAGACAGTGTCAGGGCGTGGTTCATGACTTATAGCCAATGCGTTTGGTCTCGTATGGCACGATTTGAAACATAACATCTCTGTGATTAACATAATTTATTTTTAACTGCATTACCAGTTACCAGTTACCAATTTCTTCCAACTCTGCTCTTTAGTTCACCTTCATATTGTCTGATTGCTAGCGCCTATCTCTTTTGCGTCGTAGTCTCTTAGAGAAGGACCATGACGTCTTGTCGGCAGAGAATCGCCGCTCATTGATTTCTATATAGTTTTTCATTTGTGGGGAAAATGAACACAAATAAGAGAATCTGGGTGCTTCAATCAATCTGTTTATTACACATTCATTGACAAATACATTGATATGAAATGGGGTGCTCACTTCAAATATTCATGGTGAAAAATGTAAATAAATCTTTGATACCAATACAATATAGATGAACTCAACAATGAACACAATGTTGGTACAATATATCAGAGAGGACAATCAAAGAAAAAAACATATCCAAAAGTGCTGTGCTCATTCAGCATGGAAAACCAATTTCCTTTAGCGAGTTGCATAAAATATGTACCCGCTTTGGCCGGGTCATTTTGACCCTTAACTCTTGAAAAAATAGATAAGTTAGTGTGCTTAAACGTTAATAATTAAAGCAGACATTCAAGGCTATTTACCTTTTTTTTATATATACATGGATGGATGTTGAATAATATTCAATGATCAAAGTGTATAAATGTTCTGTATCTGGACCAGATGCTCATTCATTTCATTTTTGTCCAGATGGATGCTATTGTGCTCCTCATACATCGTAGAGTGCAGCATGTTTTAACATATGACCTCTACCACTTACGAGTATTAAAAGCCTTGCTTGAAAGCCTTTCCCTACAGCAATTCGTTAAATCGACCAATCTGCCCACCAGTAGAGTACAGCTTGTATGAAACATAGGGGTCACATCACATTTGATTTAGGTATCCTCAGAAGTAGTGTCATAAAAAAAATTTGCTCACTGGAAATTGTCCAATAAATTACGATTTTGTTAACTATGCAACATTTAGCCTTGCAGTAATACAAATTAGAACATACTTTACCTTTTCAAAAATGTAGGATAAAACCAACAATTCTGAAGTTACCTCGGTAGCATTGATGCGTAATAACCTTTAGTCACATAGTTGTCGGATACAATCTATTAAAATGCATATTTCTTTAAATCATATTTGCTCTGATTTTTAAAAACATAGTCTAACATTTCCTTTCTTGCTTTGCATCAGATAAAAAGAGGGACTGGAAAGATTTATAAAAATGTGTAACCGCTACATTGACATCGACCTTACGGAGTGTAAAACAAGACGTAGAAGCAGGCTTGGCGAAAGAGAAGACAAGTGCTCGCAAGCCTCCAAGGTGCTTGGTACAACCATGGACAGAAGACGCACTGCATGGTTAGATCAAGCACAATGGGGTCCTGGGCAAAGACATCAACCCGTTGGTAAACTGCATCAACCCAGTCCCCCTGAAGGGGACGGATGAAGTCGAACACCCAGTAGGACTTACTTGAAGATGCAAGAAAGGAAACTTTGTTTTTAAAAACGAACGATCCAATCTTCACGAGCTAAGACGTTGTAGTAAATTGTTGGATAATGGTGGACGAAGTTGTGAAAAAATTAAGAAAAATCATTCATTCGGAAACTGCAGAAAGAAAAAACAAAAAGGTTTAAAAAGATTTGAGTTCTTCAACAAGGGTTGCATGCCGATCCCCGACTCTGGTATATTGGTTGCCCGAGAAGAGAGGATATGGTGGTCGATGGTGGTGGTGGAGGAGGTGTGAGGCAGGAGCCGGAGCTCCTGAAGTGATGAACTGAAATGACATGGGGGCTTTGCGAAAAATCTGAGATAAGGGGGAGGTGTTCGTAATATAGTGCGGCTAGGAACATCTGCAAAATTACGAAAAGGAATTAGTCATAGGGTCACACTGCGGAAAAAGTGGGACCACCCTTACTGCGTACAAACTGCGTCAAACCCCACCCATCGCCCGCTTACCTCAACCTAGCAGACATCGCCCCATCGACAAGCGAGGAAAACATTGTAAAACATGAGTCCACGATGAAACGTTAAAATATCCGACACTTCTAGGAAATTTTGTTTGCAGTGAGATCTTTCAAGATGCCTGTTACTGAATGCACTCCAGATCCTCTGACTATCGAGCATTTCAAGGGTTCAACGCTCTAGAGTTTAGCTTCAGATGGTCATCTTGTTAAAACCACAAGCCTTCAACTGAGAATACAGCCACCAAGTTTCTAACTATTCTAACCATTGAACAGAGGAAAGTGCTATTGGTGGCAAGGGCTTTAATAATGGTCATGGTTGCATTGCTATTGTCCCAAGACATCTGTGGACAGATGCCGTTTGATCACCGTTGGGACCGACCAATCCTGACATGTTCCTCTAACCATGTTAACGGTCAACGAGAACAAAGTCAGGAGTTAAGATGCCTATCAGTTAAAAGGTCCTTTGACAGAACCCCCCATCCCAAATGTTTGCCAATCTTATTACCATAGTTCTAGGGTCCCAAGGGACCTTTTAACCCAAACGTAAAGGGCCTGCATGATAATCAACTTACACCTCTTGCCACAAAGCCACTTTGTGTGAGGCAATTGGATAAATGTACCGATGCTGTCTAGGGGAAACGAGATTTCTCGTGGCAAGTGGAGATGATTTATGGCATGATAGGTCAAGAGCTGGTAATGTTGAGATGGGTTGGTTTAAGGCATGGTTGTGATGTGATCTCCGGTGGGATGTGATGCATGATCCTTCTTACCCTTTTCGTTTCTGTTTACTTAATAATAGGAACGTTGTTCCTGATCCCTAGAACAAACAGGTAAGCTCCAACTATTAGTTTGATCAGTACAATTTTCAAAATAACTAAAAACATGTTTTAATTTTGTATGTTCAAAAGCATTTTTGTCCTCCATGTTTAAATAAAGCAGTCAAGGATGCTGAGTCAATGAGTAAAAAAACATCTTAAGTAAGAAATATAAAGAAAGAAAGAAATAGTCACCCGTATTCCACGACCCATCTCACTACATAAAAGGCAACAAACACCATGCAGCAAAGGGTCGTACCGCAAACATCATGCACTCTAGTATCTGAAGTCCCCACAAAGCCCTGCTCCCTGTTCCTGCTGCTGTGGAGAACACCCACCTGGTCCGCTGGCCTGGCCGCCGGCCTCCCCCCCAGGCGCCGGCCGCCGCCGGGGGGGAGAGTGGTGAAGTAGAGCTGGGTGTCCAGAGCGGGCTGGAGGTCCAGCCGTTAGCTGCCCGGGAGAGAGACTGTCTGCATCTCCTCCATCACCCTTCCCCAAGTCCCCTGTCCTCCTTATTTCCCGTTAGGAGTGGGGGGGGGGGGTTTGGGGGGGTGGCCAGTTCCTTCTGGGATAGGTCGAAATGTAACAGGGACTTGGAAGGAGGGGTGGGATTGATTTGGAGTTCAGGGAGTTTGGGAGGAAAGGGGGTCCGCATTTCATAAATATTAATACAGTCCCCCCCCTCCCTTGAAGGGGGCAGATTCTTTAATTTCGTTAGAGGGGGAAGTGCTTTATTCACTTAATGGCTTTTATTAGCGGCCGGTCTTCAACTCTTTCATTAGCTAAAGTGCTGCTGTAATTTACAGGGAGAAAGGGGGTGGGTGGGTGGGGGTTGGGGTGGGGGTGTCTGCTGTGTGGTTGCTCCTGCTGTTACTGAACATGCACTGCTGCCTCAGAGCCTTGCAGCGTTTCCTCAAAGTAGACATTTCTCCCTCAGAGTGAACGGTAGACTGATGCCAGACACGTTTCGCATTGTGTTGCAGATCGCATCTCTAGTGTTTGTTTAAGCCTCCCATGCAAATTTGCACAAATTGCCATTTTGTTTTTTAACCTCTTTATAGTGTAAAATGGGCTTAGAATCTAAGCCCATTTTACACAACAAATATGTAAAAAAAAAAATATGGCAATTTGTGCAAATTTGCACAAACTATAAAAACGTTACTATAAATATAAACAAAGCTTCATAGCACTGTTTCATCTTTCCTTCCATCTAAGACTTAGATGGAAGGAAAGATGAAATACAGTGCTATGAAGCTTAGTTTTTATTTATAGTAACGGTACTATTACTTTGAATAGAGTGGTAATAGAATAAAAAAACTTATAGTCAATCAAGTTAGTGATTCATTTTTAACAAGTTATTAATTGGCTTTATGTATTCATTTACCTTCAAAAAGCTTAAGATTTCAATATTGGGAAACCACTTTCCGTCAATTTATTTTTTATTATGTTGCTATTAATTTGAAATTGAACAGCAATTTTTTTTTGCGCAATGCTCACAGTATGATACATGTCTTATTTCAGGTATGTTAAATGTATTTTAATGAATATACTGTAGATATCTATATCCATATCTGTATTTATTTATTGTCAGGAAGCACATTGAGTCTGCCTCGTGTATAAAAAGTGCTATATAAATTAAGTTGCCTTGCCATGCCTATGTGTATGCAGTAACCGCCACATAACGACTACATTGGATAAGTCAGCCATCCCATATAGGATGAAATGCTGTTCTTCACATTGCTTAGAATGTGGTTTAGCTGAGCACAGCTGGGTCTCCATACAGCTGGTTTAGACGTCCCCAGACTGTCTGATTGAATGAACTTATTAGCCTGAGTGACTGTCCGTCCTAAAGTGAGGGGATGGGCCACTATCTGCCCCCATCATCAATGTCCTATAAATCAGGGAGCCCTAATGAACCTCTTCTCACAGCGACATGGACGGGACGCTGTATAACTATGCATGGGGGCTTCCTTTTTTCTCATAAGACTAGCTTTGGTGCAATGGAGTAGGACTATATATATATATATATATATATGAGACAGGCTGCCGGTTTAATTTTTGTGTGGTCCCACAACTTATTTTTATTTTATAAGAAAATGTGAAAAGTTTGCTGTTGAATTTGAGATTAACTTCATAAAAAGTCTTGTGTGGAAAAATAAGGTGGTGCACATTTAAATTCAATATATTGGATGCTACTTTCATTACATCTCCCTCAGGCCATAACTTTGTCGATCTTTTAAATTATATCTGTGTTATATCAAATGTATTTATTACTAAAAACTCCATTAAATACAGCCCAGTCGTCTTACGTATTTAAAATCGATGCCGGGTCAAATCCAGTGAAAAACAGGTTGAACAAAACAGCCCTTTAAAAGCATTTTATTGTACAGGTTTCTATTCTTCTCCCCAAGTCTCATTTGTCGATATTCAATGTGAACTATTAAAGGTATTTAAACACGGGCCGAGGGATTTCTCTCTGGACCAGTAACAAATCCAACTGGTATACGTTGGTGAAGTCAAGACGTTGTGGGACGCGTCCCGGGGTGGAGGACGCGGCGCGAGGAACGGGGCGGGGCCGAGCGGGGCGCCATGGCGATGGGCGTCTACTTCTTCACCAGCTGGATGACGTCTTCGTCGTCCATCACGTGGTCCTTCCCCACCTTCTGGGGGTTGTGCTTCACCGAGGCCCCCCACACCAGGGCGCTGGGGGAGGACACATCGCGACGTTACACACACACACACACACGAGAGCAGCCATAGCTCTACAGGACACACACACACACACACACACACTGCAATGTCTCCTAAGGAAACAACGTTATACACGCTATCGTTAGGTGACGGTCTCTTTTTACATATTGTCCAATCATGGTTATTCTCGATTGGGGAATATATGATCCGATCGCCAAGGGGTGGCGTGCAAGCAACATAGTTAATGTAACGTGGATAGACAATCGTGATAACTCCTCAGCACACACACACACACAACACAGATTTATAACATCAAAAAAATTCGAAATTTGATATACAATGATATTTCCTCTACGGCTGCAACAGACAGATGGTTTGTGTGTTCACTTTTGCGCCAGCCAATCAAACGAAGGCTCCGACCACATAAAAGCCTCCATTAAATACATGAAAATATATCACATCGTCCTTGCTACATTTGAGGTCACATTCCCCAGACGCCGTTTCACGTGGTCTTAAAGAAAACGGGAGCGGCAAATACTAAACTGTCTGCGATGCTGCTACCATCTCAGACTGCTTTCAAGATACTGACCTTTAATACGGAATCTTGTAATGAATGAATAATGTCAGCTACATCAATGTCTGAACACATGTATGGTGCCTAAATGAATACATGAGGGATATTCTCTTTCTTGTTGCATAACACACTATCCACTGAATATATAAATAGCAATTGGAGGTTAGGGGGAGAACGTCATGCTCCGCTGAGGGTCCGCTACTCACTATTTGAACTCCTTGATGAGGGTCTTGTGGATCTTCAGGCAGAAGTCCTCTACAGCCGTGTGGTCGTCGGGCAGAACCACCGGCGACGTGTAGTCAGGGAGCTGGCCCTTGGGCTTGGTGTAGCTGTCGAATGAACACACAACACATCACATAAGACAACATATCACATCGCACAACGGGTGAGGAGAGGGTCTTGGTACCGTCTCCCCTTCTTTGTAACCGAAACGTCCTAGAGATAATTCAGCTTGGAAACTGCTCTATGGCGCCCTCTGGTGTAGATAGAAACGGAGAGCACTTACATGCGCACTAGCTTCAAATAGTCCCACATCTTCTCCAGCAGATCGTCAAAGTTCCAGCGGTGGTGGGCCGAGATGGGCACGCAGTGGGGCACCTTGTAGATGACGTCCAGCTCCTCGATGGAGATCTGGTCGATCTTGTTGAGCACATAGATGCATGGGAGGTAGACCCTGTGGGGAGAAGAGGAGGTGAGCAGGGGGACGCAGGGGACCAAGACCCTGGGAGGGAGGTGGACCCCAGGGGGGAGAGGGACCCCAAGGACCCTGAGAGGGGAGGGGGACCCCGAGAGGGGAGGTGGGCTCCGAGAGGGAAGGGGGACTCCGAGAGGGGAGGGGGACCCCGAGAGGGGAGGTGGGCTCTGAGCCACAGCAGAAAAGGGACAATCCTGTTGCAATTGTTTGATTTGTTGTTGATATGGTAATATGAAAAAACTATACATGAAATAATATAAACTCATTGTGTAACCACATTCAATTAAACTATTCCCTTGAGTAAGTCTGAATTAAAGAGGTTGAAGTGAAACTAAAGTGCTTTTTACAGCCATAATCCAAGATCCAGGAAAGATGGTTCAATTCAAACGGACACACTGCATGATCAAGTGCTTACCGGTTGCCCTCAACGACGTCGATGAGGTCATCAGCGGTACAGTCTCCACGCAGGGTGATGTCGGCGTTGTGGATCTTGTACTCTGCCAGGATGCTCTTTACTGTGTCACTGTCCAGCTCACTTTGAACACACTGGACCCAAGGAGACACACGATATAACAACACACACTAGACCCAAAGACACACAGGATATAACCATACACACTAGACCCATGGAGGGGAGATATAACCATACACACTAGACCCATGTAGACATGACACAATGCAACCTTAATGTCTAGTTCTGGGGGAGGATGGTGTAGTAGTTACGGCGTGAGGCGACTTCCAGCTGAAAGGGTCCAATTGGAACCCCAACATTCCCAGTTCACCTGTAGGCCTCCTTGAGCACGATGACCAACCCTTAACCGCTCCTTAATGAGTATTCAGGCCTTCAAGACTGAATGGAGGATGTCACAGAGTGAATGGTACGTACAGTGGCGGTGAAGTTGATGCCTCCCTTGTCCTTCCTCTTGTAGCCGATGTTGGGCGGCTTCTTGTTCAGCCTGATGCCAAAGCCCTCCAGCTCGTGCTCGATCAGGTTCTTGTGGCCCAGGGGCTTCAGGACATCCAGCACGATGAGGATCAGGTTGCAGGTCCGGGCCACTGGAGGAGGAGAAGGAGGAGGAGGAGGAGAGGGGGAGTTCCATTAGGCCCCTGTGACACTGGGTCTTTTCTGCCAATCGAGGCCATTTCCTGAGATCATAATACAAACAGGAGCAATGGACTCACCGGCGATGACCTGTCGCCCTCTGCCTTTACCGTCCTTGGCCCCCTCAATGATTCCTGGCAGATCCAGAAGCTGAGAAGACAAGAGTATTCATCCATCTTCCCGCTCATTATACCGCTCCTAATAAGACCAACAGTTGCTCCAGGTGTTTACCTGTATCTTGGCTCCCTTGTAGCGGATGACGCCGGGCACCGTGGTGAGGGTGGTGAACTCGTAGGCCGCCACCTCAGAGTACACCCCCGCCAGGTTACTAAGCAGCGTGGACTTCCCCACAGAAGGGAAGCCCACAAACCCGATACGGGCATCACCCGTTTTGGCCACATCAAAACCTGGCGGAACAGACGGGGGTATGAGGAAAGTTCTTCATGAGGAGTTCCTGAGAAAATGTATGTAGAAACACAGCAGCTCCTTGCATTCTTCTGAAGTATAATAAAACAACTGGAGACAATGACTGTGTATTAATGTTTACTTTGGCTTAGAACTTTTAAAGACCGGGATGCCATATTCAATATCCATGTCCAATGTGGATATCCCATTAACTTAATGTTTTCTTGTCATTTGGGCTTCAAGCCATCATGAATCAATATTTGTCAGATTGGAGAACAAAGTTAGTTTAAGTGGAACAAAAATGTGTTCACTTACATCACTGACTGACAGTAGCAAGAGCTGGTGCTGTGTGCCAACGTCCACGTTAAGGCTACTGCTTTAAGGCTATTACTAATCAAAACAGTCCGACCACTTGTATACAACAGGAACATCTCTCACCTTCGCCAGTACCCCCGCCGCTGCCTCCCTTGGGACAGATGAGTTCCCTCCTCAGCTTGGCGAGGCGAGCTTTCAACAGCCCCAAGTGATTGGATGTGGCCTTGTTCTTCTGCGTCCTGGCCATCTACCATTCCCAGCAGAAAGAGTAGCACCGTTACCTTTACATGCTATCAGTATCGTGGACAGCTAACATCTTGGCATGTTTACAATATGTCTTGTTGGTGTAATAAGAACAGTCTTAAAGATTTACATTCGAGAGATGGTGAGGTGTGTGTTAATTTTTTAATTAGTACGGTATTAGAGATCTGATGTGTGGTGCTGTTACAGGTAGTAATCCATTGAAGGAGTAACGTTAGTGTGTTGCTGAACATTAATACACAACTACTCCAGATGACCTAGCTGCCTATAACATCACTACGTTATATATAATAATATGTAATGTAAACACGGGACCACTCAGGCTCGGTGCATTCACCTCAATACACCTCAGAATGAATTAAAGCCAAAGTGTTGCCCTCACAGCTGTTTGATTATAGAGGCCCACTGTGTGGCTAGGCTAAGGTAGCTAGCTTTAAGAGCTAGTCACAACGTGACTGATTTAAATACATTGCCAGCTACTTGGATCTTACCTCATTTTCAATTTCCGCGATTTTGGCGAGTAAACTCATGTTGATTGTTGTTTTTTGCTGTTATTTAGTTTAACAAGAATTGTATTATTCACGTGGAATTTGCCAACTTATCAGATTTTCTAGCTAGCACACAGACCAGCGTTGGCACTCCTGTGTGCTGCTACGGAGAGAGCCCGCGGGAAATATCGCGAGAAGATAGTCACGAAACCCGAAAGTAAGGCAAGCCAAGAGGTAAAAGAAAACCTGACCGCATCAGTTGACTAGATTAGAACATTTACCGGTTTACTGATCAGTATAGTTTATAATATAGCAATAATCGATACTAACATTATGGTAACCATAACAATGACCTCTCCTGTTTAAATGTAGGCCTATATGTATGGCCTAAAATATAAAAAGTAGTTATTCTGATATATACAATAAAACTATACTATAATGTAATTGTATATATAATGGATTATGTAAGACAAACCAAAAGAATACTCCACATGAACATAACAAGGTTTTAGCAAATTATTATTGCGATCATCGGCGCACCCATCTACTAGTCACTGGTGTATGTCTCCATCTAGTGGCCACATGAAGTCATAGTTGTCGGTATTGAGAAAAACACACGGTATTTAAACTACTACAGAAGCGTAATGCATTCAATGAAGAAGAAAGATTCTGCCGTTGTTCTTCTGAATTAACGGAGAAAAGTTTAAATGCGGTAAAAACAATTATGCTCTGTGTATCTGAATAAACACGTTCATTTTTTCAGACTTCTGAGAAAGGTTTTCATAAAAAAAAATCTGCTTGTTTTTCTGAAATAATGAGATCCTCAAAATACAGAAGCTGTCATACACTCGAGAGCTCGATTTCATAGAAGCAAATATGTCCAGCCTGTTGAGTTTAGTCTAATGCCTTTTTATTTTGGTTTATCTTTTGAGACGTTGAGATAGGCCTAATCGTGTCCTTGAGTAATAATTGATGGTATTTTATTAGTTTGTCTCCTTTGTGAACCGCAGTAGTATACTTTGCGCTTGTTCAGAAGGAAAGCCCATTACGATCTGCTTGACTTTGTGGCGTTTCTCCAGGATCGGTTGAACCGATATGGCTTGGATATAAGGCGATGCATCTAAAATGCATTCTCTTCCGTTACGTGTGGTCAAGCGAACAGTTTGATTACATCATTTGACATATTAACCAATACCTCAGATACCGTATATCGTACCCGTACTTGAAATCACCTTTGGAGGGTGAGGCTGATAAGCAGCAGCAACCGTAGGCCTACTCCATACAGGGTAGTTTCTCTCAAGATTTTGAGGTATCTCTCAAAATCTCAGGTATCTCATTAATTCAGAAAACAGGGCAGATTTTTTTCACATCAATTTTGTCATTAATTCAGAACTAAAGCAGCTTTTATTTATTCAAGTGAATGCATTATGCTTTTGTTTCCACACTGACTTTCTTAAATGCGCGCACACACGCACGCGCGCGCGCACACACACACACACACACACACACACACACACACAAACACACACACTCACACACAATGAACTTCACCAGCCAGTATTATTTTATTGTTTAATATCTTATTCGCATACAGTATAACCTCTCATTGGTTTCTATGTTGCTGGAGTTCCTGAACTGAACATCTATAATCCTTGTTGATATTTGGTTTTTGACTGACTGGTTAAGCTAATGAGTCGGTTGTGCTAAAAACATGGTTGGAGAATGGACTGGACAAGTGACCATCACCAGAGAAGTGATTCACTAAACTGCTCTTAACAACTGTAGTCTAAATACTGTTTAAGGGTCGACATGGAGAGAGTTTAGACGAGCTTGTGAAGTTTCAGACGTTTGGTTTAAGATATATAACCAGGATCATTCTTAGCTGTTGGGTAGGATAAAAATTACAGGCCACACAAAACTATCAACTTAAAACCGTTACATTCAAAAAATTTTTTTTTACCAACAATGAAGTCCGATGTATTTGATATGAATGATATCTGAAATAAAACACGACACATTATATGATTAGGCTGTTGAGGTCAGATGAACCAAATAGATGTCCTTATCATATTTTAACCCCTGTCCGATATGTTGACACATATGCAATATATGCTGAAACTGTCCATTTGTACCCCTCATTATCTCGTGGTTTTGCTGTTCTTGCAAGAGGTGTGCTTCTCCCGTTGAAAATATAAAAATATGTTTTTTTCTTAAAAGGTAGATGTGGTTTTGGTAACATACTTCTCAGCATATTGTTGCCCGGCTGAGGGGGTGACAGTTAGCATAGATGGCACAGGACAGGGGCTAAGACATTCACATTACATTGAGTTGGTTTGCATTTCAGTTGACCCCGGCAAGGAACTGCTTCCTCGTGGGAAACAACAACCCCTTTCAACCAATCAGCCATTAGCTGGAGAAACAAGATAATAAACCCATGCCCAAACATCTCTAATGTTTGTCTTTTCATCAGCAACGCATCCTAATAATAATACGTCAGTCAGCATTGAAGTGCATTGATTAAAAAGTAAGTGCAAGTACAGATTCTGATGCATTAATTCTGACTAGAGGATTAAATTGTTTAGCAATGTCTCCCCAAAAATAGTCATTCTAGTGGGGCACTCTTGACATGGAAGACCGCTATAGTAGGGGTTAGTGTTGTATTCTAACCTAAAAGATATATGCATTTTCCCCCCATCCTCATTACAAGCTTCATAAGGTTTCTCTGAGTGGCAGAGTGGAGGATGGTCTTCTGCCTTCTTGTGGTCACGTTAGTCCAGCGTTTTATTTTCCTCAAGAGAAGTGTTACTGTGAAGCTCTCTGGCTAACAGGCTGCCCGGTTTCTCAGTTTACTTTGAGGAACACTGCATCTGATTCAAGCCAGAAAAAAGCACAAAAAAGAGTCTGTGGAAAGCACTATTTTAGTGCAATATTTTCACACGTGGTAACCTCGCTACCTAGAACTGGCTATACCTCTGCATAGAGATGGAGTTGTGTCGTCTTCCCATCGGTTCCTTTTTTTAAATAAAGGTTGATATTTGACTGAGGACAGTGCCATTATTCGCGGTCAAGTCACCAGTGGATAACAACTCTGCTTTTGAGGTAATAAAAAATAAATAACAGCATGAAGTTATCCATTGTGAGAACGTATCGTATGTGCATCACAATCCGATCTCTGGATTCTGTCATCAGAATTTTTGGGATAAAACTTACTGAAACCATAAGGCTTTACGATAAATGCAACTCGGCCATATGATGGCAAACGTCTCCAGCAGTGGAGGAGACCCCCACCCCTCCTCCTCCTGCTCCTCCTCCGACACCTCCTGCGGCTGCTCCTCCTCCTCCTCTTCCTCTTCCCGGGACCCTTAGCTGCTCTCAGAGGAGGTGGGCGGGGCCGTGGAGGACGAGCGCCTCCGCGACACCGACTGCGAGCGGTCGGGGCTGTGTTTGTCGTAGGGTTGCAGCTGCACCTCCAGGAAGTCTCTGTGCTGCTGGCTTATCACCTGACTGATGAGCCCCGGCAGAGCCTGCAGGTTGCCTAGCAACGTCTCCAGCTTGGCCTCCAGCAGTGCTATCCTCTTCTCCATGTCCTCCCCGCGCTCGTTCAGGTCCGATATCATGTCGTACATGACGTTCTGGGTCTGGGAGATAACAAGATAGAGGAGAAAGGGAGGGAGAGAGAGAGAGAGAAAGAGAGAGAGAGAGTACACAGTGTTATCTCTTCCCAGTTGGGGGTTCAGATATGGATTGGTGAGGGTCATTGTGTGGGGCTGAAGGATTTCTTTGCATATTTAGCCACCATCACATTCTTTGTATCTTTAGCCACATTTCCCATCCTTAGAATACATGAAAAGCTGAATTTCTAAAATAGTTGTGTAGTTTGACCGTGGCCTGCTTTGCCTCTGCATTCATCATTTTGTAAATGCATTTCTGGCACGTATTTGTTGTGGAATTTAAGCTAAATGTGCAAAAGGGGGAAATATTGCTTTCTGTCTATTTCCAGTCATGTCAGACTATTCAAAAGTCAAAACAAGTATGCTAACTACTAAACATTTAAGGGATGACCTTAAAATGTCAGTGGAAACACCAGGCTTGAAATTCAACCAATGATATCCTAAGCCCTACGCACGCAAGCAAACAGACACGCACGCAAACACACAACGGAGTGTTTTTTCCACTGATACACAATCGAATGGATCAGGAATTATCAAATCCATTATCCATGTTAATACCAGACCAACAAATATAATACAGAACAAGAACAGGGCTTACATATCCTAACAATATAATAACAATAAAAAAAAACACATTGCCCATTGTGGACAACACATGGCGACACCTAAATAAACATAAATATACTGTAAGGCTGTAGGCTATTCGTAACTTTATTTTGCCATGTATTGCATCAGAAACACTCGGGGAGTTTCAAACACAACAATGTTGTGCATGGAACTGTCCGAGCTCCCCCCCTATAATGACAAACAATTTACGATTGATTGAACTAAACAATGAACACCATTACAACCAATAAACTCTTATACTTCAGAAAGGGACGCAGTCATTGCGATGTGATGTCCAGAGACCCTCTTATAGGCTTACTCCAATGTAGAAAGGATTCAAGTCATTGTGCTTCTTCGGGATTAACCAATACATTTGAGAAGTCTAAAATGCTTTATTTTTTTACAGATCTGAAACTCTTATTTAAGCCATTTTCTCTCACTGAGCCACAGATTATCCTTCTGGTGTTACACAAAGAAGACTTTTGCTAATATTTGATTGGTGCATATTCGAATTTTGTTTCAATATAGTGACCTCATTCCTTGTTCACATTTTCAACTCTCAATATCTCATACAGTTAGAAATAGTGTTAAATTGAGAAGTTGAATAGGATTTCAGAAATAGGACAAAGGATGGGGGAGATACACGGTTAGCAGTCATCACTTGCCTTGTTCCTTCTCGTGTCTGGAGGGACGGATGGTCTAAAATACTGGGGTCATTGATGGTTTATACATAACCACTAAATAGGGCTTTTTAGTGTGCTGATCAGTAGATGCTTATACATATTAAGCATTTAATATGTATAAGCATTAATATGGAGTTCCCTGGTGATGGAGGTAGAACTTTTTTTATTAATGTAATGGAATACGAATATTTAGTCATTTAATTATATGATATATTTTTTTATTTGGGAATATTTTTTAATTGCCAATGTTTAATTAGACATTCATATAAAGATTCAAATCAAACGTTAAGTGGTGATGTTACTTGACTGTCATAACATTGGTCAAGTTTAATTCAACGTTTTTATTGAAATGCTTATGCTTCTAGTTAACTAGGTCTTATTATGCTTCTAGCTATCTAGGTCTCATTATGCTTCTAGTTAACTAGGTCATATTATGCTTCTAGCTAACTAGGTCATATTATGCTTCTAGCTATCTAGGTCTCATTAGGCTTCTAGTTAACTAGGTCTCATTATGCTTCTAGTTAACTAGGTCTCGTTATGTTTCTAGTTAACTAGGTCTCATTATGTTTCTAGTTAACTAGGTCTCATTATGCTTCTAGTTAACTAGGTCTCATGGTGCTTCCATCTAGCTAGGTCTCATTTTGGTTCTTGCTATTTAGGTCTCATTTTACTTCTAGACATCTAAGTCCAATTCCCCAAAAATTATTTAAGATATTTTAAAGCGAAAAAGGGATGCAGTGAACCGAGACGAAAATTGTTCAGCCTATTTTCGTTTTAAGCATGGGTTGTCATTGCCCCTGTCGTGGGACTGTGTGCAGGCTGTTAGGTTTAATATGTGTAACGTTAGACCGACTGGCTTCCTGTGAGTAATTAACGTTTTAGAAATGCCGCCGGCCTGTCCGGTACTCATCAATTCGCATTGAACTCAATTACTAAACGAATTAATAAATATGGATCAAAATTACTGATCACACTGGCCAACGCACAGTGTCATTCTTTTTTTCATAGCTTGTTCCACCTTCTGTTCTGGTGTCATGTTGTCGAGAGCGACGTGGAGTGAGAGGAGCGCGTTTAAAACTAATGAGCGGACATAAAACCCCCGCAGGCGGGAGGATGAGTGCAGTAAAGCAAGGGGCTGACGTGTGCAACGAGTAGGGGACAGAGTTGCTGGTGCAGGCACATATGTACGATTGATATTGATCCACAGCTATCCGTATCGCAAAGCCATAACCACTAGATCTACCAAATCCCTTTTAACGAGACAACAATTTGAGGCGAAAAAAAAACGTTGCACAAGCCCATCCAGTTGCTCTCCACGATGGATACAGTAAACTCACACGAGAGAAATAATCCCCAGCAACGCTATTATCTTTAAGTGTGGTGAGAATAGCAATAAAACAGAACTCATAATGTATTCTAAAAATAGACGATGTGCGAGGCCTGATAATAGCGGGATACATTTTAATTTGAGGGGTTTCTAAATGGTACTGCAGTGGCTATGCAGCTGCCAAGAATATTTCAGTCTTCATGTTAGCTCTATCCATCCTCTGGGGAGCCCAGAGACACGAGGAAGAAGGCTTACAGTGCCCTCTCCTGGTCAGAGACCCTCATGAAAACGATGAAAGTGGGCTAGGTGGGTTGAATGGTGGTCACAGGCTGAATGAATCTTATCGCACCAGTCCCTCTGGAATTGCTGCGTTCAAGCACTTGGGTGACTGTCCAGTGTTAGCCAGTATCTTTCATAACACGTTGGCAACTGGATCAGTGGGGACATTTGAATGTCAAAGCACTTCTGCCCCTTCTCTCCCCTCTCTCTTCCCCCTTTATCTTCCCTATAGTCCCTCTTCGCTCTCTGCCCCCCCCCCCCTCCCAATTCTTTCTCCCGCTCTACTGGCTGAATCATCGGATCTCGGTGTGTCTCCCTCTCCAGGTTACTGTTTCTGCTGTGTCAGGCTGGCTCTTCGCCCGGCCCAGTTCCCTTTCTCTCTCTTTCTCCCGTAAGGTGTGTCAACTTCTGTTTAGTGCATCTGGAGACAAACCTAATGTGATGCATTAGCTGTGGCACTCGGTTGTAACACACTGAAGTAGTTATTCTCATTTAATCTCTCTTTCTCTCTCTCTCTCCCTCTCTCTTCGGGAAAATACCTGGAAAGTGAGGATGGGATTTGGCTTTTGTCCAACCAACATGGGGGTTATTTCAGACATGTCGCATCCCAGAATCTCTTTGAAGGAAAGCACATGGAACTCATACATCACCGTTATACCTCATTGCTTTTCGTACAGTCGTGAACGGAAAAGCCTGTCTGTTTATTTGACACCTGTAGACTTTGATTGTATCACGGGACACAGTTAAGAGAGTGGATTTGCATGCATTTCAAAATCTGTCCCACCTAGCAACCAGCGTTTTTTTCTATTTTGCAGCAGTAGCAGCAGCACATACTGTGGTTGTGTGGACCTCATAAACCAAGCAGTAAACTGTGAGTCTAGCTTACCTTGGCCAGGTCCACTAGTGAGTTTGCTTGGTCATTCAGCTTGCGTTGCTCCATTTTAACACTTCTCAATCTGAACACAAGATTCATTCAGAACCCAAATGAAAACAAAAAAAGGGGGCTATTTAGAATTGACCAAACCATTTGGTGTGCACATACAGGCCATACACACACGGAGGAATCTCCCAGGACATGCACATGGGGGTGTGTAGAGAAATGCAAGGGATTGCAAGGTTCTGGTTGGTTCAGCTTCATGCAAGTGGAGCGGTCACGGAGAGGAGTAAAGTAAGATCAAACCCAATTCAATGTCCTCTGGAAGTTATGGCAGAGAGATGATGCTGTCTAATGTATTACGAGCAAACAATATATAAATATATTGTTTATATAAATACAAAAAATATAGGAAGTAATGACAAAGTAATGGGGAATATGCACTTAATATTGGCAAGCATTTCCAAATTTGAATGGGTGAATTATGGAGTATTTCAAAGCCACCTACATCAAGCATAGGTTTGTTTAGCAGCTAATTGTACAATGTTTCTAGTTGTTATAGCACTTGAATGCAAAAATAAACAAAATAATAATCTAATAATCAAAATCAAGATATTTCTAGGTTAGCTATGAGGTGCATTAATGTCAGTCGGTGGAAGTTAAATTCATATCGTTATCTAGTCTAATCAGGCTTTCATCCAAATGTTTCAAACTGAAGGCGGGGGGGGGCAATTCATTTAAATAATGGAGTTTTATGTATTAGTATGGGTAAAAGAAACACACCTAATTCAAACCAAACACCCTTAATCAAACCAAACACCCTTAATCAAACCAAAGCACTTGAAGTAACACCAGAAGATGGTTGTGATTCGGACACACGCATTGAGAGGAAACAGAAGAAGAAGGACCTCCTTAAAGACGCGCGGCTAACAGCTCGTCATGCAGTGCAGGGTCTTTTCCGCGCGGCTCATACAGGCAGACGTTGAGCGTAGATGATAGCTAAGAAACCAACGGAGGGTGTCCCATATGAAGATGACAAAATGTGTCCCGTCTCGTCCCTACGGCTCACGAGGGAACCCGACGCTACGCCAATGCACACACTCCAAATAAATAAATAAGTCGAGTGGAGAATACATTTAGCGTAAGTAGCACTTCCATTACCAGGATCATATATCAGATTAAAGACACCAAATGAAGGGCCCGTCTGCGATGGTGTGGGAGGTATTTCATGTTCAATGGCAGGCGTGGTTGATATCGGGCCTGTTAAGGAGGTCTACATTTCACGGCTGGATGACCAATAGTGGAGGGACTGGTCGGGGTCAGCGTGTCCTCTCCGTTACGTCCACATGTCCTTTTGTGTCTGTGACTCACCCGCCTGCTTTGCATTCTCCCTGAGAGCTCTAACTCCTCCCTCATCAGGTTAAAACGTGCCTATGGTCAATGGCTGCTTATTCTTCACTCGGGGCAATCTCAAATAGTGCTCTAAAACGTCTGCTTTCTCTCTCTGTCTATCCATCATTATCATAACCTTTGTGTAACTATTTAGTGGGCAGAGAAGTGTGTATTTTGCAGGCTTTTCCACGCTCAACTCCTCCTCTGATGGTTCTGTTGCGATGGCTAAGTGCCCTCGTCGTTCTCCTGCAGTGTTACAGCAGCGTATCTCTCTCTGTCCCACCGGTGTGTTCCCCACATCCACTAAAGCCCCGGGCTAAACTGACCAGCACACACACACACACACACACACACACACACACACACACACACACAATCACTCAATCATCCCCGTTCCTCTCTTCTCTCCCTGCCGTTCTTTCGTCTCATCGGGTAGGATCAGGATCGAGGGGGGGAGACACAGGCTCGTAGGATCAGTAACTAAGCCGGGGCATCGGCTCTCTCCTGCCAAGACTGATCTGAATGTCCTCCAACATATTGTTAGGACATCTGCCTGCATGCTTTGGTGTGTCACCCCCAACACCACCGACGCATGCAGATACTCTGCGCTGCTACCACCACTCCCGTCTAAGCTAGCTCCTGTAACACCTGCCACTGGGTTTCGAGCAGACCCAATTATCAACAGTGAGCGAGTGGGCGCCCTCAGGCTACGGAGTCGTCCAAGAGAGAAATGGAGGGGAGATGTGTCTGCAGATGTAGTCGTAACAGGCGTTAGAAACTGGTTCCACAAGCCGAAAGATGACCCCTGAGCCCCAGATTTATAGCACGCGGGCACTAAGTGCTAGGTGGCACAACCCCAGGAGAGGTGACGCATCACCAAGGTCATGTCATAGTGTGTTGGGGGCCTCTCCTGGTGAGCTCTAGACGTCATCCTTCGGTACGTGAAAGCAGAGTTGGTTGGAGTTTAATCAGTGGCTTTCCTGATTAAAGATTCAGATAGTTCATCACATTCATGCAACAATGGAAAGAAAAACACCCTCCTTCACAGATAATTGAAATTCATGTGATTTGTTATCGTTAGTGCAGTAATCGTAATGGATGCTTGTGTTTAAAAATGACCTGGTGTGTATTTAGTGATAATACTCAGTGTTTGGACGGCCTGTCTCTTAATAGTGTTGGGATTGTCTTTGTCTTAAATTGTCTTAAAATAATGTGTTTCAGTGAATGAAGATCGTTTGGAGTGCCGCTTTGCATAGCTGTGTGACTTCACTACAAAACATAACAAGTATTGTGTGTGATATTCCTGTTCCAAAGAATGGCCCTAAACTACTTTGCTTCACTTGATGAAAACCAAAAGAAACTAGCGATATTAAACCATATGGTTTAACGGCCAGAAGCGGTCGTTTGGTATGAATTTCACTTATCGAACGTGAGGGAGTGTCGTTTTTAAGTCTCATTATTGGGGTTGTAAGACAAGCTGTCCTCGGCATGCACACTCCGTGTTGCTACAGGCGAGGCGACCACTTACTTCCGAGCTCTATTGCATTGTGTCGACACAAACAGGAAACAAAAAAGGAAACATGAAGTAGACAAATGAATTATCAACAACATCAGCTCAACATGATAGATATATATATATATATTCACAGAAAACCATCCCCTCAATGTCTAGCTGCTGTAACCTGTAACTTCCCCCTCAGTCGTGACTAGACAGGGACTTTTACTGGGAAAACCTAGCGATGCCAAAAGCACTCACAGTGCCATTTTTATATGCCAGAGGCAAATAAAGCTGCTGTGACTGTCTGTTCACAGGTTGAGACTGTGTGGGAGGACACAGTCGGTCGGTGGTGAGGCGTTCAAGGTTACAATGCAGGGATCCTGGTAGTTGTAGTCCTATAAGTTAAAGAGGAGGTCCTGGTAGTTGTAGTCCTTTGGGTTAATAGAGGAGGTCCTGCTAAATAAAGGAGCGAGTGTAGATAGGGTTCGGGGACGAGGTTACATGGAGGGGGTCTTGGTAGAAGCATGGATGAGGTTTTATAGATCTAGTAATTTTCACGTTGGGCTGACTCCGTGTCGGGACAAACATGATGAATGTTATGGTTTTTGGCCTCCCCGCACATCTGGTGTCAGGATTTATGAGCGCAAGGTAGTGCTAACACCTTTGTTTGAGACCGGTGTCGGCCAGGTCCCGCTCCCAGGTTTTAATCAAAGCTATCGTGTCAAAACACTACTGTGTTTCATGGGGTTGTGTGGTTATCAGTGTGTCTGTGTGTGTGTGTAGGAAAGGAGGCTAAAGCCTCTGCCGACTGTAATCAGAGCTATAAATACAGTACGATATACTCCCTCAGGCGCCAGGTGAAATGCAACTGCTCCAACGGGTTGGCCGAACATCGTCTCAGTCAAACAGTAAAGAAACGTCCATCATGAGGATGAGATGGCTGAGCGGCTGTCCTGGGGTAGAAGGACCTTGTTCTTGTTCAAAGACAGCATTAACTGTATTTTTGTTTTAGTATCTCATCTAAACACCTCTTAGTGGATTTAACTTGTTTTCACTTGTTAGGCTGTCTGGGGGTGGGGGCTGGAAGGGAGTTACTGTGGCACACTAGCACAAAGCTAGTGTAGTGTGAGAATAGTGTAGCACAAGGCTAGTGTTGCACTTGGTTAGTGTAGCACAAGGCTTGTCTAGCATGAGGCTAGGGTAGCCGACTGGTGTAGCGTGAGGCTGGTGTAGCATGAGGCTAGTGTAGCACGAGGCTATTGTAGCACACGACTAGTATAGCATGAAGCTTGTGTAGCATGAGGCTAGTGTAGCATGAGGCTAGTGTAGCATGAGGCTAGTGTAGCATGAGGCTAGTGTAGCATGAGGCTAGTGTAGCACATGACTAGTGTAGCATGAAGCTTGTGTAGCATGAGGCTAGTGTAGCATGAGGCTAGTGTAGCATGAAGCTTGTGTAGCATGAAGCTCATGTAGCATGAGGCTGGTGAGCAGCAGGTTTGTGGATGCAGGTTACAGCAGCAGACATCAGCCCATTACTAAGTGTGGTTTATCCTCCTCATGTCTTTTAAACAAACAAGAAGATTCATGAGCAAAACAAAGTTGCACACAGAGCAGACCACATAGCACACCTATTTACATATAAAAATACAGAAAATAGAACTAGACAAATCGGCAAAACTTTACAATAATAGCACATTCATTATTAATGAACATTAGTTAATGTAGTAATAATCAATCATTAATAATTAATTAATTAAATGAATGATGAATCAATATTATATAAAGTTAGCATACGGGCTAGGGTTAGGTTTGGTGAAGGTACGCAACAACATGACCTTAGTTAACATGAACGTGAATAACATTGGTTAATTATTACTAGACCATGAGTTAACTGTCAATTAACTATTACTTCATGATCATTACTGCATTAACTAATGGTAATTGATGGTTAAGTAATGTACCCTTATTGTAGAATTTTACCGATAAAACGAAACTAACAGTAAACAATTTCACTGGAATTTAGATTTATAACAAAACAAAAAAAAATTGGAAATACATTATTTAGAACTCATAACTCAGCTCTGTTGTTTTCAGTGACAGTTTTTAATATATGGCATCTGACGGAGCAGCACTCTGTGTGTGTGTGTGGCGTCGGCGCAGGAAAAACAAGAAGCAGGTCAAACTAAAAAATCAATAATGTCCTGGAGTTAGAGCACACTTGAAGGATCCCAGGGGACCCACTAAGAGACTAGCTGACAGGTGAACCTGGGACCAGCAGAGAGAGAGAGAGAGAGAGAGAGAGAGAGAGAGAGAGAGAGAGAGAGAGAGAGAGAGAGAGAGAGAGAGAGAGAGAGAGAGAGAGAGAGAGAGAGAGAGAGAGAGAGAGTTATGTGTGTGACCTCCACTTTGCTGTGAAACACACAGCGTTCCAAGAGAGGGGTTGGGACAGAGGAGTAGGAGGATAAAAAAAGACTGAAATAAATACGTAAATAAACACAAAATCAAATTCTTAAAAAAGGAAGGAAGAGATAAAAAGCAAAAAGACTGATTACGGCCAAAAGACAAGAAAAAAAGTTATCTAATAATTGAAAGAAAACTTCAGAGGAGTAAATAAAAAGGATTAAAGAAAAACGATGGTATCTAAACCATAAAGGCGTCCCTTTATGATTATGACTATACCACCTTTTGCTAAATTGCAAAAATATTTGACTAAATATTTCTTTCCTTCTCAGTTGAACTTGGTATTCAGGTCAGGTGAAACCTATGGACACCAGTACCACATGGTTCCACGTCATGGAGGCATACTTCTGCTACAGGTGTCAAACAATTCAGATCTCAGGTCTGTGAACCAGGGGGCGTCAGTGAACACGCTGACAGGACAGGAGGGGTTTCAGGGCTTCCCATCAGTGGGCTCACGGTGCTCAGGGCTAAGAACGGGGCACCTACTGGTGAATGGCTTGCAGGAACTTCCTCTGGTGCTTGCGGACCCGGGCGTGGTCCATCTTCCGCACCAGCTTGGTGTTCTTGTAGATCAGCCACGTCTCCCTGAGAACATTCGCCGCCGTGTTTTTCACCTGTGGAGGAAAACAACAAGAGGCCGTTTCAATTTGAAGGGATGGGCTAGCGGGGTCTAAATGTATCACCTCACACCTTCATATCTTAAATGCATCTAAAGTATATACCTATACATAAAAACACTACCGTTCACCCAGATAATTTCATGTTTTCCATGAAAACTCACACTTTTATTCAACAGCTTTCAGCTGTGCTAACATTATTGCTCAAGGGTTTTCTAATAATCAATAAGCCTTTTAACACGATATGCTAAACAAGCATTAGAACACAGGAGTGATGATTGCTGGAAATGGACGTTTCCAGGTAAAATAGTAATTTACTACATTATCAATGTCTAGACATTAGACTAAGTGGCCCCAACATTTAGAACAGTAGTGGGTATACATAATATTTTATTATAAATATATATAATAAATATACATACTCAGAGTCGGCTAACAAACTCAGACTTCACTACCTAGCTTATGTTATTCTGGTCACAAGTGCTAATTACATTATTTCATTCACCTGTGTTGGTTCATAAATCTGGTTCACATTTGCAACTTAGTGGATTTGGTTACCCCTGTGTTAGTTACTCCGTTCGATTTAACTGTGTTCCTGGCATTCTGTTTCCCAATTTCTGTCCCTTGTGATCTGTTCTCTGTGGTTAAAACATCGTTCTGGTGTTCAGGTCTCCCTTCTTGCTTTTTATCCCCGTGATTGGATTCACCCAACTGTTTCGATATCACATTATATATAAAGTTACAAATAAATTACATTTTGTTAGGTTTTGTATACCTACAGATATAGAACTATGGTCTATAACAACAGGCGTCTTCTACAAAAGGTTTTTTATCAGTAACCTAAACAGAGGCACTTACTCTTTTTGTTAGCTGTGTGTCCATCATGAAGTTGTGGACGTGCTTCTCAGCTTTGGTTAACTCCAGCTTCTTGGCCACCACGGCCACCACCAAGGCAGTGCAGCCGGCCCCCTGCAGAACAAGCACTGTCAACTCTCCATCCATTTACTTAGAACCGCAGTTTTCCTGAGCTAACAGATTCCTGTCAGAGTGCCGGTTATGAATGGCTTTACCTCAGTGTATTTAGACAATTAAAAATTCAGCATCAGGCCCATTTCTCAAATGTTGGCAGAAACTAAAACGAAACTAAACTTGCACGCACGCATGCATGCACAAAAACGCGCACACACACACACACACACACACACACACACACACACAAACTCACACACACACACACACACACACACACACACACTTACACACACACACACACACACACACACAGACACTGTGAGTACTCTGAGAAACACGATACTGGACATATATATTTGAGAGGTACACTCATGTGATGTATAGAGAAGAATAGTAACATGTCATCACCACTCCTCACCATGATGCCTGTGAGGAGGCACACTCCCTTGCCACAGTACGTGTTGGGGACCATGTCCCCATATCCGATGGTGAGGAATGTGATGGAGATCAACCACATGGCTCCTAGAAAGTTGCTGGTTATGTCCATGTTGTCGTGGTATCTGTACAACAAACCAAGGAAACATCACCTTTACTGCACAGGATACACATCTTCAACCACAATCCTATACACAACATAATACATCAAACAGACACCTGGTAGCCTTTCCAATCGCTTTCATAAATTATAAAACAGCCAAGGGAATAACTCAGCATAGCCCAGCCAGGCATGGACTAACAGCATCTGACACCTCTAAGCTAAGCACCACTATACTACATATATATATATATATATATATATATATATATATGTATTTTTATTTTTATATTTTTGAATTCTTCTTACAATCAGAAATTTTGATGGAGCGCTATAATGTGTAGACCAGTACACAATAGATCAGAATCATAATCTAATCATGTCTAAATGTATACATATGCTTTATCCTTTATCTATTCTTTGGTGCTACACTGAGGCTATATTCGCTAGTGAGACGTAAGGCGTAAATAAGACATCACAAGATTTACAGTGAACAACTACTACTGCCACTAGCAATTTGCTAGCTAGCAGCAACACATCGTGAGAAAGAAGGTAAGACCCATTGCCAATATATCACAAGCTTTACTGTTTTACTAGTGAGCTAGGTAGCAGCAATGTAGCATGAGACGGGGGACGGGGGACGGGGGGGGGGGGTGAGGGGGGGAGGGGTCTAACCTCTCGCAGGCCCTGACGGTCCAGGCGGCGATGATCCACAGTGAGATGGTGAAGACAAGCAGCACGGTGCCGGGGCAGATGGTCATGAGCGTCTTCATGACGAAGCGCGTGTTGAAGTTGATCTTGTTGAGCGCACCGATGCTGCGCGACGAGGCGTCCGTGAACAGCTTGCTGTGCAGCAGCATGACGCGGGCGATCAGGTACAGCCGCAGGAACATAGGGATGGAGAGGATGATGTCCACATCGGCGTCCGTCTTGGAGGCCATGTAGGTGAAGGCCAGCCGCGCCGTCCAGGTGAAGGTGTAGTTCCCCGGGATGGGGTGGATGGCGCACACCAGGATCTCCAGGCAGATGAAGAAGATGCGCTCGTACGTCATGGCGATGCGCCAGTCGTCCGCCGCATTGTCCACCATGAACAGCTGCGGGAGGAGAGAGCACAATACCATCACCATTAATGTTATATTACTGTATTTTTATTATTATGACTATGTTTCAAATCTTTATTATAGTACATTGTTCTTTGCTGGATTGTGTTCTTCTTTGGAAAAAAATGTTGACAAAAAAAGTCTAGAAAGAAGCGAAAAGCGTCACGTGTCATTAGCGCTCTGGGAACATATGGCTGTTGGTGGGACATTAGTGGAATGAGGAGCCGGGCTGCAGGGTACGGCTAGCTGAACAGCAGCCGTGAGGCCCAAGTCTCAGCCTCCAAAGCATTACTCTGATTAGAACATCTGCCGCATGTAGCACCCACTAGCTAGCCTCTCTGTCCTGCCAGGCCTCTAGCAGACGCTAGCTAGCCTCTCTGTTCTGCCAGGCCTCTAGCAGACGCTAGCTAGCCTCTCTGTCCTGCCAGGCCTCTAGCAGACGCTAGCTAGCCTCTTTGTCCTGCCAGGCCTCTAGCAGACGCTAGCTAGCCTCTCTGTCCTGCCAGGCCTCTAGCAGACACTAGCTAGCCGCTCTGTCCTGCCAGACCTCTAGCAGACGCTAGCTAGCCTCTTTCTACTGCCAGACCTCTAGCGGATGCTAGCTAGCCTCTTCGTCCTGCCAGGCCTCTAGCAGACGCTAGCTAGCCTCTTTGTCCTGCCAGGCCTCTAGCGGACGCTAACTAGCCTCTCTGTCCTGCCAGGCCTCTAGCAGACGCTAGCTAGCCTCTTTGTCCTGCCAGACCTCTAGCAGACGCTAGCTAGCCTCTCTGTCCTGCCAGGCCTCTAGCAGATACTAGTATGGCCTCTTTCTAGTGCCAGGCCTCTAGCACCCTCTAGCATGGCCTCTTCCTAGCACCTTTCCTCGAGTATAGACTAGCCAGGCCTCTACCTACTGTGCAACCTCTAGCACACGCTAGCTACCCTCTTCTTACCACCAGGCCTTTAGCACAGGTGAGCGCGGCCTCTTTCTACCTGGTATCTTTCTCGTCTTAAAAAAACAACGGAAGCCTGTTCACTGCGGATCTCCACGTCAGACACCCACCCCCCACACACAGAAACATAAACACAAACAGACACGCACACACCAACACTGATAACATCTGCCCCCCTCCCCCCCCTTAATAATTTATTTACCCCTTCCACACTTTTATCACTTCCCATCCAATCTCCAGTTTCATAGAGGCGTCTGGAGAGATTCATTGGCCAGCATGTCACTGACCCCCCCTCCCCCCATCTAATTAGAGAGACCAGCATAACTGCTCATGGCCCCTAGCTCCATCAGAAGAAGAAGACGAAGAGATTCCTCATCTCCATTTCCACCTCCTCCATCCCACGCAGATTAAATCTAGCTTTATTAGCCTACGCTGCATTTACAGCATCATTCCTCTCTGTGCGTCTCCCCCCCCCCCTCTCTCGCTCAGCTTGTAAACAGGACGTCACACTACCCGGCATAAAAAAGGAAAATGTTGCTGTCAGCAAAAAAACGAAACAAAAGGAATTCAAGGAAGCTTTCGGGGTTGGAGACGCTGGGTGGTGGAGCTCGGAGGTGTGTGTTCGTGTGTTCGTGTGTGTGTGTGTGTGTGTGTGTGACTGTGTAGGGGGATGAATTACAGTAACCAACGGCAGGAGACTGCTGACCCCTGGTTGACTCCTTTTACTACCTTTAGCAAATAGTTTTAACCGCCTACACATTTTAAACACGTCTTTTTCACATTTATTTTATCGGCCAAACACGTCATTTGCATTGCTGTTATGCAATTATTTTCTGCAACTTTTTTTGCATGTCATGCGTGGAGGTTCCTTATTGGGAACGGACTCATATACAATTGTTTTATATTTGAATGTGATTTAGAGAGAAAAAGCTGAAATACATCACAGCTGGGTATGTTGCTGAATCATCCCGTGCATAATAAATACAAAATAAACAGTTGGTGAGTAACCAAGTCATGCACCAGAGATTATTATCTTTGCATATCTCAAGTCAATGTAGTTTGTTCTGTGTAATGCAAGTGAAAAATAAATCTATTCCTTTTAAAGGTTAACAGAACCAATCATGTTGCATAGATACAAGAAGATTATAAATGTGATGAATTAACAATAATGAATCGTAGAGAATAAGAAACATCTCTTATGAAGAGGGAGGCCTTGGCCTACTTTGGCCCCTATGGAAATTACTAGAAGTATCGACAATCACAAGTTGGTTAGTAGCCTACATTTATCTTTACAATTCTCCACTATTCAAAACACAACAGAACAAAATATTGCTGCAATTAAATAAAGATATACTGTATACATGTTCTGACAACGCAGCCAATAGGTCATTGAGGTTGGCCTTATCACAAGAAATGGGTAAAATGGCCCCTGATACAGGGTCAAAAAGAAGAAGGGAGCTAGTTTTAAATAAGTAACATCCAGCCCCTTGAAGACATCTGTCAGGAGGTGTGTGTAACTCTAACCAGGGTCTGTTAAGCTGTCCAGAGGATTGTAATGGAGACCTGGAAACACAGGCTGTTCCTACTCTGTTTCTTTACTCACTGACAAGTGTCTGCTAGCAACGTAAAATGTAACATTTAATGCTAGTGTGTCAAGCACGGCGCGTTTAACATTAAAGTGACAACAATATCCCTGTCCCAATCATTTACAAGGTTTGGTGACTGATAATAACGTAATTAAACATTTAAAACTCGGGTTACCCAAGGATAGCCTAGGCCTACTTGGTGGCAAGAAGCAATTATGTTAATGTGCCTGAAATACAACACTGTACAGACCTTTACCTCAGACCATCAAGTGGTCCATGTTAGTGGTGGAGACATGTTATGACTGATGACTCGTTGTGCAATCAAACACTTACAGGTCCTTTACATTGGCCATTAACGTTAAGTTAAATAAAATAGATAAATTAAATGAATCACTAGGCCCGGTTGGATGGGACGCTGGATTCATGCTTTCATGGATGAATAATGGATATAGGCTACATACGTATATACACACTGATAGGTCCTATACATACTTAAGTACATCCAAATACACGTGCTGAAAACGGACTCCTGAAATAGATCTAGCCTCCGAAAAACCCCGCTTGTCACGCACCATGAATTATTTTTAACCTGAAGGTTAAAGTGCGAGCAGGTACCAATCAGACAGCAAGGCTACGTCAGGCTAGTTCGGTCAGCTACCCTGCGCTCCTAAGCAGGGTTTTGTCCTGACGCCACGAAAAGAGAAACCTCCGCAGTTTAATCACCGGAGAAGCATCCCGTGCGCTCATTGTAAGGGAAGGCCGCGTCGATGCGGCAAAGACTGGGCCCGCGTCACCATGAGCCGCGCGGTCCCCGGGGCCGTTCCATTACCCACGATCCCTTGTGGGACGTCCCGCGCGCCGTGGCCCACAGGGTGCACCTCACCTACACCCGGGGCTGTTTGCGGGGTTTCAGCGCGGCTCAATATAACTAATGGAGTCCAGTTCAATATTTAATCTGTGTAATGTGGAGATGGGAACATATATCTTGAAATCGCTCAATCTCATTAGTGAATTAGGTTGAGAGGTTCGGGCCAATTAGACATGCCATGGTTTATGTATGATATCAAAGCGAGCCACTAAGAGGCCCCTTGGCTGAGTAAATCTAAAGTTGTTGAAAATTTGTGTCCGTCCAATGTTATTAACTTTCTTTTCATTATTTTGCATTTATTGGTACCCTCCCAACTCCCTACTCCCAAAAATTAAATACCCTCCAAACTTTTCTTATTTGTGATCGTTAGACCGGTTTAATAATTCATGCAACCCCCATCCGCCTCTTTGAAATCAAACACACTGAATCAGATTTGAGGCCGCAATCAATGGGGACCGATCGATCGGAGAGATCCCCCTACACGACCCGCGGCCCCTGCTAGACCGCGCGAGCGTCTTACATCCCTGAACGCCTGTTTTGTTCAGTGAAAACAAAGAGGTCAGCGCACCGCACTGGGTCACCCGACACCAGGCCGGCTGCTCCGGTAGACCGCGTCCGGGTCAGATTTGAGAAACCCACAGTATCTCTCCTGCAGTTACACCCAGTATCTCTAACACTTACACCCGACCCCATGGCTGAGGGGGAGGCAGGGAGGGGCGGGGGCTGACTACATGCCACACACACAGCCACACATACAGTCTGGGGAGGAGTGACAGTTTCTGTATGGCATGGCGTTGTGCAACTCATTTGAAGCTTGCTTTGTCTTAGGCTAACATAAATTCTATAATTAAATAAGGGGAATGTGTGTATGTCTGTGTCTGTGTGTGTGCGCACATCAATGCATAAAAAAACCTTTAAACGTAGCATCGACTTTCTGTTGCTAAGTCCAAGCGCTGATGGGAATGAAAGAGAGACGAACGATGACTTTCATGGGCATGGCTTCAGAGAGCTCAGCACTACTGTCTAATACAGCAAAGAGGTACAGCGGGCAAGGCCTCCTAGCTAACGGCCTCCAGTGACGGTTCTTTGGTGTGCAACGAGCAGAAACCCAAACTCGCTACTGAGTGGACAAAAAAATATGAAAAAACTGGGCTCACTTTTCTGTTTGAAATTGTGGCTGAACTTCAAACGCACCGGCTGCCAGGGCCGTATCATTTCATTTATGAACAGCTTCTGTGTTTTTTACTTGGCAAGGCTGGAACAAAGACTGACTCTGATTCTATCAAGCACCACCTGTGTCGTACAGCTCCGGCCTTACTACAAAGACAATTAAACACTCTCAACCTTCCTCCAACTTACACCAACAACATGTCAACCGAGGACCTTAAAGGACACACACACACACACACACACACACACACACACACACACACACACACACACACACACACCAGACACACACACCAGTAACATAAGCAGATAGCAACATATATGCACGGGTCCAAACTTGAGATGTTAAGCCATATCAGCCATCGTGAAAGGAGGATTGGACGTAATTGTCCCTAACAGGTAGCTGCGACACAGTCTCGTTCACGACCTGAAGAATCCAACCTGAGTCATGGCAGCGTGGACTTTTGTCAATGCCATCTTAATGCATAAAACATGTTCTTCAAATGACAGCTTGTGTCCCCGCATTTAACCTTGTCCCGAGCGGCAGCGGCTCACTTTGAGGTGTGCCTTGCAGGGACAACAGAATCCGGCGGAACTTAACCCCCCCCCCCCCCCCCCCCCACCCACCCACCCACCCACACCCTGCATTTACGTCAAAACACTTCCAAATGAGGTGCGGTCTTCAAGATGCAATCTCTGCCTGCATGTGGGGACTCGTAAATCTTGTTCAGGGTCTGGATGTCACATATCTCATCAGCGGGAGTCACCCTATCTACATCGGACATGCACATGAGATTGCACATGCATGATATGTGCTTGCATGCTGATGGATGTGACTGCTGAAGCGCTGTGTGGCATTTCATTATATTTTAAGAGGCTGTGTTTTGCCCGGTCTGTCACGTCACTGTGAGCAGCAGCAGTAGACCTACTCTGGGTTGGCCAACAGCACATTAGCGTTTAGAACAATGCAGTGGGAAGGAAACACTTTAGAGGGACGTACAAAAAGAGAGCAAGGCAGAGAGACAGACATAGAGACAGACCGAGAGACAGACAAGTTAGATAGATAGACAGACATACTGTACATGCTAGATAGAAACATAGATACATAGATATACAGACCAACAAATAGGTAGATAGGTAGGTAGATAGATAGATAGATAGATAGATAGATAGATAGATAGATGGATGGATGGATGGATGGATGGATGGATGGATGGATGGATGGATGGATGGATGGATGGATGGATGGATGGATGGATGGATGGATGGATAGATAGATAGATAGATAGATAGATAGATAGATAGATAGATAGATAGATAGATAGATAGATAGATAGATAGATAGATAGATAGATAGAAATATTGATAAATAGATAGATAGTTAGTTAGACCGACAGACAGACAATGGATTGATATGCTAGCCTCTGGGCCACCTGGGGTGCCCTCTGTTGGAGTAAAGTAATTATCAGACAAGCAAGAAGAACGTAATGAGCAAGTTAGAAATAAGGATGGTTTGTATGGAGGAAGTTAATTGTAAACCTGACTGATTAAGAGATTCTCCAAAGTTTCGATTCTGCATTCAATGTTTTGTAATTAACATGGAGGACAATGAGGAATCTTTTCACATCAGAGAGAGGAAAACCATGTTTTTATGTGGGTCCCCCTGTTCCTTCACAGTATTTCTAAAATAGGGCATGATTGCATTCCACTGGCTAATGAGTCTGTGAGTGCAGATGTCTCAATATAAAAATCCGGCGGTGTTGGTATATCTTCTTAGAAAAACTGTTTGATAAGGGAGAGGTTCAGTTGGGCTGGACCTGAGAGGTAAGTATGGGGAACTTAGAACGAGTCGTGTTGTGATATCAGAGCTACTTGTGCTTTGCTAAGACATTTGATCCATCTGTATGCTTCTTGCATGCTTTATTAAACACCTCACACAATATGAATTGATCAGAAAGATCACTTAAGAGAGTGATGGTGTTGATTTCCTTTTTGTTTCTTATGTGTTCTTGATCTGATGGGCCTGTTCTGAGCGGTTAGCAAGTAGTAGTCAAAAACATTTTTAATGAAAAGAAAATGATTTAAATGATAGAACATAAAGCAATTGTGTAGTTTGGTTATGTGAATATGATTCAGAGATTGAATGACTGCACAACATTCTATGGATTAGAATTCAGTTTGCATTTCTTTATGAGCCTAATAATAGTTTCTGTTTGAAAGAAACCCGGCTCAGGGCTCCTTGGTGCCGGGTTTACATGTCTAGCTAATCTAATATTAGACTGAGGAATACGTTGACCCAATCTTCCATCACGTTTATGTGTATGTGTGTGTATAAAATCCCAGCAGCATAGAAGCTTTACCTAAATGCACACATCGAATAACACAGGGACACACAAAACATGCTTTTGTGTGTTGATGTATTGTCAGCTACACTACTCCTAGCATCAAACGAAAATACTGAATGAAAGCACATTGTGTCACAATGTGGTTTGGTAGCCATGCAATGTGAGAAAAATAAATGAGGAAGGAATTTTTTTTTTATTTTCATCCAATTAGAATACAATCACACCGAATGCTTCTTACAAAACTGCTTCTGAAGAAATAATCTGTGTATACAATTATGCAAATAGTTTTCATGCAATACTTTCATCCCAAACAAAGAAGGCTTTTGCAGCACACAATCTGAAGCACGGTGGACACATCCTTCTGTGTTGTCCCCATTTCGCTCTGGTAGGTTTTAACATAAAGCCAAAAGGGCTGTTGTAAATACTGCTGCAGCAGGTAAAGGCTTCTTGAAGCTGTTTGTCGAGCATGTGATCAAACGAAAGGTGTCTGGGGTGAAGCCGTCTCGTAACACTTTGCACAGATTAAATATAAAAAACTTTCTATGTTGCAGTATTCTGAGATTCTGAGATACTACCTTAAGTTGTTAAGGTGTGGGAGGTGTAACGCACGCTGAGTGTTATCAACATACACCTCACTCGTAATGTGTGGCGCCATTAAGCAGCTTGTGGCCCAGAGCCATAGGAGACCACAGTCCTGCAACAATGCTCTGACGCAAGGTCGTAACATTTAGTTTAGTCCAAAGTGTCGCTCAAGAGACCAGGTGACTTGTCTGAATATATTTTCTTAAAGGCGAGGAATTATTAATGCAACAGCCGACCACTGTTACTATCCTGTAAAATGTCATAGCTGGTGCGACTTAGTAAAGCCAAACTGAACAGAGATGAGTGATGACCATGTGAAGAGCACAGCCGTAGCCATAAAAGATATACCATAAAAAAAAAAGAAACCGTCTGCCTGGTTTATCGACTGCCACGCGTAGTTCATATGAAGGACCTCATCGCTCCTCAACAACGTAACTCCCCATTGGCTGTCAGAAGAGGATGGAAGCACCTCTACTTAACGCAGCGTGTAGATGGGTGGAGACGAGGAGGCCGTGGTTCTTACCTGGATCTCTCTGGCGTGGTAGATGATGATCAGCCCCAGCAGGATGATGGTAGAAAGGCTTATCAGGCATTTCAGAGCCAACGAGTACAGGGACTCCTGCAAGAGAGACACAACATGAGAGCCATGTACACCACAATGTATTGATCTAAAATCACATTACTTAGTTATCTATAACCTGACCCATGTGGTATAGCAGGTCATTCTCTGTGTTGGATAAGGATTTCTAGGTGTGGATCTGTGATGTTTACGTACTAGTATGTATGAACTATATTCTATGGAACTTCATGGTACATAAAACATGAAGTGCTGAAGTGAGCCTATTGGGTCGTAAGTGTATGTATGTGTGTTCATGTTGAGCGTGCAAGTGTGTGTGTGTGTGTGTGTGTGTGTGTGTGTGTGCATGTGTCTGCATATACGTGCTTGTGCGTGCATGTGTGTGTGAGCCTGTATATGTGTGTGTGCTTATGCATGTGCATGTGTGTGTGCCTGTGCTCATGTATGCGTCTGCATATGTGAGTATGTGTGTGTGTTTGTGTGGGTGTGTGTGTGTTTATCCGTTTATGCATGTGCATATGTTTGTGTATGTGTGTGTTTGTGTTGTGCGTATGCGCATGTGTGTACGTGTGGGACAGTGTGCTACTGATGTAAAATGTGTGCGTGTGTGTATCTGTGTACATGTGCGTATATGCACATAAGTATATATGTGTGTGTGTGTGTGTGTGTGTGTGTGTGTGTGTGTGTGTGTGTGTGTGTGTGTGTGTGTGTGTGTGTGCGTGTGGGACAGTGTGCTACTGATGTACAATGTTCTTCTGATCTTCCCTCATCTACCACAACACTGTCTCTTCACAGGCCGTATCTCTATCCCAAACAACTACATCTGAAATACTGTACACAATTGCATATCATGCTACCTATTATTTTGCCAATGCATATTCAACTAAAAACAATGACACCATCTCATTGAAATAATTCTCGTACTAAGTATCGAATAAGTCAAATGTCAGCCCATCCAGGTGGTCCTGGCCAGGGGCACAAAGTCACTTACCTTCCCGTAGGCTCCCCATGAGAGCTCCGTCTCTATAACCATAACAACTATCCCAAACATCCCGAAGATCAGCGCGTAGTCGCTGAGTCTCTTTCGTTTCTCGAACAGGGCCCTCCGGTGCCCGAGCTTCTCCCCTATGTTCTGGTTCTTCTTTTTCCCCGATTTGCCGCCACTGTGTCCGCCGCCACCCCCGTCCCCCGATGAGTACGGCATCAGGGTGGTGGAGTTGTTGTCAGGCTTAGACGCTAGAGTGTCCGACGCATCCGCCGTGGAAATGGGCTGCAGAGGCTGGGACTCGGAATCGAACTCGTGTAGGTTTCTGCGGGACGAGCTCAAGTTGCTCAGCGGACGCATCACGCCGCCGTTGTATCTGCAGCTGCTCATTGCGTTACAGGAGTTACTCTCTTCGTGGCTGCTGCCCAGGCTGCCCCGCTGCTGCTGCTGAGGAGGGGGAGGAGGAGGAGGAGGAGGAGGAGGTGGAGGAGGCGGTGGAGGAGGATGGTGTCTGGATGAACTACCATGGCTGGAAGCAGGAGTAAGCTCGCAGACGCTGTGGGACTGACCGCCTCGCCGGGAAGACGTGACCGAGGGCGTCCTCAAAGTTGCCGCCCCGGTGGTCGGCGATGTCCCGCGGACGACGTCGCCTCTCCTCGCATCATATACTGCACAGTGGCTGCAGATGCAGCCCCGCTCGTGCTGCTTAGTGGAGCGATCCCCGCGCCTGCAGTAGAGCTGCTGCTGCTGCTGCTGCTGGACGTGGTGGTGCTGCTGGTGGTGGTGGTTCTGCTGCTGCTGCTGCTGCTGCTGCTGGAGGTGGTGCTGGGGCTGGTGGTGGTGGTGGTGCTGCTGCTGGTGGTGTTGGTGGTGGTGCTGCTGGTAGGTACACTGGTGGTGGTGGTGGTTGAACTGCTGCTGCTGCTGCTGCTGCTGCTGCCGCTGCTGTTGCGGCTCGTGATAGAAATCGTTGTGCAGATGTAATGGGGTTTCCATGTCAGTGCTGCTGCTCTGAACAGCAGCGGTCGGGCACCGGAGAGCCCCCGACACGGGGCGTCGTGGCTACGGGAGGACCGACGCGGTGCATGAATGGATCCATTTCGGCTCCGGTGGAAGAGTGACGCCTCCGATTAAAGAGAGGCACCAAAACAACTGGTCCTGACGTCATGAACAGGTTGCAACCCTATGGGTCCGGGAACCAGAGCAGGTATTTAAATGGAGGGGCAGAGACAAACTCCCTCAAGACGAGAGACACATTACTTTGTTTTCTCTCATTAATAAAAAAATAATAATACATTTGACGCGATTAAATTATTAGAAGGCCGATACAAAAAAAAATGAAGTGAATATGACCTACTGTACTTACTTCGGTCTGATGTGGTCAACAAACTTCATACATTAGGCCTGCATAGTGGGAACTACTGCATGCCTGTTTTTATTGGTTTTCATTATGTGCTTTTAGGTCATTCATCAGTGGAGACTATTCAGGCCCAGTCCTGCTTTTTCTTTCCAATCTTTCCTTAATTAACAGCCGACCTATTAACTGAACTGCACGTATAACTCGTACGATTCGAAGATAAAATGCAGCTTTTTTTAATGAGCACTATTTTCCATTTGATTGATTACGCAGGGTAATAAAATCCAGGTATCGTCATGTGTGATTCACAGGAGGGAGGCATCCTTCACCGGTCCGGGGCCTGGTCACCGACTACCTGAGCAGGCGCCTGTTCTCAGGACTCTGGTCTGCAGCCATAGATGCTATGGCCAACGGCCGGATTATTAATGGGTCAAGGATTTATATCACCCAGAGGAAATACAGGCAACTGTTCGAAATTGAGCAGCTGGGGAGCCATAAAGCAAAGACTGGACCTGTCATCCACACGTCTTCATATTGCAGAAGAAACATATTTGTTCCTATATGGTACGATACAGTGCAACTAGTGCAACGACCATTAATAGAGTATTGTTTGTTTATTGTTACTTTATGGCGCAAATTTCATACACACATTATCTCAAATAATACCATACAAATACTTTAATTAGTAATTTTGGGTCAAGCTGTCTGTTTTGATTCGCGACTGAACAGAGCACAGTGGCGTGTCCTCGTGTTGTAGAGCTATCCACGGTGCTGAAAGTTGGTTCATTCATCAATACCTTCCCTTTAAAAAAGAAAAAAAAAGGATTCTGCACAGGATCGCAATGCGCACTCGCTCCTGATAGGATGGATCTGTCTTATCACGTGACATCCCAGTCCTATTTGCGGAAGTTGTATAAAGTGTATGCACGCGCACTTGTATGCACGCACACACACAGCGCCTGTGTGTGTGCGTGTGTGTGCGTGCGTGTGTTTGCGTGTGTGTCTGTGCGTGTGTGCGTGCAGAGGCTATCCTCGGTCTGGCCAACATCTAGGCTCTACCTCTATAAAAAGGAGCACTTGCTGTCACGTGACACATGACGGAGCCATGCCGGTGTTTGGAACTCAAAGAGGAAACTAGGTTTGAGGTTACCTGAAGGAATCGCAGCGCTCTGCTCAACTGCATGGTAGCAGGTGTGGGATCGCATTTGCTCGTTTATGTTGTAGGTCAATTCCCTTAAAACATTACAAATATGTTTATTATTGACTTGTTTTTAAAATGTCAGTCGCCAATATTGATTTGAGCCACGATCACTAAAGGCAACAGACTGGGACAATTGATTGCTTTATTTAATGTTATTTATGAGGATGAGGATAAAGGAGAGAATCATAATATTCTTGGTCATATACATAGACTTATGAACTAGGGAACTTACATTGTGAATGACCGGAGTAATATAAATGCAATAATTAAAAACAAAAAGTTGAAAGAGTGGTAAACCCCATAACAGATTGGTAACTTTTGGGGAAAATAAAGGCTTACTTTTTGGAAAAGTAACAGATGACTTTCTTGGAAAGTAAGAGAGTACATTTTGAGAAGTTTGGGATTTTTGGGTAAGTTTTGGGTAGCTTTTTGGAAAAAGAAAAGATTACCTTTTTGGAAATGTAACAGATTTTTGTTTTGAAAAGCTACAGATAACTTATTTTTTTTAAATAAACTGATTGCCTTTTTGAAAAGTAAAAGATACATTTCTTCAGAAGTAACAGATTACCTTTCGGAAAGTAATTTCTTACTTTTGGGGATTGCTTTCTTGGAAAGTAACAGATTACTTTTTGAAAAGTTCACATCAAAAACAACTGCCATAATTTATAGCCTAGGCTTTAAGTTTTTTAGCATTTGAAAGAACACAATTAAGATGTTAAGGAACACACACTGACCAATTTATAACTCCAAAAGCTCAATGTAGTTCATTATTCATTAAATAAAAACAATGCTTATAAATTAAAATGAAAGAGCTTAGTGTAAAAAAAAGAAGCTCCTTTACCGACAGTGATAAACTGTTTCTCTTTCTTCCAAAAAATGTACTTATTGTAGTACTCTTTGGATGAAAGCATCTGCTAAATTCCCTAAATGTAAATGTAAGAGCTAATAATTGTATGTCGCGTAGGTAATCAGTTAATTAATTATCAGGAAATAACGATTTGTGGTTGTAACATATTTCAGTTACCAGCAAAACCCAATAGCAGCTTTTGTGTGCTGATGTATCACTGGAATAAACATTTATAGTCAAACACTTTTCTACAGAAGGTATGGGGCAAATTCTTAGAATAGGGTTTGTATGGGATGCTGTGTATTTCAAAGCTGGCGCACTTTCATACCACAGGAATACACACTCCCCCAGCTGCCCTGAATCATTCATTGCTCTCCCAGTTGTACTTCCTTAATGTAAAGGGAACTAGCTGGGCTTTCCTGTGCGATGCTGTTGGCTATATGAACACACAGCGTGGTGGGTGTGTCTTTGTAGAATGATAGCCTGCATGTTGGCCTTTAGTTCTCAGGTACTTTCATACCCATGCCCTTTTAATCCTACCCTACCATTAGCATCATGACTAATCAATATCCTGAATCAATAGACCCTTTACCCTAATGTCACTCAGTGTTCTTGTTGGAGGGTGAATGAGTTGGTTATTTTATTCATTTGTCCAAAAATATATTCATATTCAAATGGATATAACTGCGTATTGAGTAAACATGCATTGCATCGATGCATTTTTGCTTATTGTATAATCTTAATGTTTTGCCTCATGTCAATAGCATGTGTCGATAATCATGCCGATAAACATGTTTGAGTACAACAATTACATTGAAATTTTTTTTTTATTCACTCCGGCTTAATGATTCATCAACAGTGCTTTAACAAGTAGTACAGTACCTTGAAGAAACAGCCTTTTCATTTATAAGAGAGGAGACCTGCATAAGACTAGAGAGTTAGTAACCTGCCAGTCTGTTGCGAGGGAGGCTGATGTCACCATCTGTCCTCCAGTATTCATTGGAGGCTATTTTATGCTGGTTGAATTTCTACCAAGTGTGGCTCCAAGTGTGGATAGACTCATTTGAAATCACATTTTGTGTTTCCAACCAAAAAAGAACGCAAGCTACCGGTTTCAGAGAGGGGACCTCGTTGTGGTTAACTGGAAGGACCGGTACGGTGCAGCCTCTCACCAGTGGTTATTCCCAAGCATCAATGAATTAGTGATGAATGACTTTGAGGGCTGCGGACATGCTCCCCTGGTAATGGTGTTGAGGGCAGAAGGGAGAGGTTAAAAGGTTAAGATAAGCTCAAATAGTCATGACAGCTTTGCTGGAGACAGGATGCTCATCATGTTTACTCTTCTAATCTTAATACTGTCATATAAAGATTAGTTGGTAGATTATTTTGGAATTGAGGTATCGAGATCTAACTGTAAATGTATTACCAGTTGTTGGCATATTGTCAGAGAGGATCCAGAAGCTTGTACTGTCTTATTCATGGCTCCATTATAGTGTAGAGAGCCTGCAGTCTAGGGACCATTAAGCTCTTTTAAAATGGACAACTCTCTCTCTTTCTGTTCATTTAATCAGCTAAGCTGAATGCTATCGAGTATCGGCTGCGTCAATAGTTACCGCTAATGGACCCTGATGGCTCCTGAAAGGCCCGTTTGACGATTCATTTCATTATGTCATCCGCCATGCGAGAAAAAATGAATCAGAACGTTATTCCTGACAGCAATGGACCTTTGGGCTGTACGAGGGTGTTGGCAACGCAAGGGACTGAACAAGTGTTTAACAAATCTCTTGTAAGTCCCTTGTGGGTGGGAGGGCCATATGCACACAGACTTTCACCGTCCCCCTGTATTCTGGGAGGACGGCAGTCCGGCTCTTCTTGGTATCTCTCTGGCAGCCATGTTGTCCTCCCGCCTGGCTGATGGTCATGGCTGGCGGTTAGCCTAGCGCTGCTCACTGTGTGCGGGCAGAGGGCTGCGTCTCCCTCACCTGACATGCGAGTCATTCGTGTTGGGGCTGAAGATTTACTGGAGCAATCTGGCTTAAGTGGCTCGCTGAAGGGCAATACTGGCCACATGGGAGGAGGAGGGGGGCGGGGGGAGGGGTTCTCACCCCGGGTTACGGGTTCACATCCCTCCCAAGGGCAACGTACAGCCATGCTGCCGCTTTATTTTTGGCCACTGTGCTGTGGTCGGTTCCAGGGACACATTGTGGGAGGAGCCTATGATGGTATCTTTGACTGCACGCACGTGTCATTCAATTGTTCAACTATTTATAGACTCGGATGGGCCTTTTTTTTTCCATTTTTTTCTGCAAAGCACGACAAGCAAGTGATGCCCCAAATACATCAGAACACGTCCTGCTGTGGGACTCGCCCCGGGACGTCCTCAGGGGGGTGATGATATGATGACCTGCAAAGAGTAGTGGATAATAACACTAGTGTTCACTTAGAGGGCAGAAATTAGCAAACATGATGCAATATGGTCCGATGGTTACTTGTGTATTCACTTGGATAAGGAAACGTATGTAATTAGTAGTTTGGGTACTTATCCATACAGATGTGGGATAGAAGTTTGATAATTTGGGCAAGAGAGAATACCCCATGTTCAAACATCCCACGTTGTGGGACTTAGTTTTCTCAGTGATGTTCAGATCTCCGGGTTATCCTGAATAACCTCAATGTGGAAGTGCTACCAAGCTTTGAATAGTGGGTGCGATTGGTCAAGTTCGAGTATTCAGAATAAATACTTTTGAAATGTTGAACTGTGTTTGCACGCACACATCCAGCATTCCTCTGCATCTTTTAGGCAGATTTAGATTTTACTCTCAACATATTGGAGTTTTTGCTGTGGGAGAAATACGAAGTTGTCCACAGCGGAATCAGAAGGAAACAACATTTGTAGGAAAACCCTGAGGAAGGCCCAATGCGATACGCAGCGGTGTGCGTGCTCTTTCGCGGCCCACTCGTTAATAAAGGCTTTTTAATTGCAAACCTGCTGGAGTGTGTGGACCAGGTGTCATTCCCATCGCCTCCGCTCATGAGGAACACTCCTTCCTGTTTCTTTTCCAAGGTTTGTCTTCTGCTTCAGGTCGTCTCCTCTTTCTCCTCATTCCCCAGAGGAGAGGAATGCCGACCGTGTCGTTGACCTTCTGTTCTTTAAAGACAAGCTTCAAGAGCAGCGGCGTACCACCCCAGCCCCCCGTTAACACCGAGCTATTAAGGGCTTCATTACGGCCAGAAACAGGGAACATGAGACCGCTTGTCCACCTCTCCTCTGTTGCTCCTTCTGCTCCTCCATCACTCCTCAGCTGTACCTCCTGCTCATTGGCTGCTGGTTAAGTGCTACTAAACGTGGTCCAGAATTGGAAATTGGGTGGGATAGGGTGGGGTGGGATAGTGGCGGTGGGATAGTGTATGGTGGTGGGGGGGGAATAGTGGGGTGGGATGAGGGGGTTGGTGGGACAGGGTGGGGTGGGATAGGGTGGGGGTGGGGCTCTTTTAAAAGCCCTAGCTGAGTAAGTCACCCTGCCTGCACTAGAGTTCACACTCCAATAATGTGGATATATTCAGCGTTTAAGAACCTGAAGGGTCCGTGTAGCAGGGACCTGGGGGTCTTCCATTATTCATGCTAATCAGCCGTCGCCACGGCTGGGTGGGGCCTTTGTGTTTGTGCCATGACTCCTTGAGCATTTCCCCCCCCCCCCCCAACCGTCTCTGTTGCCATGACGCACTATGACCACAAGCAAGGACAACAGGGGTCTTCATCTGCAAGAGGACACACACACACACACGAACACACACACGCGCACGGACAAGCTGGAAATAAATGTAAGTCAACTCTTTGTCGCCCCCTAAAGGCCGTTACTGCATGTTGTTCCAGTGGGCGGATTGAGAGATCCGGTAGGTAGGGAGATACGGTATGGAGTTTTAATAGAAACAGATTAGTTATTTGTTCTAACTTTGCATATAACTTGTATAATTAGAATGGCCCAGCCTGGATTTGTATAATTGATCTTTCCCAATATAGACAAGATGTGTTTTTGGTTGAACAATGTTCAACAATGTTTACTTAAACATTGAGCAGAATGACTCTCTGCAGTCTCCATCTGGAGGAGTGGCAGGTTTCTTTTAACGGAGGTCTGCATCGGAGGTCTGCTGGAGTCTCTGCTGGTAAGCCAGTAGCGGACAGTCAGTAATAGACAGTAAGAGAAGTACTACTGTTGATTCACTTAAAGCCTTGTTGGTATTTGAGGTACTGCATTATGGTCACATTCTAGGGCTATGTGGCCATAATTGTATTTTCTTTAAAATAATTTGATTTATCTATTTTTTCTTCCAACAAAAGTTGGAATGGGGTGTTTATTTCTTTCTCACTCTAGTCTCTGCTCATGTGATTGCAACTTTTAACAAAATTAAGTTGTAAAAACACAACAAATCACTAAGCAAAAATGAATGTTTGAAACATAAATATATATTTTCCCTGTCTTTACTGCTTCCAACACCACTGGAATAAAGATCCTTTGTCTATCAGCTGTGTATCGTCGCAGGGATTGATGAATTAATCATTTGACTCTCAGACGAGAACATAAACTCAATATTTGATTTAAGTGGTAGACAATTTACCACAGCGACTAGTGCTCAATGTGTCCTGTCGGGCAGGACAAGACTACACACAGACGCACACACACACACAGTCACACACACATATCATGCAATCAATTTCTACTTGGTTGTTAGCCACACAATTAAAGGGAATCGACTGCTCTCATAAAAGATGGTGTTGCTCATCTCAAGGGGTCAGCATAACTGTTCACACAATGTTCTTGGTGGAATGTGCCCCAAAGAGTGAGCGAGGAATGGCAGGTGTACTGCTGCCTTCTGCTCTCTAGCGAAGTTAATTGGCCAGCCCCTGGGTATCAGGTGTGTGATGAATAGTCTCATAGTGTTGAATTAACATGCTGGCTGTTTGGCTGCATTAAATGGCTTGCAGTGTTTGAATAAGCTTGAATGTTTCAGAAATGTTGAAGGAATTTAATAATCCATTGCTTGTATACATTGGGAAATAGTTGCAACTCTTTTCATAATTCACAAATTCATTTGAGTTTTGAAACAAGTCCCAAAGTTATTTGGCCTAGGGTAGCTTAAAGTTTTGGGGAAGTTCAAACTGTTTTGCTTGCTGATGGTTACTGACAAAAGGTGGCTGCTTCTGAAAAAGTCCCTGTGAAGAATTGTTTAGCTGATCTTTCCTAACAGTCATTCTTGTTTTAGTCATATAAACACAGCCCATACCATAAGCTTATGGGCCGCTACCCTGGAAATAAAGTCACTGATTTGTGAAAAACAAAATAAATAGTATTCCAACCAATCAACGACAAGGGGTTGGTGTTGTGGGGTCTGCTTAACCATTCACCCACCCTGCCTCCTAGGGTTCCCCCAGCAGTATCTCCACCCTCTCTTGTAACATAGGGGTAGCCTGAACTATATGAGGAGGTGACTTCTTCCTCTCCCAGAGTCTGCAGTGGAGAAGTGGATAAAAACACCAAATCAGTTGCCTCTCCATTCCTATAGATCTGCTCCACAATCCATACCGTGTGCAGTGTTTTGGTCAGCAGATTGTTTCATAGATCAAGTTAAATAGATAATTATTTACTTCATTCAATGAAAGCTGTCCTTCTGCCATTTCTTGTCACTGATTTTCATGAAAATACACAGTTGAGTTAAGGTCTCCCAGCATGATGCTAATATTTAACTATGCTGTTACTGAGGGTCAGGGCCAGGGTCTAGCAATTATTGAGATCAATAGACTTTTAACAGAAGCTCCCTAGTCATGCTGAGTCTCACACACACACACACACACACACACACACACACACACACACACACACACATACACATACACACACACACACACACACACACACACACACACACACACACACACATATATATTTCAAATAACAATCAGTTTTATAACCTTTATTTAGCACTGTTTTATTAAGATATCAAAAACATTCTACCCCACTTAAAAAATACAACATGTTTAAAAAATTAGGCATCATAATCTCTATTCTTTCAAACTACTAAACGATTAACGACATACTTCAACTTCAGCGTCTCTCAGTCTGTATTTTCCTCCTGCTCCTACAGCCTCTATTGATCCAACAAGTGAAGGTCAACCTTACTGTGAGGTGCTTTATGCATACTAATCACAGCCATATTGTCTTCCCCGTCACACATTACTTTGGTTTCAACATCACTAATCCCTTTGTTCATTTGCCCATATTAATTTGTTAAAATATCCCGTTTGTTTTTGCTCTTAAAGAAATGATTGAACTATTTATGCATTTCATATGAATTTTTTTATAAAAACGTTCATTGTTGTTCACCTAAACAATTGAGCATTATACTACAAAATGTATTTATTTAAATTTTCATTTATCTATAATAATTAGCCGGCCATTACGAAACATTCCAAATGTAAGTCCCAAACGCCTCAGACACTAATGTCTTCCTGCAGTCAAAGTCCAAGTTCAAATCTTTTACTGAAATTGTCCTTGCTGTCCCTGTACTGGACTCCTTTTACTAATGCAACAGCCCACACAAGGAGACCGTTCAAGACGATGAACTGAATAAATGGATATTCTTCTTTCTCCTTGTTTTAAAGAGCCTGTGGTTTAAAAACGTGACCATTTCAGTGAGCAGTTAATGTTTCAACACCACCAGTCTGAAAGCATCTGTATCTGACCACATCCTAGACAGGAAAAGGACGGTACTTCAGCAATGGCAAAGCAATCCACGTCTCTGGTGAGTGATGCTACTTTGTATCATTATTATGTGGCGTACAAGTGTATTTTTAAAGGAGCACCTTACTAGGATATGAAGATGAAACCTTCTCTTTTTCTGCAGCTAGAGTGTCCTCTCTTAGTTGCTGCGGTCTTCATTACTGGAATCGGTGGAACGTTTCAGTATGGCTTCAATATAGCAGTCATGACTTCTCCCTCTTTGGTAAGCAAAACTTCATAGATATAGAGCTTTATTTATAATATTTATAATATACACATGCATATCACATGCTTTGGGTCTTACTTGCAGAGTGTATTCAGTTACTGAGACGTTAAAGGATCTCTCTAGGTTCTCACCCTGGTTCTTGTTCTAAAATAGCAGTCCATAGAATCCATACGAACCCCTCACAAATATATGAGATTTTACTGAACATTGCAAACACACACACACACACGGACGCACACACGCACGCATGCACGCACATGCGCGCTTGCACGCGCGGTTGGTCACAAACTTATAAGTGGTGCTTGTAGTTTATAAAGGAGCTGGTGAACACAACGTCTACGGAGCGCTATGGGCTCCCTCTGGGGGAGAAGCAGGTGAATCAGATATGGTCCTTCCTGGTCTCCATCTTCTGCATCGGAGGTCTGCTGGGCTCTCTGCTGGCGGTACAAATGGGCAAGAAGTACGGCAGGTCAGTGGTTATTGCAGAGTCACCGTGACAGAAGAACGGTAAAGGATCACTAATTCGAAAGAACTCCAATCCACATGGATAGGGTTCAACACCTCTGTGTTTTTCCTTAGAGAAATAATGAATGACAGCCCCACACCAGGGTTCAGCCAGAAGACCAGAAGCCTCTCATTAGGAGGAGAGGGCACCCCCGTCCCCCTGACTCATTCTTCTGGTGATCAGGGTCCAACATTTCATTTTAGAATTTAGTATTTTTACCTGCCAGAGTGTAGAAATCCAGCGGCCAGGCAATCGTTTTAATATCCAACCCTGAATGGTTTGCAGGTTGCTGGTTGGCTGGTTAAAGGGGTTTATTTTGGAACATGTTCGTGATTATGATATTTCCCCTAAATAACACAATTTGATTCTTTATAAAAAAGTATTTCCAGTCAAATGTTGAGTTAATATACTTGTTGTTTCAACAAAAAGTCAAGTTGTTCCTGCATTTGGGTCATTCTGCTCTCTTTGTTGTCAAAGAGTCCATCTAGGATGTGGGTGTTGACACATGTCTCAATTCACGGTACACAGTATTGCAAAGTATAACAAGTTTGAGACTTCTCCCGTCGCTTTATCAACCTTTTCTGGAAGTGAGTCTGGTTCTAGAGAAATCGATACATTGACTGGAGGGCTCCAACTATCCATTTCATCCTTCGGATGGACGACACGAATCTCAAGAACATACCCAAAATGAGTCACTAATGTCAAGCCTGGTTGGTGTGACTTAGATTGGATCCTCCTCTCCTATCATCCTGAGAGCGAGCACCAGAAGATCTTCCGTTTGACTCAACTGAGTTTAACTCAACTGAAATGATTCTATTGGACTTTGGGAGATTTGGGATCATCATTGGAGGGCTATGGATCCAAGGGTTAGGGTTTGTGTCCACCAAGATTTTCTCCAGGGTCTGGCAGTAATTATGATGCTGATAGAAAACTAGAGGTCATACATTTGGGTGGCCCATCAAAGAAGGATTCAGGTACTTTGTGGTGGCCTGTTCCACATATGTGCAGAACAAGAAACCATGTCACAAAAATGGTCACGTTCCCTGAAACATGCAAATCCACCTCACGTTAAGCTGTCAGACTGTGAACCCTGAAATTGACCTCTGGCCCGGCAACAGGACTCCTGCCAGGAGAAAGTAATGACTCTCTTCCACCTTGGACGTCCACAATCCTGGACATTACCATCATCCAAGATTTTCAGTGTTGCCGTCTTGACCGTCCTCGGTCATATCCCTCTTCTAAGAATAAGCTAGGCTTAACTTCAGACTTCTAGACTGAGCTACAGCACCCTCCTTTAACTCATTTTGGCAAATCAGACCCACATCTAGCCAATATGAAACTGTACTGACCGACGGACTGAGACCATCAGTTGTCAGTCTTGAGTTGCCAATGCTTCACGTTAACCATGTCCCTGTTTGCTTGTTTTCAAGTATGTATTTTTTGAAACCTTGTCTACTGCTTCTTTTCTTTTGTGTTTTTTTGTCTGCCAGTCTCTTTTTGACAAATTGTTAAGAAAATGCCTCAGTCCAAGTTGATATCTTCTAATCTCTTTAATCCTAAGAAAGCAATGTCTTCTGATGAACAATCTGGTGGCCATCGTGGCTGCAGTTTTGATGATACTGAGTAAAAGAGCTGTGTCCTTTGAGATGATCATGGTTGCACGTTTTCTCTATGGCCTCAACACCGGTAAGCCCATAAGAATATCCTGTACCTATTTATATTTTCCCTTTTGCTATAGATTCTCATGGATAGTTACTCAATAACTCTCCTCACCATCAACAAAGGCATGCACACAATCATACACACCATAATAAATGTATATTTGGAATGAAAAGATAATTAGCCACTCAATTATGGATAATCGACTGCTCTTTCTCTAAATCATGTCTCCCTGTGGTTCTTCTCAAGGGGTCATCTTAACCGTTCATCCGATGTATTTGGTTGAATCCGCCCCGAAAAATTTGCGAGGAGCGGTGGGTGTGACTACTGCTACCTTTTCCTCTTTAGGGAAGTTCTTTGGTCAGCTCCTGGGGATCAGGTGAGTGAACGCATACACACCAGAGAAGTGTGTTGAGTCTCACTGTGTTGAAATAACAATGCTGATCCATTAGACATGTCCTGGGGATTGGCTGACACATCTGATTGTGTTATTTTATTAATGTTGGCCACAGACAATTCACACATTGTTTTGAGTGTAAATGTTTGGAAAATTAGGGAAAGGCCTTTGAGAATTAACTGCACATTTTGATAGTTGGATCTAGACATGGCTACAGACAATTCACACATTGTTTTGAGTTTAAATGTTTAGAAAATTAGGGAAAGGCCTTTGAGAATGAACTGCACATTTTGATAGTTGGATCTAGACATGGCTACAGACAATTCACACATTGTTTTGAGTTTAAATGTTTAGAAAATTAGGGAAAGACCTTTGAGAATTAACTGCACATTTTGATAGTTGGATCTAGACATGGCTACAGACAATTCACACATTGTTTTGAGTTTAAATGTTTAGAAAATTAGGGAAAGGCCTTTGAGAATGAACTGCACATTTCGATATTTGGATCTAGACATGGCTCTATTTTGGTATTAACTACCCCCCCCCCCCCCCCTCCCCCCAACCACCAATATCACACCCTTTTAATGGCATAGCATGAGAGACTGCACATTTGACATTATAATCTGAAACTATCCAGTACTGATAATGGGATTGATTGATGGTTCCTCTGCAGAGAGTTGCTGGGAACAGAGGAACTCTGGGTATGGCTACTAGGTTTTGGTGGGTTTGTTGCCCTGTTCCAGCTCTTCACCCTTCCTCTACTGCCAGAGTCCCCCCGGTACCTCCTGCTGAACAGGGGAGACCAGGAGGGCTTTGAAAGAGGTCAGCCTACCAACCTCAAACCCAATATAACGTCAAGTACCTTTGAATGCCACATCTAGCATCATGTCTTTAAGCATAAGGCCTTTGTGTTGTGTCCATTCTCCCTCAGCTGTTAAGAGGTTGTGGGGTTCCAGGGACTACAGTGTGGAAACTCAGGAGATGCTGCAGGAGAAAAAAGAACTTCAGGACATTAAAATCCACTCAGTTATCGAGCTGTTGCAGAGCCGCCCCTTGCGCTGGGTGGTGCTGACAATCATTGTTAACTTCGTAACCATACAGATGTGTGGCATCAATGCTGTGAGTGATACTCAGTCACTATAACCGTATGTGTGTTGCAACGATTTTATATCAAGGGTGGTTTGCGATTATCTCGAGTCATGATCAGTTTATCTTTAATTCAACCTTTTAAGTAGTGTTCTGCAAACAATTAAAGACCTCGATGGAGTCTTCCACATGTGATGTCATGAACTACAAAGTATAAAATCACATATTGAAATAAACATTGTAAAGGGGAACTAAATGCATTTCTCCTTGCCCCTGCCCCTGGGAATATTACAGCGAATAGAAGCTTAAATCTGAAACCAGATGAGTATTTTCTCAATCTCAATGTACCATCACATAAAGGCAGGGGTTAAGGCATAAACCAAACCCCAACCTTTCTTTAACTGCATACAGTTCTTGATAAGCGTTCGCAAGACCAATCCAAAAGGCTGGTTGTTAAACTGCCCACATCTATATTTGGTCCGCTGCCCAAAAACCATCAACATTCAACTGTTGAATGTCGGCCAACGCCAACAACCACCGACGGGTGTTGCACGTAGTTACTATATGTTGTTAACATCTTTAAAGTTGTGAGCGATTACAACATGTTGCTAGCATCTTTACAGATCCGAACGATTACAAGCCTAGGATACAGTATATTTACGTTTATTTCAGATTTTTCATTGCTACAACTCTCTACAATTCTCTCATAAGTATCGCCATCAAAAAATCCAATGATACATTCAGATGTACTAGCCCTACCACACTAAATATTGAATGGATTTTCTTTAAATTCAGCAGTAACAAGTTTAGGTAGACTAGGTTAGGTGAAGGTCAATGATAATAACTAAGGGGGGCATATCTTCTCCAAACTTAATTTCACTGCATAGCAGGAAAAATAACTAAATAAAGCCAAAATGGAGATTTATTGTCCATTAAGTATGTATCAATTTATCTGACACCCCAAAGGCCAGATGAGGCTAACTTTAATATTAATTTTGTTAAACTCTAAGGCCATGTTTCTTCAAATGTTCAACAAATATGCTGAAACATTGTTTGCAGCTCTCATTACTCTATTTGATTTAGAATGCCTTTTACTATCGGAGGCCCCTCTATAAGCGGTAGAAAATCCAGTAGGTCCGAGATCGTTTATTGGCCTGTGGCATGTGCCACCGCGACCATTGACATACCATGGCATATGCCGTTCAGGAACGGTATGTGCCGTTCCACCTGAACAGCAGTTACCGATCCTAAACGGCATATGCCGTTCCTGAACGGCATATGCCATGGTATGTCAGTGGTCGCGGTGGCACATGCCACAGGCCAATAAACGATCTCGGCGTCTCTCTGTATCTCCGTGACAAAACAGGATGATGCGTGACGCAGCGTAATTTAGCGTAACGCAGCGTAACGTTGCGTAAAGAAACGTACCAATGCGTAACGTTGCGTAACATCGCCCCTTTCAGTCATTGGTTTCCAGTCCCGCACTCTGCCGTCTACCTCCAGAAGTTCTGCTATAACATGGTAGTACCGCTGGATCTGAGTTCACAGAGCTGAAAGCCCCGGCATTGTTTTGGACTTAAAGCAAAATAAACATCTAAGAAAAGGAAAACAACAATGAATGGAAGTGTAAAAAGCATTCAAAGTGTAAAACAATCAACAAGGGAGGGGATGAGGAGATGAGTTGAGTGGGGCATCAGAAAACCCTTGCGTTTAGTCGTAGTAGTAAATTAAGCTCAACCAGTCAACACCTCGCTATTCTCATCACACATAGTTTGCCAAACGCCAGTATCTATATTTGTTCAACACATTCAGGCTGAAAGCATATTCTCATATTTAGGTATATATATATAACATTTTCTGCCCGCATATCAACATATCTTTCTCGTACTTAAGGTGTACTTTTATTCCACCGAAGTGTTCAGTGCAGCAGGGATCCCAAAAAGCCAACTGAATTACGTAACCTTTGGGACTGGGTTGTGTGAGGTCATCTCTTCTGTGATCTGTGTAAGTCCCCCAGTACGTATTTGTTCTACTGATATACAGCAAGTTGAATTTAAAGAAAGTAAAGAAAGTTAAAGAAAGTAAATACACATAACCTGCTGGAATAGCAAAGACATACCTGACAGGTTTTGTACATTTAGAAAAATTAGTAAAACCACCACAGATATAGTCTCCTACCTTAATAAAGCTTCCTTGGTTTTATCATAAATTCTATTCTATCTTGTGACCTTCTCTATGAAGAACCATTTTCTAAATTATACAATAAATATAAATATTATAAATATAGTATTAGTCGTGTATGTTGACTATGATGTATTTGTATTGCTAAAACACTACAATCAACAAGTGTGACCTTCGAATCTCCTTGTGAGGCCCTCATGCTGGCCATTACTGGGGGCACCTAACACCTAATTCAGGGGGCAGGGTTCATGTGATGTTCCTTTGGGGCTTGCAGGCTGTAGCTGTTGGAAGCATAGGAAGAAAAAAGCTTCTGATTGGTGGCTACGGATGCATGGCTGTTACCCAGATGTTGCTTACCATCACCCTTAACATGCAGGTAGTAAGACTCCAACCCAATGCCATTAAAACAACATCGCTGCAACCACACACATCCATGTGGAATCACCTGCCCCTCACTTCCAGAGGAAAGGCACCAGTCAGGAAGGTATCAGAATCAGAATCAGAGTTAATTTTATTAAATCATATTGTTCAAGTACACAAGAGTAACATTTTTAGGCTTAGTTCCTCAACAGCCACATAGCAGCAAAAATACAAGATAAAGTAAATAAAGATAAGTAAAAATGATATATATATATACAGTGGGGCAAAAAAGTATTTAGTCAGCCACCAATTGTGCAAGTTCTCCCACTTAAAAAGACGAGAGAGGCCTGTAATTTTCATCATAGGTAAACCTCAGCTATGAGAGACAAAATGAAAAAAAAAATCCAGAAAATCACATTGTCTGATTTTTTAAGAATTTATTTGCAAATTATGGTGGAAAATAAGTATTTGGTCATCTACAAACCAGCAAGATTTCTGGCTGTCACAGACCTGTAACTTCTTCTTCTTTAAGAGGCTGTTTACCTGTATTAATGGCACCTGTTTGAACTCCTTATCAGTATAAAAGACACCTGTCCACAACCTCAAACAGTCACACTCCAAACTCCACTATGGCCAAGACCAAAGAGCTGTCAAAGGACACCAGAAACACAATTGTAGACCTGCACCAGGCTGGGAAGTCTGAATCTGCAATAGGTAAGCAGCTTGGTGTGAAGAAATCAACTGTGGGAGCAATTATTAGGAAAAGGAATACATACAAGACCACTGATAATCTCCCTCGATCTGGGGCTCCATGCAAGATCTCACCCTGTGGGGTCAAAATGATCACAAGAACGGTGAACAAAAATCCCAGAACCACACGGGGGGACCTAGTGAATGACCTCCAGAGAGCTGGGACCAAAGTAACAAAGGCTACCATCACTAACACACTACGCCGCCAGGGACTCAAATCCTGCAGTGCCAGACGTGTCCCCCTGCTAAAGCCAGTGCATGTCCGGGCCCGTTTGAAGTTTGCTAGAGAGCATTTGGATGATCCAGAACAGGATTGGGAGAATGTCATATGGTCAGATGAAACCAAAATAGAACTTTTTGGTAAAAAGTCAACTCGTCGTGTTTGGAGGAGAAAGAATGCTGAGTTGCATCCAAAGAACACCATACCTACAGTGAAGCATAGGGGTGGAAACATTATGCTTTGGGGCTGTTTTTCTGCCAAGGGACCAGGACGTCTGATCCGTGTGACGGAAAGAATGAATGGGGACATGTATCGTGTACCTATTTTGAGTGAAAACCTCCTTCCATCAGCAAGGGCACTGAAGATGAAACGTGGCTGGGTCTTTCAGCATAACAATGACCCCAAACACACCGCCCAGGCAACGAAGGAGTGGCTTCGTAAGAAGCATTTCAAGTTCCTGGAGTGGCCTAGCCAGTCTCCAGATCTCAACCCCATAGAAAATCTTTGGAGGGAGTTGAAAGTCTGTGTTGCCCAGCGAAGGCCCAGAAACATCACTGCTCTAGAGGAGATCTGCATGGAGGAATGGGCCGAAATACCAGCAGCAGTGTGTGAAAACCTTATAAAGACTTACAGAAAACGTTTGACCTCTGTCATTGCCAACAAAGGGCATGTAACAAAGTATTGAGATGACCTTTTGTTATTGACCAAATACTTATTTTCCACCATAATTTGCAAATAAATTCTTTAAAAATCAGACAATGTGATTTTCTAAATTTTTTTTTTCATTTTGTCTCTCATAGCTGAGGTATACCTATGATGAAAATTAGAGGCCTCTCTCATCTTTTTAAGTGGGAGAACTTGCACAATTGGTGGCTGACTAAATACTTTTTTGCCCCACTGTATATATATAAATAAGTATAAATGTGAATGTAGTGAATGGCATGTGTAAATAAATACTCCATTTGTCTCTTGTTCCCCAGGATCATGTCAAGTGGATGCCTTACTGCAGCATCGTCCTCATCTTCCTCAGCATCTTCTCCTTCTCCTGCGGCCCCTGTAGGTCATACAAAACACCTCAATCTATCTATAAAACATCATATGCTTATGGCCTGATTGTATTGTATATGTGTGTGGTCATTAGTTTGGTTTGGTTTTGGTTCAGCGGGAGTGACCATGTCTCTGCTGGCGGAGTACTTCACCCAGTCCTACAAACCGGCGGGCTACGCTCTGGCCTGCAGCATCAACTGGATCGGTCTCTTTGTCGTGGGGATGGTCTTCCCTCTCCTTGTGGTAGGTCTGGCACTGCCCAATGCGGGACATTACCACACAGGCCTCACACCATATGCAGTAATGTTGGATGTTTCCTGCTGCTCATCATTGCTTGTTGTTTTTGTGTTTCTGTTTCTGTTTGTTCAGACCCATCTGAAAAGCTTTTGTTTTCTGATTTTCCTGTTCTTCACCATCGCCCTTGCAACGTTTGTATGGTTCAACGTTCCTGAAACCAACAACTTATCTCCCCTGGAGATACAGGAAGCGTTTCGCAAGATGCACACTAAGACTGAAAAGGGTGGTGGGCCTGCTACACCCTGTGGAACGACCGATAATGAAATACATGGTCTGAAGTGTCAGACCAAACTCTGACGGCATGTGTTTCTATGTTATGTTTATATTATAGTGAAACTGGAGTGACATGGTGGAACTGGAAGGGTAATGACCTAGGGTTATCACCAGTAGGCCTACGCTCTGGCCTTCTGCCAACTGTTTATTTAGCCCAGCCTATATCTATGACAATCATCTAAGAGTACGACCTACAAATATGTTCACAATAACAATTCCTGAATATCACGTCATCTCGATATAAATGACGATTTGTTACTATTGGATTTGGTATTTTTTTTTGCACTAATGACATGCCAATTTATAGTACAAGTATTAAAAGGAGACAACACATTTTATATTAATAAATACAAATTGTGTAGTTGACGATAAAGCCTTATTATTGTTCAAACATAAGCATAATCAAGCATTATTCGCACATTGGCCTACCCAACCGCCCAATGCGTAATTCCTCGGCCCCTTGGCATCTGTGCGCCTCTGATAACATAATCTGGGGGTTGAAGTGAGGCGATGAGCGTGCTTCAGAGCAAATGTACGTACATGAGAGTTTCACAGAGGGGTGTAACCCCGTGCGTGTGTCGTCAGGGAACCACCAGCAAAACGAAACGACGTCTATTATAAAAGTGGCAAACGTCAAAGTCGCGAATGCCTGGCCACACTGGAGGGGCGATCGCAGACGACAGATGGAACTTTTAAACTCCGAATTTGGGGGGGGAATCCTGCAGCTGCTGGAAGAGAGTTCAGAGCTGGACAGCGATCCGCAAATCATCCCACATGGCACTAAACCACACAGAGCCCTACATCAAACGTAAGCCACTCACGGTGTAATGTATGAATCAGTCTATAGAGACCTGCATAAGATCTTCCTTTTATTTATTTATATATGCATGAATACAATGAAATCGAAATGTGCTATTTCATGTACCCAAATGCCTCTGGCAAATGGTAATAGCTAAACGGCACACAACAGTGTGGATAAGACTCCAAAGCTAATGAAACATCTATTGAGTGTACCTGTTGAACATGAACTCTATCTCTTGTTGACTTGATAGGTGATTGCCATTGATGTGTTGAGCAAGATGTCAACTCAACAAGAGACTGTGTGAATTATTCAGAGAAACCAAATCCACAGGGCTAGGAATGTGTCACGAGGCTACTGCAGAGTATGGGTCTACCATAGCAGACCTCCCTCCATGGGCGTCCAATCTGACCCAAACCTAGAATTGATAAAAGAAAAGTAAGTGTATTTCAGTGTAACTGAAATATCCTAGTGATTACTAAGGAGGATATACGATTCTGAATTTATATTTTTAGACTCCTAGTAGACATGGACTATTACTAACTAGTAGATTAGGACTATTACCCAATCACTAGTAGACTATGACTATTATTAACTATACTAGACTAGGACCTATAGCTCTTAAGTGGAGGATAGTATATTTTTTATAGTATCAAACAATACGGTCTGAATAGAGTTAAGGAGGCCTTAAGCCTGAACCTTAAGTGTTATGCCCGCCCACTTGCGTTCAGTGTCACCACTACAACAAAATGTCTGTTTAGGTCATAAGATGCATGTTTGCAATGGGGGAAACACATTTTGTTTTCGAATGCATAATATGTCAGGGGACATGAGATCAAAGTTTCAGAGTTGGCCTGCGTGTTCCTTGTTTTTTTCCAGGGTGTTTGTCAACAGAAATCTGACGCTGGAGAGCATAAAGTGTTTTGGGTTCGACATGGATTACACCTTGGCAAGTACGTCGGCTCCCCTACGTACGTCTGAAAACACGGAACGCTTTCCAAGTTTATCTTACCTGTGATGCTTTCCACTGTCTGTCTGTCTGTCTGTCTGTCTGTCTGTCTGTCTGTCTGTGTGTCTGTGTGTGTGTGTGTGCCTGTGGGGGTCTGTGTTTTGGTGTATATATTTGTGTATGTGTACATATGTGCATTTGTGTTTGTGTGTGTTTTGTGTTTGTCTGCGTGTGTGTGTGTGTGTGCAGTGTATAAATCTCCTGACTTCGAGAGTATGGGCTTTGAGCTGATCAGAGACAGATTGGTGTCCGTCGGCTATCCTCACGAACTCGTGCGCTACAAGTATGACCCCAGCTTCCCAACGCGGTGAGTTCAGCCCTTCCATGTCCGTGCTACTCAAGGCCTTTACGCGCTTCCTGCGTCAGGACGGTCTTGTGGGTGGTGACCAATCAGTGTATTATTGGTCCTGGGCCGAAAAAAACCTCCAGAGGTTGGTCACAGGTTGGATTTTCATGCCCACAGTAAAATAGGAAAGACGCCTAAACTTACCTGCTCCTTAATGACTTGGATATAAGTCTCTATGGGAAAAAAGTGTCTGCTTGAATGAATAAATAATCGTCAAGTGCCTATCAAATAAGAAATTTATGGTGCACTCATTTCCACCCAATCTTCTGTTATGAAAGTGTAGCACTTATCCCTTCCATATGCCACCTAGGAGGCTTTAATGGGCACCGCTGACACCGAGACAGGTTGAGGATGTGAACAAAACTGGTTTAATGTACTGTTGGAAATTCGTTGAAATCTTGCAGAGCAGGTGTTTAATGCTGCCATGTCCTGGATCTCCCTGTTTTGATTGGTGACTCCTGGTTTAACCAGTGCAGGCTTGTCTAATGCACTACAGGTGGTGAGCCTCACCCAGCCCCAGAGTCTAATCATTCTGACACGGGCCATGTGAGGCTGCACAAACCAGACATCAACCGCACACACTCCACAGACAGCTGTCTCATTTCAATATGAGCTTGTCAACCAATTGTCTTCGTTCTGTCTCATAGTGGTCTAGTGTTTGACACCAACTACGGAAACCTGCTCAAAGTAGATTCAAACGGAAACGTTCTACTCTGCAGTCACGGCTTTAACTTCCTTCCCAAGTAAGTTCCCCTAGGTCACCCAGCCCTGTACTTTATGCCATTAAAAGGACAACTAGACCTCCCTTGTTTTCATTCGTGGCCTGTAGGGCAGCCGGCTCCCCTGTTAACGCCTTATCAGTTCAGTTTCAATAAGCAGAGGACAGATGTGTTGCATCCCAGCTTATCCGCAGGGGGTAACCCTTTTAAGGGACTGACATTGTTCACGGGTTCACGGCATGTACACGGTAGGGACGCGAAGTCTTGAGACTGAGCCTTTCATGTTCCAGCCGTCCGTGTCCCATATTCTTTGTTGTTTGACTGCACTTCATGTAAAATACATGAACAAATTCATGTTTTCTTCATGTATTTTTTTCTCAAAGATACCAAACAATAGACAAAGACAAGGGAACACAAGGGATAGGGCCCGAACTGTTACAGATATTAAAATAATAAGATCTTTAAGCTGTAAGCACATGCTTATGTTTGCTATTGGCTAAGTGCCATTGAATAGTTTAATTAAAATAAAATGTAAATATAAAAAGAAGGATTATCCCATTCTTCTTTATACAATCCACTCTGTAGTTCTTATAATTGACGGGTATTTTGCTGATTGTGTTCATGTTTGTGTCCCAGAGAGGCCATTAAGGACTACTACCCTAACGAGTTCATTCAGAGAGGCGACATCGATCGCTTCTATACCCTTAACACTCTCTTCAATCTCTCAGGTAAACGCCTGCACCCCTTCGGCCATTTAAGAAGATCTGTGAAAAACAATCGATCTTTGCAATGGAACTTATAATGTAGCTATTATTTGGGCTCATCTCCACAATTAAAGTTGCAATCAGCAATTTTGCAGATCAACTGTTTTGATTAAATTGTGTTTTGATTGAGTCTCATTGTTCTCGTACATTAGCTTCAATAGCAATGGCCCCTATAAACAAATACATGAGAACCATGAGACTAAATCAAAACACAATTTAACCAAATCAGTGGATCGGCCAAATTGCTGATTGCAGCTTTAACTGAATTAATTATAACAAATCTAGAGAATGACTTTCACTATGTTAATAGATTTTTTATTGGGATTTCTTCCCAATAATTCTGTCCCACCAACCCCCCTTAAGAAAATGACTGTGGCCGTCATCTAGCGATAACTGTAGCTACAATTCAAGCCACTAGAGGCTGCTAGAGGGACAATTTACATAGTGCAGCTTAAATGAAAGTAACTCACGATCACATTTCTACATTGCTGCTACAGAGACGTATCTCTATGCTTGCCTGGTAGGATTCTTCACCCGAGCAAAGAGATACACAAAGTGAGTATGTACCTTATTTTATACTCTTTACATCCGTATTAATATTAATTAAAGTAGTAGTTTTTCAAACATAACAATAACATATGTTGGGTAATATGCTTCAGCCAACTAACGGGTTTCCAGCACGGAGACCTCTTCATGTCCTTCAGAACTATGTTTCATGATGTGAGAGATGCCATGGACCATATTCATGAAACGGTATGAAATCAAATCATTTGCTTCTTGAAATCAGGAACTTTCTGATTTATTTTTCATTTATTTTATCAAAACCTGCATGTAATACGGTTTATGTTTTAATGGTTGTTTGTGTTCACACAGGGCATTCTGAAGGAGAGGACCCTGAAGAATCTGGATAAATTTGTTATTAAAGATGTAAGTTTAAGATAAACATAGCTATAGGTGTTTGATACTTTTCCACGTAGATGTGAGGTGCTTGTAGATTCTAGATTACGTTCTTGTTTATATAAATTGGCTTTCCGACTTGGTTCCCTTCTTACAGCCAAAAATTCCAATACTTTTGACGAGAATAAGGGAGGTAGCCAAAGTATTTCTGGCCACCAATAGTGACTATGGATACACTGAGGTAGGTTCCCAAAAGTATCTACATAAATCCCCAAATCCCCCAAATTCGATTTATTAAATACAAAGATTAACATTTTAAACTGGCTCACATTTTCCACATATTTTCTCATTTCTTTCCCCAAGGCCATAATGACATATTTGCTGGAAAATGGCACAAAGGTAAAAGTGAAAAGTGTTCTGTAAAGTAGGCTAACTTTCATCGGCATGTTTTCGACGAGCTACCCTGAAATCTCATGTGGACAATCTTCCTTCCAGCCTGGTAGTCACAAAAAAACCTGGCGTTCGTTCTTCGACCTCATCGTGGTGGATACGAGGAAGCCCCTGTTCTTCGCAGAGGGCACCTTACTGAGACAAGTGAACACGGTATGGAGGTTTCACTCTGCTGCTATTGGAGACGTTAGCTGAGGTTGGAGATACGTAAAGAAGGAGCCACAACGGGCTGTCCTGTTATTTGAAAATTATGTATGCAATGTTATCTAACCGAAAGGAGGCCCGGTTTGATTACCACTACCGAAGAACATTCTGTTATAACTGGCCCCACTGGAGTATTTTACCCCACTTGTACTGCACTTACCATCGAATGATTACAAATGGGTTACTTTCATCTATAGCCTTATTGTTGTTATCGGCTTAATCAGCTGAAATTAGAATATTCTTCCATGGCGCTTTGAGCAGCTTGTTTTTGCGTTTTCAAGGAAACATCTGGTGGATTGTTCCATTTGACTTTGGTTAATGTTTGATTTTAAGCGCATTGTTTCAAAACTGTTAAAAGGCAAGAGTCCCATTATTAAAAACAAATTCACACCTTGGAACGTTATTGACCAATTAGCATCAGGTACTAAGAAACTCTGTCATACAAACTCTCATCTCCTATCTGTCTGTTCTGGTCCTCAGGACAATGGGATGCTCCGTATTGGGACTTACACTGGGGACCTTCAACATGGAACTGTGTACTCTGGAGGTTTGTGTGTGTGTCTGTCTGTCTGAGTGTGTGTGTGTGTGTGTGTGTATTTCCATGTATAATAAGCAAAATAAATAAATAATGGGAATTTTACAGACCAAAATGATGTCATACATCTGCAGCCAAGTCTTATTTTGATTATCTACCAAGAGAAAAAATCAAGCAAATAATTATGCATTCACTGGACTGTAGGGAATTGTCATCAAATTACAAATTAAATCAACTAAGAATAGTGCATTCTATCCTAATCCCATACGTGTGTTCGCCTGTACACAGGCTCATCAGACATCATCGTTGACCTGCTGGACATGAAGGGTGAGGACATCCTCTACGTGGGGGACCACATCTTCGGGGACATCCTGAAGTCTAAGAAGCGTCAGGGCTGGAAGACCTTCCTGGTGGTCCCGGAGCTCACTGACGAGCTGAGGGTGTGGAAGGACAAGAGAGGTGAGACAGAACAACCCCTTCGTCATCCTCATGCTCATCATCATCACACCTTGGATGCTTTATCTGACATGAGATTGATTGGTTCTGTATAACCGTCTGTCGCTTTTGTTTGCTGTCTGTCTGCCTGCCTGTTTGTCGATTTGTCTGTCTGTGCCTGCTTGCCTGTTGTTTTGCATGTATGTTTGTGTGTCTGACTGATGGGTCTGTCTGAATGTCTGTCCATCCGTCTGTCCTGTCTGTCTTTCTGTCTGTCTGTCAATCTCTCTGTCTGTCCGTCTGTCTGTCGGCCATCCGTTCCTCCAGATCTGTTTGAAGAGCTGAAGCATCTAGACATCTACCTGGCGGAGCTCTATAAGTGAGTCCATGAGGATCTGTCTGACCTGTTCAGTGGATCTTGAGATAACTCACATGGGTCACACACGTCTCTCTGTGGGATTTCCATTTTATTTTTCAGGCATCTGGACAGCGGCAGCACAGAACGCCCAGACATCAGCTTCATTCAGACCCGGGTGAAGGTATGTTTGAACAGATATTCTCACAGTGCATGTCACTCACCTAGAGCTGACGGATGGCACTGCCGTTTCTAACACATTACACTTAAACAAAAGCCCTTAAATCTTACCTATTGCACCGTTAATACTTCTTGGCAGATATCTGAGTTAACCATCCGAAAACATTCTCAGGAGTAATTGTTAAGCAAGGATTCAGTGATCCTTATAGAAACAATTCCAGCTAGACAGCCTGAAACATGCAGGTTATTGCAAGCTGTTATCTTCCTACTCCAAACTCCTAATTATATACTTACCTCAAAGGCATTTAATCGGATACCAGACACACAACTAAGCCTCCTTTTGAAAACAGAAGGTTTGCTTGTTTGAAGTGTGATTACTATGCACTAAATAGCACCACAGCTATTTACTTAATGCTGTTATCTAGAGCATCTTACATTAAGTTGAAATAGCATCAAGGAGCTGGTAGGGCAGGTAGACAGGTAGATCATGTAGGCTTGCGGCTCCAGCATGCCCTCAGGTAGGCCTCGGACATCGGCGATCAAACCCAGTTCAGCCACTCGTATCCTCCCCCTTGGTTTCCTACCGTCCTTCCGCAGGTGGTGACCCACAAGATGGACTCGTCCTACAGGCAGATGGGAAGTCTGCTGCGCAGCGGCTCTAGACAGACTCTGTTTGCCAATCAGCTGATGCGGTACGCCGACCTGTACTCCTCCAGCTGCATGAACCTGCTCCACTACCCCTTCAGCTACCTGTTCATGGCCCCGCCCGTCCTGGTCAGTGCCCCCTCTCTACTGGCCCTGTTTGGTTCTTCATCTCCATTCAGCAGGATGGGGGAAACGGTTTTTGAATAGAGATGTTTTCTGTCTTAAAAGGTTCTGGGCACATTGTGCCTTTTGGTTAACAGATTGGGTTTTCCATTTTTTTTTTTTTGGGTTTTCCATTTTTTGAATGCAGGTTTTTTCCTCGTGTCAACACAGCCATGATAGATTCACACGATCAATACAAAAGTACACAATGCAATGATGGATTCTTTCAGATGCCGCATGAGTGTTTAGTGAAGCCCCACGGTGACTCCCCTGCAGTGCAGCTCGCCCTCACCAATTACATCCGCAAGAGCTGCTCCGACAAGGTGAGACCGCCACAGAGTCCCTCTGCTGGTTCCTGGGTCCCATTTGGTTATATTTATATGTGAGAAAGACTCTGAATTCACTATGAATCCACAATCCTTTGGATTAAAGTGTCCATTTAAGTACCAATAATTAATAGTTCAACATTTAACATTTATTAACTTATTTTCTTCTGCTCCTCTTAAGACCAGCGAGCAGAGCAGTACAGAAGGTTCCGAGGAGTGAGGTGAACTTGCTGTATTCGCTTTTTAAAGTTAACTTATTGTGCCACCTGCTGGATACATATTCGTATGTTTATCATGTTTACACTATTTATACTGTGTGTAATGTAATATATATATATATATATATATATATATATATGTGTGTGTGTGTGTGTTTGCATGTGTGTATAAATGTGTGTGTGTATACATACATTACATTGTGTGTATGTATTACATACAAATATATATATACATATATTCCAAAGGAGTTCGATTCCATGGCTTTTCAACATGTATTTACATATGATTCGTATTGTATTGTTCTTTTTTCTTGTTGAATTAATAATGTATTTCAAAAAAAAATTATTATTGACCTCTAAGCCAACAACACATGGAAACCCATTATACTATCTTTTTTCTTTTAAAGCATTTTTCAATTCGTACTCAATCAATTTGATTTTGTCTTTCTTTTAGTTGTAATTATTATTCCTATAATTTATCCTTTATCCTACATTGCTGTTATAACCATGTTATTCTGTTCTCAATTCACGTACATTCGAGACATAAATGTGTGTCTGGAGTCACCCGGCGAGGACGGTCTCCATGGAAACCTAACGTAATGATGTCATGTAGGACACGTAACAATGTTGTTAGAATATAAACACACACACACACACACACACGCACACACACACACACACACATACACACACACACACACACACACACACACACACACACACACACACACACACACAGACACACACACACACACACACCCACACAGACACACACACACACACACACACACACACACACACACACACACACACACACACACACACAATGATTCTCTCAAATTATCTCAGAATACAAACAGAATATTTTGGCTGGGAGTGGAACTCTCTAACCAAAAGACTATAGGTCCGTATAAACGTGGTAGGGCTTGGTTGGCTGATCAGATTTACACTGCTTCACCCTGGCATGGCCTGTTCGGTGGTAGGCCCTATGACAGGTTGAAGCGTCTATGGAGATACGCAGTTAATCCTTTAATGAGCGCTATACATTAAGGCTTATGTATTATATATCCTGACCACTAGGGGGCACTGTTCAACCATGCAGGAGTATAAATCCTGTTTCCCCATAAGGGCTGGAACATCGTGACGTCTTATTGCAATGATCGCCTCCATTTTTGAAGTATAGGATCATAAGAATGATAAAAAATCATTCATAGAAATGATATAAATCATTATTAGGATTAATGGTAATAATAGTGTTTTGGTCATTGTTATGTAATTAATCGTGAAATTGTTTGTCCTGATATTGACATTTGACATTTTTGTATTCGAAACTGCCAAAGTTTTTTATCTTGCGTGATGAGTCAAAGAGGACGAGATTAGTAGCCTACTCTGAGTAGCCTACTCTCAAAATGGCGGAGTGTCGCCAACAGAAAACCAATGATGCATAGTACTATATCTTATTTTATGTATAAGCCTTATTCATTTGACGGGGAAAGTAGTGAAAACGGTTGCCATCAAAGTCCATGACAGTAAACATTAAAGAATAAACTGAAAACTGAAGTGCCCTAAGTGGACTGGTAATGTGAAAAAACGACATGCTCCACTATGTTAATACTGAAATGCTGCCTAGGCTCTGCTGAGTAGCACCAAGTAGACGTCATCGTGGCACAAAACCGAAGGTCGCTGCAATAATTCTCAACAAACACACACACAACCCGACAAACACACACTGTAGCCTATCTCTTTTTATCTTCGTCTCTTGTAAGTTGCGCACCTTGTTTCCCTAACTACTGAGAACCTGTCGCACAGGACAGAACAGGTAACTCGGTGTGGGGCCAGGGGTGTCCGCTGTAGGCTGTATCATGGATATTATGCATTAATGTCCATGTAAAGAAGGCCTACAGCTTGTTCCCAGTCTCGTCCGCAGAACGTTGCGCCACCCAAGAAACGTGACTAATTCGCCGTTCACCGGTTCCTGCATCACACCTCGGATCTGGATCATTACAATCACGGGAGAGGAGGGCTCATTAAGTTGGGACGTGTCCTCTCACTAGAAATACTTTGGTTTGTGTGCTACAGATGCGTCAAGTAAATAGTTCGTTTTTTTTCGCACTATAAACGTTCACTCTAGGTAACTTAACCATCCACCAATACCACTTGTTTTATTATTGGAAAGATATACTAAGATAAAAGCAACTTAATCTTACAAATCTGAGTCACTGAGACTTATGAAGAAAAGCTGTTTTGCATTTGAATGTAAATCAGAGTTAAGATTGATGAGGGTGTATTTAGTTTTAATTAGGTTACGATTTTTATGCATTTTTTTATTCATATCTTCATATTTATATGATTATTATATTTCCCACCAAACAGGATATTTGAATTATGTTTTTGTAACTCTGTCAAGAAAACCACATTGAGGCAATTTAATAAAACATACAAACTCTTTATTGAAAAAGCGAGTTTCAGGGAATATACAGAATACTTCCATGCAAATATTGAAACATTCGATTTGAACAAATAACCACCAGTTCATGTAGCTGAACACACACAACCTCAAGCCTTAACCCACACAATATCCCCTCCTCCAAAAAAAAACCTCAACCATGAATGTAAGGCCAATCTGTGTGTTATACGTGGACCTGCTGGAATGTACGTTCTGCATATTTCCTGAAGGCTGGTTCTCATTACCTCATGAGCTCATTTTCTGCAGCTTAGTGTAAAGTGATGCTCTGTTTTAAATTCTTCCAGAAGTGCTATACTAGATATGTTGCTGTGACTCGTAGCTCTTCCCCCGTCAGATGTCTGCCCCCCCCCCCCCCCCCCCCTCCCCTCCCCTCCCCCAATTCCTCACATTCCAGGATTTCCCAGAAAGCATTGCAAGCAAGCCTAAACAAGTCACGTTCTTCTCTCTGGGAGAATTTCACACAGTCAAGTGGCGTTTGAGTTAGCTTAGCGACACCATGTTGTCTGCCACGGACATGGGGATCAAACACACGACTTTCTGTGAGTCACCTCTCACCATTCTAAGCTTCCAGGTGGATGCGCTTCAGAGACACCATATGCACACCCGAATAAGAGTACTCAAAACCAAATGTTACAACACATCATCTGTGACACAACTGTTGCCAAAGATGTGGTAGCTCTTTTCTTTTTATATATTACTTTTTGACAAAACCTGCATTATCTAGACAATTTTTTAACCCGATACAACGTCAACAACAAACTGTAGCTTCTTACTATAGCAAACAGACAGTGTGTGTGTGTTTGAGTGTGAGTGTGTGTGTGTGAGAGAGAGAGAGAGAGAGAGAGAGAGAGAGAGGCGAAAAGAGGAGACGAGAGATTCAAAGAGAGACTGTGTGTGTGTGTGGTGGGGGGCTGCTCCCTACATTCCTACCAAGGGCCCCTCCCCCGCCGAACTGCCACCATGAGGATGCTAACACATCTTTCACTCTTTACTCTTCTACTGTCTCTCTACTATTACAGACAATGTTCACACACAACACAAATAACAATAAGACAACAGAGAATTTAAAGCAACCGAAAATATTAATATGAAGTCAAATTTGGACTGAGTATTATAATTACACTAACTGATTTTTGCTTTTATATAAGCAAGTAAGATACGTTTGTTGGCTTTTTCACGCATTTGCCTTGATTTTCTTACTTTGTTCTACATTTTACTGTTGGTGTGTCTGCCGTGCCTGACGTGTTACACATGAACAGTACATATTGTTACGACATATGACTTCTACTCAATTTCTTTAACAAAATTTATAAACAAAAGTCCTTCTCTGGCCCAAACCGTTTCCGTGGTGTTATACAGGGGGTGGGTTTGAGTGCTGAGGCTAAATGCTATGACAATACTATTGCACTGCTAGAATAGATGGTACAGTAGTGCAACATTGTCAAAGCACCTGACCTCAGCATGTGTCAGCACACGGCCATGCAGCCATTCTCCATGGCCCATGCTAAAATCACATTTACATAAGCTACGCTCCACACACACACACACACACACACACACACACACACACACACACACACACACACACACACACACACACACACACACACACACACACACACACACACACACACAGAAGCACACGTGCACATGCTTGCACACACACATTCCAATGAGGGGACAATCATGAAATGTTTAAACGTATTCAAAGGAAAACGAATGAGTATGTTTCTAAGTTATTGTTTTTTCGCTTTACCATAAGAAATGTCTGCTTTGCGAAATGGCTGGAGTAAAACATATATGTTTAAAGGGTTTGAAGTCCTGTCATTATTCAAATGCAGACATTTTTGCCAATGAGAGAAACGTTTTAAACCAGCTGCTTTTAACCTAGAGATCAGTTACCTTTTGCAATAAGAAGAGAGAGAGAGAGAGAGAGAGAGAGAGAGAGAGAGAGAGAGAGAGAGAGAGAGAATATCAAACATTAAAAGCACACAGTTGTATATAAATTTAATCCTTACAGGTCTTGGCCCTATGTGTGTGCTGCCTGATGTAAGTGTATGTGTGTGCTGCAGGAAGTAAGAGAGGTGTTTGTGTATGTGTGTCTCAGTTTCATCAGCCAATGCCCTTTTAATATTGCACTACTCATCTCAACGTCCAGTAGTGCAAGAGGAAAAGGGCAGAGGACGACAACATGACGACTCCCTTAGCTTCTCCTGCACCCCTTCTGTCCTCACTACGTCTCGTGTCAGCGCTACGTTAGCTTATGGTGACGCTGGGTCAAATTACAAGGCAATTACACCTCCAATGAACAGTGTGCTTTGATTTTGAAATATGAAAAATAACGGAGGATGCATCCAAAACGTCGTAGTCAAATCTAGGTCCGTGACGTGTTGGTCCCTGTTAATCTATACTCGAGTAATTATTTTTTTCCTAGTGAGAGAGATCTATATTTATAAAATTGTACAGAATAATAATGATTATAATTTAAGCATAAGAGTTCAATCGAGTTTTAGCAAATGAAAACTTTGTAGCCTACACAGTTGTCTGGTATCGTGGCTGTAAACCTGCATCCGAAACAAATCCACCGTAACGGCTGACAGATCCACGACTTCCAACATCCATGACTTCCACATTTAACAGGCTTACTAAGGTTCCTTTACAAATTAATCTCACAAGTTATTTCGATCCACTTTGCAATTTGGATGCAAGTTGTGATCACCCAAAGAGAACAGGATATCGTATAGGAGCCTATAGAGGAGGAAATGGGAGGATCAAAATGGGGGATATTTTCCAAACGTTTTGCAGCCTATAGGGCAGTTAGGCCAAGACAAAACACGCATTATGGCTTATTAAAAAGGAGAATCGGTTATTAACTCATTCTTAACACAACGTGTGAACAAATCAAATGAAATAGCCTACGGTGCATTAAATAAAAAACTTAAAACAATATATGCATTCCAATTTAAGTGCCATTACTTCATTAAACCTTGCATAGACAGACCAAGGCTTTTCCAACTTTGCGTTATAACACATCAATAATGCATCGGAAATATCCTACAAGCATCTCTGGATAATGTAGACATTACCGAGCATGGTCGAAACGGTTGCTCTGACCAGAGTGGTCTCTGTAGCGTCCTCTCGATCTGGAGCCTTTACGTTTTCTCCGCCATATCACAAATCTATAGGTTAGGCCTGGAAGCCTCCGCACGTCTGAGGCGCTCCTCCGCGAGACGTCCGCGGCCGAGGAGCGACGACTTGTTAGATTGCACGAGGAGAAACATCAAATAAAATAGCAGCCGTGCATTCAGCTCGCGAGATTACAATTAGGCGATGTAAACGCCACGCGAAGATTTGCACGGCGTTCTGTCGAACGTTTCGTTAAATCGTTTTAAGTTTAACGGTAAAAACGTGCGAATGCGCATCGCACACGTTTGAGGCAAGACCATTTCGGTTGTTTTTTCCTCTTAAGTCGAATAATAATTAAAACTTCGTCGTCGAACTTACGAATGCAACTCCGAGTGGCCCCCCGAATGCATGAATAGTAACCTCGCCAAGGGAGGGACAATTTGTTACAGGCGGAGAAAAAAAAAGAGAAGAAGCAAAAGTTACACATAAAACAAGAAAACAAATCCTCTCCACAAACCACACACAACGGTCCGCTGGTTCTGAATTCACGCCTTCGTCTTCCCCAGGAGGGGAACGTTTACAATCATTTCTGCAGAGCTGGAAGATAAAATCGCCAATCTTCATGCACAACCTCACGGCCTTCTAGATCCGGACTCCATCTTTGACTACTTGACATTCAGAGGCTGCTGGAGCACATTCCTGGTTTGCATGCCTCCCGCTGATTGGCCTCTTCCTGCGCTAGTCTTTGCTATATGATAAGCTATTGGTTTGGTTTCAGCCTGTTCAACATGTTCAAGGGACACACGATTGGTCGCGTTGGGAGCGTCATCGCACACTGAATGCCTGATTAACTGTCTTCCATTCACAAATTTCTCGTCATCTGTTCACTTTGAGGCAACCATATCCCCTGTTTCGCCCGACAATTTACTTTGCGCTTTTGTAAGAGGAAATTATTTGTCTGGGTGGCTACCAGAGGATGTGTATTATATTCTCTTTTTCAGCCCAGAGACTCTTGAATGCAACTGGAGCTGTTACCCAAGACATTCGCTGCACATCCGAAACGATTTACTTAACACATCGACAGTCTCTTCCATATTTCAAATGGATAAGTCCAAAACCACATTGTGTGTTGTGCTACCGATTCGTCTGCAATTCATTTTTGCTTCGACACATAGTTGCACTATGTCAGCCTATATGTGCACACGATTCGCAATGTCCGTACCAGCAGCGTCCACATAAAGCCATTCAATTCCACTTCTTGGTGTCATTTGGCGCGCAGTCTAACCGGCACCTGTTATAGTCTTAGTTTTGTTGGACTACTCAAACAGCAGCGATCCGTGATTAATCAATGGATCCTTTGGACACTTTGATGGCGTTTTGTGGACAGCAGCGGAGGCGGTCTCTCAGGGCGAGGTTTTGATTGACACGCAGACAAGAGTAGCGGGCTGTGAAATCTGGCATTCCTGGTCAGGGGAGCTGAAATAATAGCATTGTCCAGAGGGAGAGGGCCCACTCTTCAGGCCACACACAAACACACACACAAACATACACACACACACACACACACACACACACACACACACACACACACACACACACACACACACACACACACACACACACACACACACACACACACACACACACACACACAATCCAACCATCCCACCCCTGGCCAGAAGAGATCTGATTGTTCAGCCAGTCGGCAAAATATGTTTGATCTATTAAGGCGGAGGGGGGCCATGATGAATTCAGGGTAGATTAATACCACCCCCCCACCCCCCATTAACTATTGGTGTTGACTTTCATACACTTCATTTAAACATTTGAGTGTCGGCTAGCTATAAGCTATTAGCTAGTATTTCAAAACCACTGTGTGATGGTGGATCATTTGTATTCCTAACTGATTTGGTTCTGGTATTATCATTACATACTCACTCTTTCAGCGGTACTAAGGACTACTGGAGAAGAGCTGACCATTCCTTTACATTTGATAACAAAGGTTATTACCTAGGCCTAATATAATTATTTCAAGACACACTATTATTCACATTATCACTCCATGATAGACAGCAGAAGAGCCAAGTGACTGTAACATATCCTACTATATCTCAATAGGCCCTTAAATGTCCTGCCTGGAAAATTGAAAAGATACAAAATAGCTCTCAATATTGTCCTTATAGATCATTTAATTATTATTAAGATCTTAACAAATGTAGGGGGCAATGTTATACTTTTCTAAAATGTAATTTACCACCAAAGAAAAATTTAATGACTGAATCGTATGAATTTGTAACAGGGACTTACTAGAAGTTAGTTGTTTAATTTAGAAGTACAAATTCATTTTATGTAACTCGCTGCAACTAGTTTAATTAAATAATATGCAGAAATAATTGAAACATACATAATTTATTTCATAATGTTAAGAATCATATATGGTATTACAATATAAGATAGACCTTCATTACAAATGCAAATATATTGATACTTGACATGAATTGATTCAACTTGTTCTAATTGGCTCTTTGTGTTTCTAAACATTAAATGCATAATTTCAAAATATATTTCGTAAGTAAGAATTTATAAGATTGAAATGAGTAATACATTAATGGAATTTGACTATTACCAAATTACAATTTATTCCTATTATTGTTAAGATTATAGCAAACCAATTCTTCTCCTTAGGTCCTTTTCATTCCAACATGTGTAATGGCCAGAAAAGTAACAATTTAATTTGGTTATTTAAAGCTGTATTTTGTTAAGTTTATTGTAATTTTCAGCTATTTTGGGACATTTTAAAGAAGCAGTAGTTGATACATTTCATATGACTGCTGCACAAAGTAAGCGACAAATTAACTAAAACTAATGAGCTTAAACATAAAACAATAGAGTTTGGGTTTGTGGGGTAAAATAGAACAAATATTTTGTAAAAGTTTTGTAACGAAATTAATGCTTTTCTGGACCACAACAAGTAAAACGTTGAGGTTCTACAACTCAAATAAATGGCTAAAGGTTGTCATGATTACACATTCCATGTTTATTTGGTTCAATATCTAAAATGTTAAGAACACATGGAGCTGTTTGTAAATTTGTAAAGGAGCCAAAATACCAACCCTCACAACCTAAACTAATGTATAGTATGTGCCTATGTATGTATGTACAGTAAAATGTATAAACTGTTAGCATGTGGTTCTTCTTACTGTGTATTTCGGGAGGGCAAAATTGGAGATGGGACAGCAACAAAAAAGAAGGACAAGTATTGTAACGCCACTCCATCTTGACATCTTGAACTTTTATTCTGGAAATCACCCTGGGGGGGAAGTGGTGGGTGGGGTTGTGGAGGGAGGATTGGGGGGGGGGGGGGGGGGGGGTTAACAATAGCCCACAAACAAACAGCTCTGAATGTGTTGATTCTAAACATTGTGGGGGAGAGAGAGAGAGAGAGAGAGAAGGGAAAGAGAGTGTGTAAGACAAAGAGAGAAAGACAGAGACAGACAGAAGGGAGAGAGAGACAAGGGAGGGAGGTAGAGAGACAGAAGGGAGAGAGAGACAGAAGAGAGAGACAGACGAGAGAGAGAGCAAGAGAGAGAGACAGGGAGAGAGGGCAAGAGAAAGGAGCCTCTTTTCAACATGGTAGCTATATTGTTCACACACCTCCCAGCCTCCATACCATCTGAAACACACCTCCTTTCTTCCTCTACCCTTTGACCCTTCGTCCCCACCCCCCTTTCTCCCTCCCCCAAACCTTTCTCGCCCAAACCACCAGCCCCCCCCCCCCCCCCCCCCCCTCTCTCTCTCTCTCTCTATTGAAAAAAGGTTAATCCAAGTGAAGATATCTATAAGTTCCTAAAACAACAGTATATGGTTTGCGTTTTCATTTGTGTTAAGGTTCGAAGTACATCAGAGGTGTGTGTACGATCGGTGTGTTTCCCTGTGTGTGTGCATGTGTGTGTGTGTGTGTGTGTGTGTGGCGGGGGGGGGGGGGGGGGGGGGGGGTACTCTCCCTACCCCCCCTCCGATGACTGATGTTAGGAGGCCCCCAGCACAGAGGCGCCCCTGAGCCCCATGCAGAGGGCAACCTCCCCCAGCTTCCCCCCTTCATGGAGACCCCGACTCTATGGATCCAGCAGGACATTCCAGCTGTCTGGGTGGCATGGTGTTCAGCAGCAGAACACACAGCTTCCAGGAGGAGTGGGGATGAAGGAGAGGAAGAGGAGCAGGAGGAAGGATAGGTAGAAGAGGGAGAAGAAGTAGAGGAAGAGGAGGAGGAAGAGGAAGTAGAAGAGGAAAGAGGAGGTGAAGAAGAATAGGAAGTAGAAGAGGGAGAAGAAGAGGAAGAATAAGAGGAGGAGGAAGAAGAAGAGGAAGGAGAAGAAGAATAGGTAGAAAATGAGGAAGAAAAAGAAGAGGAAGAGGAGGAGGAAGAAGAGAAGGGTAAGAAGAAAGAGAAGAGGCAGAAGGAGAGGGAGAAAGCTGGTTCCATGCGTTGAGACATATTGGCCATAAAGCAGGGGGCTTGGGTGTGTCTGGTCCTATAGGTTTTACAACGCAAAACGCTGCCAGCGCTTTCATCTGGCGGAGGCTAATTAAAACGTCAGCATGGTCGTACGTGCGCAAAGAGAGGACTAACTGGATTCAGAAAAAAACTCAACGACAATCCACAGAGCATGCGTCAAGAATCTAGCACTTTGGGAGGCTCCTGGATTGGATCGTATTTTAGTTAGAATCCCCAAAAAAATATGTGCCATTTTTACTTTCTGAACTGCGTCAATACTCCCCCAAGTGGTATTGAAGTTAAACCTTGGTGTAACTTGAGTATTAAAATCTAACCCCCTGAAATATGGCTTTTAAAATAATCTTGAATTGGATCTGACTGGTTTCACTACAACTGACATTGGTAATAAAATCAATTGCAGAGGTGGCTTCCATTTTTGGCTGTCAAAAGAACATGGGCTGTGAAGTTGAAAGAAACAAACAAAATGGAGGAACTAGCCAACCTAACTTCCTCACCCCCCCCCCCCCCCCCCCCCCCCACCCCACACACACATTCACAGTCCCCTCCCCCTTCCTTTAAATCAATCATTCATGATCCCAGAGGATCACTGTTCCTCATACACAATCTGCTAATGAGACATAGATTTTCCTTATGGACTACCAATAATTAAAACTCATGTGTCACGTCCACAAAGCACGACCCTGTAACGTCAAGACCAACGCTCAGTTCAGTTTGGTTTGGGTTCAGGGTTTTCCTTCCGTTGGTTGACGAGAGCAGAATCCAAAGGAGGGAAAAAAAAACTCAACCCCATTAACTGAACTTCAGAGGAATTCCTCACTTTACATACGGAATGCACTTGAGGTCAAAGGGCAAAGTGCCAGAGGGGTCTCCGCCCGCGCCCAGGCAAGCAAGCCTTATTTAAACAAGACCGGAATGTTGGCTTTGAACAGGGGAGAAGGAACCTCTCATCCGCCATTAACACGGCCATGAACAGAACCCAGGAGAACACTGCCCTGAGCTCTCAATGTCTAGATCTATGTACTGTATGTACGTACGTTATGAATGCATGTTTTTACGGTATGAATGTACCATATGTATATATGTATGTAATATATGTATGTATGTATGTATGTATGTATGTATGTATGTATGTATGTATGCATGTATGTATGTACCATATGGATATATATATCCATGTATGTATTCATGTATGTATGTACGGTATGTATGTACTTTATGAATGCACCATATTTATATATGTATTCATGTATGTATGTATTCATGTATTTATGTATGTAAGGTATGTATGTATGTACTGTATGAACTGATGTGCTGTATGAATGTACCAAATGTATATATGTATGTATTCTATGAATGTACCACATGTATATATGTGTGTATGTATTTATGTATGTATTCATGTACGTATGTATGGTATGTACTGTATGAAAGTATGCCTTGGATGTATGCATGCATGTGTGTGCCATATATTTGTGTATATTCACAGTATGTAGGAACGTATGTAGGTATGCAAGTATGTATATATGTATAGTACGTATACATATATATACTATATATGTATATATACTATACATTCCTGCATCACAAAGTTCCAGAAACCTCCACAAACGTCTTGAATGTCCGTCCCAGCGCTGTAGCGCTACGTCTCCACTGCACGTTCCTTGAATTCATTCCATAATAATAATAAGAACAATACTAATAACAATAATAACAAGCATAATGAACAAGTTGTGCTCAAACTACAGTTTTAAAGTGTACCTCTATGGTAGTCTTTCGTTCATGTCTAACCCTAAACATGAACCTTAAATGGGTTGTGGAAAAATAGAAAGACAAACCAAACTTGTAGCATTCAGATTTTATTGAATTTTATTAAAGTGGTAATTTGTTGATTAAGAATCAACAAATTGCAACATGGCCGCATTATCGCCCAGCCTTGTTCATAACCAACATTATGACAACTTTCAACTTTTGTTGAAAGTGTCCAAGCACTCCCTGAAATCCGTCCAGTACGCCTGGGGGTATGTGTACTTTCATTTGAAAAACACAGTTTCACAGTGTCCCTTTGCTGAAGCTACTTTGACCGGAACTCTATATACCTTTTCTTTTTCAAAACCATCAATACCGTCAATCCCATTCAAACCATCAATACCATCCAAACCAGCAATACCATCGGTTCTTGGAAGTACAGATGGTTGTTTGAAGATAAAGATAAGGCCGCCGCTCCAAATCAACGTTGCATCATGCAAACGCCCTTTGGCGCCAACCTGCTCATCTGGTTCACACAGAGGGCTCTGGCAGAGTTGTTTGTCGACCCCCTCGGCTAGAGATAATTATCTCAACATTGCGGCTGGTTGTTTTTCAACGGCAGCCCTACCTGTCTCTCCGTAATGACAGGGTCAGTAGGGTGGTGGGTGGGGGAGGGAGGGACCACCTCCAAGGAGAGGGGGGGGAAAAAAACGAAACTTCACAACACTCCAAATATGGTCTAAAATGTTTGTTTTTTTCTTTTTAGGACCCTCATGCCAAACTCTTTTCACAAATGACGTGCTACAATCCCCATGGGTGTGGTGAAATCCTGGCCACTTCACAGTCATAAAACTGCACAGAACTCCTGGCCAATAAGTGACGGGTGGGCCTGGCCTACCGTGACCTATGTGACCTTACCCCTCACCCCTAGCTTCCAGCACCCAACGTACATCGGGGCATCCCTGTCTGACAGTCAGACAGTGAGTCAGTCAGACAGTCAGAAAGTCTGAAATTCAGTCGGACTGTCCGGCTTCTAAGCTGATTTTTGTTTCTGGAATAAACACAAGGCTGTTGGCTAACTTGCGAAAATAGTTGAATGAGAACAATAGGAAACATTGCCACTGAGGGGTGAGGATTCACTAAATACATGAGATACAAGAAACACTGGCGGTTCTGAGGGGGGCCAGTACGCATTTAAGAAACAGCTTGTTCCCACCTTATACCCTTTAAATGTTCAAAATACTTATTAGGGAATATTGTTTTGGAAATAATGATTCACAGATTTATAATGCATTTATTTTTTGCAATCCAGAACATACAGAGAAACTATAAATATGCCCAATTCAGGTTCCCAATCAAGTTCTAGATTCCTGTCTGATTCTTTCGTAACATTTGTAGATTATTTCCCAACGTCAAGTCAATGATTGCAACGTTCGTTGCTGAAGGGTATATATGTTGATTGCTACGTAACATGGTCTTAGTGCCCCTTGAATAAAACAACTGACCCCAGCATGGGTCACCTAGATCAAATTGTCATGAACATCAACTAAGAATTTAAATCCATATACCACTACAGCTCACCATGAGGAACTTTGTTACTGGGTGAAAAAATGTATAGTGTCTACTTTAAAACCATGGTGTAATATGATTAAATTAGTAAGTATGTAGGTTAACTATAAATAATTAGAACTATTCAGGCCAATTCCTCTCTGTATTCTGAATTAAAATAGTATTTGAATTCAGAATCTGTAGTCTGACGAGTCAGAATCTATTCTTTGTGTTAGAGGCGACAATTTTTTTCTAATAGCTTCAAGCAACATTTCCATGGCAGCCTCAAAGCACAAGATAATAGTTGAGATAACCCTACAGTGATATGACTTGACGGCAGCTAACCCTAACACTACAGTCTGTTAATATGTAATACGTTTGTGGCCTAATATATGGAACATTCATGAAGTAGGGCATGAGTCGAAGGAATACAAGATAGCCCACTGTCTTAAAGAGCTGAATTTACAGAACAGATTTATATTGAGAATATGCAATTAACCACTGTAATGTACAATGGTACAACAAAACATTAATTAACATTAATTCAGGATTACACTATATGAAATGCCGAGTTCCTTAACGAACGTCGTTGTAATGGACTGTGTCGCCCTCTTGCGGCAGTTAGTGAACAAAGTTCACATCAGTTTTAAATAGACCTACGCCGGCGTAAGAGCTAATAACGGTTTGAGCTAATAACGTTTTCTAAAAAAAACTATCATCCCAATAATATTGACGACATCAAAAACAAGTGAGCCACCGTTATAACAGTTAGTCCTTTTATTTACAGCAGAATCCCGACTGAACCAGGAACAGGGAGGTAAGGGTTCAGGAGATAAATTGTTTAAGTTCAGCACTTAGAGATCCATACTTCACTACAGTCTTAATGTATATATTCACCCTGTTTCTCTACACATAATCCACCCCACTTTAACACGAACGCGTCAGTTAGCGCCCTCTGCTGGAGGATAGAGGATGTGACGAGAAGTGTATACCTTGTATACCAAGTAGGCCGATAACGAATGAAGGAATGAAAAACAATAAATTAAAGTGCAATATTCCATTAGAAGAACGAATCTTTTTTTTTTGGCGTTTAAAAATGGTTATTACAATTATCTCCATCAGTACATGTTTGTTTTTTAAAACAACAATGTTCTTACCATGTCCATAGCAGAGGCTGTGGTTGAGACATGGAGGGAGGGTGGCTCCATGTGATTTTATCCGCTGAGAGTTCAGGCCAGTGTTGAGGTCGGACTCGATAAGACTGAGCCCTTTTCCCCCATTTTTTTTGTCCATCCGACTTTTCCACTTCACTGCCGTGCACACAGGCCCACTGCCTGATTTAGACCGGCGTCAGTGTCTCTGAACCTGCGACTGCATTGTGACAAGTGAAGTGACACGTCGGAACCTGTAACATGGATGAAGGCCCGCATAGAAAAAGTAAAACATGGAAATTAAAATTTCTGTTAAAAAAACGCCAAACTGCTCCTTCTGCAGGCCTACATGTCCGATCTGTCCTCCCATCAAAAAGAGAATCCTGAACGTTAATCTCCAGGCTTCATTAAGTGGTAGGAGTGACAACCGAAAGCAAACACGAACGCATCTGACCAAATTATTAATTACAAACCATTTACCTTCTAAAATGTTTTTGAAGGTACCAAGGTCTCCCTTTTTGGTACAACGGCTGCTAATGCTAACGCTAACCACCACCAGGATACAGCATTGCCGTCATGTGTATTATTTACTACACAGATAGATTAATGGAGAATAAACATAACTATCTTTCTTTCCAAAAACCTCAATTTCTTAAAAGTATTTTTTTTCTGAATATACTCCTATTCATATTATGAACTCACTTATAGATGAGCTTGATTTTAAAAGGTAGGTGTTCGATATTGATTGAAAACCAATATTATAGTCCATTAAAACCACCAGGTATGACTAAAATGGTAAAATCAAAAGGACTGAATATATTGACATTACAGTAATAATGCAAACATAAACAACCTCCAAGAGATAGAAAATTTGGAAAGCCCGCTGTTCCGTACAGGTGACCTCAGGGTGGTGTAAGTGCATTATCATAACTCATCAGTAGAAAACTGTTAATTGTCACCTTGATGCCCCCTGGAGAGCAGAGAATAGAATTCTGTTCGATTTTATACAATTGAAACATAGTATTTTTTTAATATGATCAAAACTCAGTTGAAAACAGCTGTCTACATTTCTTCTTGTCCCAAGACATTTTTAATACAAGAAAATGTGCCCCAGTAAAAAACAAAAAACAAAAACAATTCTTTTAGTTACATTTTTTTAGTATATCTGAGGAACTCGTGTTTCCTTAAGACATGATCACAATGTTTTCTATGCAACATTGTTGTTGTTAAACACACCTGGGTCAATGGAGACCTGACACTACTTGTAACTGTTGTTTTTTATACACGTTTCCATATCGCAAATTAAAAAACAAGCAAAACAAAAATTTTAAAACAACCGCCCACTCCTCTTTCCAAGCCAAAAAAAAAAAAAAAAAAACTGGCAGAGAAACTAGCTTTATTGTCCCCTTCAGCCACCGTAGAGGAAACCTCCACAACCCACCAGCCTGGCACTAAGTCAGCTACAGCGTTTAAAAAATAAAATAAAAATACATTTCCAAAGATGGTTGCCCACTGATAAATTAGATTAAGGTACGTTCCCCAGCCAAACTTAACCAGCATTTGGCTGGTGGCCATTGTTAGTTTCTGAACATCGTTGAACAACTTGTGAAAAAGATAAGATTAACTTTACACAGTGAAAAGAAATCAATAAAGCAAACCTTATCTTGTTTTCTTTTTTTTTCTTTTTTAAACACAAATACAACTCATGATACCACAAATACATGTGTACACATATATACAAATAGATGGGGCCCCATCAACAGGGAGCCCATTTCGAAAAATTTATAATGCATCATTTTTTTGTTGTATATGCCAAGAATACAAATTTGACTAAATAAAATACATATTGTGTCTGAGTGTGGAGAACGTAGATGTGTGGAGCTGTCGAGGGGATGAGGGGGAGTCTGGGGGATAGGTGAAATGGAGGCAGGAGAAGAGGAAACTATTTTCCTGCGTCACAAACTTCCGGAAACCTCCACAAACGTCTTGAATGTCCGTCCCAGCGCTGCAGCGCTACGTCTCCACTGCACGTTCCTTGAATTCATTCCAGAATAATAATAACCACAACAAAAACAATAATAATAATAAACAACATAACCAGAATGGTGACCACAATGATGCTTTAAAAAAAGAACAGGACAAAAAAAAAAAAAAAAGACATAAGAGAAGAAAAATAAACAGCCTTGTTAAGTCTTCCAACCATGAGGGGGGGCTGTCAGCCTGTAGCGCTAGTTCATCAGAGTCAGTGAAATGAAGGAGCGGGGAGAGGGGACCCAGAACACAACATAATAAGCAGGGGAGGGCTCATCTAGACATTGGGTTTAGAACCAGAGTCGCGGTTAGGTGGACAGGAGGGAGGGGCTTAGAACCAGGGTGGGGGTGATGAGGCCAGGAGTGAAGGGGTTTACACCAGGTTGAGGGTGACGAGAACAAGAGGGAGGGGTTCAGAACTAGGGTGGGGGTTATGAGGACAGGAGGAAGGGGTTTAGGGTGAATGCCCAGAGAGGCATAATAAAATGGAATGAGTCATAGAGCAAAGTGGGGCTAAAACACTTAATTTACAGCAAGTCGAAAAGAAGAGGCAGAGGGGAACAAAACCAACCGGAAGTTGCGGTATACAGTCTACTCCTGACATGCCGTGAAGAACAGGAAATAAACACAGAGGGAGAGGGAGAGAGAGAGAGAAACGACAGAGGTAGTGGGGGAGGGACCGGCGATGAACCATGTCGGGTGTCCCGGGTCTGAGCCCTGGTGTCCTTCCTAGGGGCCTGGGGTGGGGGGCCGAAAGCATGAAGTGATGGCGAGAACATGACCTCTCTCTCTCTCTCCCTCTCCTCCTTCTTCTTCCCCTCTCCCTCCGAGGGGCCCTCCTCCCTCCTCAGGTGAGGGGGAGGGCAGGGTGGGTGGGTGAGGGAGGGTCCTTCCTCCCATGGGGGGGCTGGGTGGGCCACAGGACTGCATCATACCTCCAGGAAGCGGGAGCTGCTGGCCTTGGTGTGGAAGGGCTCCGACCACATGCGCCGCAAGTCCCCCTGTGGAGCAGAGAGACAGGGTCACAGCGCTGAGCGACCCCAGCCTGACCCCCCCGTTCAGCATGTCATTACACATTCTGGGGTCACCGCCACTTAAAGAAAATACCAAATTCAACAGTTAGTTCTACAAAGGGATTGGGTTTAGATTATCCATGCAGATGGAGCATAACGCACTAGGACTTTTAACTGTACATCCGTTAATGACATTGACGATCGAAGGCCGTTAAGTCAGCGGAATCCCACATGCCACCATAGTGACGTTGCGCAGACTATTGTTTCCCTGGCTGTGCAATAAATGGAAACACACAGAAAAATGGGCAAGATATGAAAATAAGCTAGGCTGATGTAGCGTGTAGACCTACCACAACGTAGCGAGCTAGTGTAGCGGAACATGTCTGTGTTGCTAGGCAACAGTCCAGCCAGTCCCACACCAGTCACAGAACCATTTGTGTTGGTTGGGCCGAATAAATGATTTAATAAGACAAGCAAATGAACGTTTGTTTTAGCCCATCACTGTTAATAAATGGTGCTTGAAGCACGGTTGTATAAAAGCAATATTCCACCTCGAGGTCGCGCCTGCTGGCCACAGGCCAAGCGGCGAAGATAATCAGGGCCGCCTCGCAGCTGAAGATAATCACAGCCGTGCGGATGTTCAGCATAACAGCGCGCCCTCTCGTGTGATATTGCTTAAAAATCCGCCTGGGTGATTACACCATCGTAACCGACCCTCTTGGCTTCACTAAGAGGTCCATTACCAATATCAATTGACAAAATGACTTCTAAGAGCCTTTAGTATGAGCCTGTAAACAATAGGAGAAGCACTATGCTCTTCATGATAAGATACATTGATCCTTGATCAATACATTGATACAAAGACATAACGTCAGAGATTCCAAAAGAGAAAGTGTAAGTCAATTATTTACATTCAAAGCGAGAACGTGCTCTAGCTAAATGCTCTTTAGGAGAGTGGATACAAGAATGTATAGATTAACCCACCTGAACACCGCGCTGGGCCTAACGAGCCTATAGGTAGACACACCTGGACACCATACTAGTCTTAATGAGCCTATAGGTAGACACACCTGTGCTGTGTTCCAAAATCCATACTATCCGTACTTACTAGCCTTAGTTTGAGTAAGTAGGGCGTTCCAATTCAGATCAAGCGAAAATAAGTGTACTGAAAGGACCCGGATGGGGTACTCAAAACGGTCAAATCGCAAAGTGTGGATCAATCATGTACACTTTTCGTACTCAACGGCAGCCATCTTAGCTACGTAGCGGAAGAGGGCGGAGCCAGGCTGAGCCTCAGTTGGCGCATTTTCCACATAGCCTGCATTAATGGAGTCATTTTGTAGTTTTTATAGCTGCTAGGCATAAAGAGTTCACCGTTCAAAGCGGGATATTTTATGACTTAGTGAGTATGGATAGTGTACTACGTTTAAGCGTACTGATAGAAGTATGGATATTGGAACACAGCACTGGACACCATACTGGTCTTAACGAGCCTATAGGTAGACAACCCTGGACCCCATGGTCTTAATGAGCCTATAGGCTGACCCCTGGGCGCCATAAACGAGCCTATTAGGTTGACACATCTGGCCAAGCCCTTGAACATGGGAACAAGAACATCTCTAGCCAGGCTGGAACACTACACACCTACACTGTTCTGGCAACAGCCTGCAAGTCGCAGAAAAAGACTTAAGTACGTTGGCAGGGTGATTTATAGTGGTTCGACAATGGAGGCTAAACCAGACCATAATGACTGTTGGTAAATAGGGGATGTTTACAGGAAACCCTTTCAGACACAGTCATTATGAACCATAGCGCATCATTCTAATACATGAAAAGTCCACATTGAGAAACAACATCCGCTGCGCTTCTAAACTTGGGGAAAGTGGTGGCAAAAACTTTGGGCCAACGCTGGCGTCGGGGAGGAGAGCTTTCAGACGAGGGCTTTCAAACAAAAGGAGCAGAATCGATGGGAGATCTGGTTAGCCGGCTGCTCGCCGCGGTGCCGCGGAGGGTGACCTACCTTTAGGTAGGCCATGGTGAGCAGAGGCAGGAGGGTGAAGGGCACCAGGTAAAGGAGGGCCGGCTGGGCCGCGCGGTGAATTCTGGACGCCACCGTGGCGGTCAAGAGCCCTTAAAACACACAGTTAACAAACAAACAGTTCAACAACAGTCGGGTGTTTAGACTCCCCTTGTCATAATGGTACACTTTTTTCCCCCTTCAAAACTTGGCAACTGATTGCAACCCTGTTTAGATGCCGCTCATTTTGAATGTTAAAATGCTCCGGCTTTATTTTTTTAACATCCCCTTAGTTGGGCAGCTTTTAACCTGAGGCGGAGATCACGATGAACACGTCAACAGGCGGTAAACAGCAGGCGCACTGCGCACTTTCTAGGCTTCTGCTAAAGCCTTGAAATTAGCAGAGCACTGTAACTTCTAAACCCCTCGTCTGAAACTAAAATGGACTACATTCATGTAGTGCTTTTCTGACCAGTGGTCACTCAAAGCGCTGTACAATTATTGCCTTACATTCACCCGTTCACATACCGGCGGCAGTGGCGACCATGCAAGGCAAGGTCCAGCTAGTCTGGAGCAGTTCGGGTGAGGGGTCTTGCTCAGGGGCACCTCGACACTCCGCTAGGAGGAGCCAGGGATCAGCACCTGAACCAGTCTCCCTCCGGCTGTCATTCACCTACCCCACCTCCTGAGCTAGTGCCAATGAGTTCAGAGGACACCTTCTTTTGGATGTAACATGTTTAACTAACTAAGGGGAGTTGACAACCTAAGGGGACTTAAAATAAAATAAATAAATAAAATATATATATATATATATATATATATATATATATATATATATATATATATATATATATATATATATATATAACTATTGGAAAAAAAATGTAATCCCTCAAATGATCAAATGACGAGAACGTTGAATCCAAACTACTTGGAATCCATTTTGCCACCTGGCTAGACCCCACAGACACTAAAAAACAGTGCAATAAGGGGAGAGTGTAGCCGTTGGATTCAGGTCCCTGCTAATGGGGGCCACTGTGTAAATACAGTTGTGGGAGTAGCTTTGGACTACAGCTCAATACTAAAGTAGGCCAGTGAGAGGAGGAAATCTGACCCATATTCCACCTCAGAGATGACATGAGCTCGCCACATTTAATTATATAGGCTATTTACTTCTGCCTACAAGATGCCCATTTCAAGTATGAAAACCCCACCCTTTAACTTTAATTACTCCATTTTGTTGGCTGGTTACTGTTATATAAAAAAAAAGGAAACTGATTACATGTTTTTGAATAATATTAAAGTATGAAGCAGAAAATCTGCATATTTAGTATCGCTACTTTAATCCAAACAGAAATTACCAATATTAATGTATACACAACACCGCCTTCTAGGGAAAAAAATTGTGATAGTGAAGTCCTTGGTATTTTGGTATTTTGCCTCTTCACACATTTTCTTCCTTCCTCAATTCTGCCAGATGGTCTCTGGAAACATTGCTCCTTTGTATAGCTTCATTATTTTTACATATTACACTTTCTATATTACCATATGCTTCATTCAAAATAGGGATCCCGTGCTTTAATGAAAGATCCTCAGTAAAGTGTAGCGCTGTCTTTTCGTCCAACCCTCTTCATTCAAAACCACGGTGTGTAGTTCCATTTCATGGTAACGCCTCTGTCCAGACTATGCTTTAAACCCAGACCATGTCCGAGGTCCCTGGGACCGGACTGTTTGGCCCCTGCCCTAGGCACTATGGGACGTGACCCAGACAGGTCTTCCCCCAATGATTTCACATTTGCCAGAAACCGGCATGTCAGACAGAAGATAACAAGGGCCAAGCATTTCCTGTTGCTTTGCAAACAAAAAACATGTGATTCGTCTCTGGGTTGAGGGATGGGAGAATAACGACTTGGGGATTGAAGTTAGGCAGTAGAAAATCCATCATCATATATCATTGCCACCATTATCTCCATCATAATCGTCGGGACACCATCTTCTGACCCGAAGTTCAGCACCACCACCACCACCACCACCACCACCCCCCCACCACACCATTATCATCATCATCACCCCCACCACCATTAACCACATCACTGGTCTCCAGCCATGTCCTCCTCCTTACCAACGAAGTATCCGATGAGGGTGCAGTGGAAGTAGGAGACCCTCTGCATGCGGCCGGGCGTGGCCGACTCCGCGTTGGCCTGCTTCTTGTAGTTGTCGTAGCGCAGCACGAAGCACAGCAGCAGCCCCGGCATCACGATGTCCCCGATCCCCAGCATGGAGAAGTGGCTCCCCGTGGAGCTGCACACACGACGCACCACACCGTTAGCCTCCGCTCCGCCGGCACTCATCCATCCAGGGGAGCGCTGCCCAGGCTGCTAATTAACTCAATAGTAGGACCTTGTTTAAGGCTTTATTCCTGACAGATACAGTGAGAGTTAAGGCTTAGTTATGGTTGGACGACGCAAGGTGGTTTACGGACCCAATATGTCCTTGCGGAGGGCCTGACGTACGCCTCCCAATTTTTTGAACCTTTCGCCAAGGCGACGCAGAGAGTAACATTTTCGCCCTTCCTCTGCCTCAATTCGTTTAAAGGACTTACAGACCACCTCCGCGGTTGGATAGACGCCACATGAGTCTTGGTCGGACGTTCGGTCAGTGTTAAAAAAAACAAAAAACATACCCTACCGTTGTGGCGATGAATTGCATAGCGACACGTAAACCCGACGCAGACCCATAACAGGCACACGACGCGCTCTGCCAGGTGAGGCCCAATAGTGTTACACTTTGATGTTCATAAGGATAACTCCTAGTATTGCCTTCATATTAACTACAAATTACTTGATATAATGCACGGATGTATGGACAACATATCTAAGCTATTTATGGTATTTATCTTCTTAACAGAATTGATTAAACTGACAGAACAGTAGCTGCTTAATGAAGCAGTCCAACACCAACTGTTGGTTGGTGTCAGAAAAGACAACACGTCTCCAGATAGGGCGGAGCTGAGGGTAAGCACCTCCTTCTTATGAGACCTTCACTGGAACACAGGGGTCAAATAAACCACATTTCCTGCTGTTAAGAGTAGCATCTCAGCGCTGTTGTTTTGCTTGAGGGTGTTAGGGTTAGGGTTAGGAAACAGACGGCAATTTATTGAATAATCTAGGGTCCTGTAGATTATTCAACTAAACCTTTATAAAAAAAAGTCCTCAAGATCTGAAATGTTTACAGAGACAAACAAATGTCTTTAAACATCGGTGTCTGGACCGGATGTTTAAGCCTGTTTTCCCACCGGAAAAGTTCCAATAGTGCTGGTCGAGTTTGTCTGCCTCGTGCCAATAACGCGCTAACCAATCTCTGCCTTGAGCTACAGGATTGGTCGACACTAATATTAAGCAAAAAAAAAGAAAAAGAAAAGTGAACTGCCCCTTCAGCCAGAATGTAGCTCATCTTACTAAAGGTTGTGACTCTATAGTCTGGTCTGTCAGCGTTCAGAAGTGCCCCAGTGTTTAAGGCGTCCTGACCTGGGGAAGACCAGCTTGCCAGGCAGAGAGAGGCGCGGGACGTCGCGGCCCATGCCGGGCCCCAGGTGAAGCTTCCTGGACAGGACGTCGATGGGGTTCTCCGCGGGCTGCGTGGCCACCTTCACCATCACGTTGCTGTTGAAGATGTAGGCGGAGAAGAACACCTGGAGGAGGAGGGAGCAGGGGGTTCAGCTGCCCACTCAAGACCAAACGTTCTCTGCAGCAGTAATAACAGTGCAGATCAAGTCCCTTTATGACCCTGCACACACGAGTTGAACGGGATGGTGCAGGGGTGGGAGGTAGGTCGGCCTATTGGTCGGGGTCTTTCACGCTCCAGTGAAAAGGGTATCGGGTTTGATCCTCGATGCCCACAGTATGTAGAATAACTTGAGGCCTCCTGGAACAAGACGGCTCCGCCCAGCTCATCATTCATGCAACATAAATCAATAATAATGAACCTGAAGACACTTTGGACATAAGTATCTATAAGTTACATTGCATCCCTTTCTTTCAGTTCAACGTTAATGTCCCTTCAGTAAAAGGCATGCCAACGACTGACGCACAAAACACTAGCACTCTACACCAAGTTTCCCCCCCCTAATTCTTTAGCATGTATGCTTCCTGGACTAACAGATAGCTATGCTAGTTCTACAGCATGTATGCTTCCTGGACTAACAGATAGCTATGCTAGTTCTACAGCATGTATGCTTCCTGGACTAACATATAGCTGTCCTACTTCTACAGCATGTATGCTTCCTGGACTAACAGACAGCTGTCCTAGTTCTTTAGCATGTATGCTTCCTGGACTAACAGATAGCTGTACTAGCTCTATAGCATGTATACTGCCTGAAATCCTGTACTGGTGTAACAGTATCCAGCTAACGGCAGAGGAGGCTCTGGTGTCTACCACAGCACATTAACAACCCCTCGCCCATGCAAGTATTTACTCAAGACTTTGCCAGAAATATTCTCCTGTTAAAAAAGTCCACCATTTCGGCCACAATTTTTAGGATCTTTGGATAACGTTTGCAAATACCACATCGGAAATCAACCTGCAAAATGTGAAAGATGAACAAATCAATTGTCTAAATTAACACATTTGCAAAGTAAAAGCGCCTCCTCCCAATATTCTCCTCTGGATGCTGAAGGCCATCTCTGTCTCCATCTGATGCCTCCGTATTGATTCTTCATTTGGATTTTCTAGGAAGACACTTCAGTCCGAGGGTGAGTTGCAGAACAGTGAGCAGCAGATTCCTGGCTCTCCATTAGGTGAACCTCCTAATCCTCCCAAACAGGAATATTTGTCGATGACAAATATACATTTCAATACGCATCTACACAGCACCATGGAGGACATCGTTGTCGGTAATACACACTCAATATTGCATACTAAATGTATTCAAAAAAACCAACGAAAACAAAGACACTGAGGTGAGGGGGTATCCGATGTGGCTAGCCTGCACCTGTTAACCCGACCCACGTTGAGTAATAGTAGGAGGCCTTGTCAATCACAGGGCTTGTATTCTAACACTGCTCACACTCTTGACGGTTGACTACAAGATACAAAGTGAAGCCCGTTAAATCAACTGTCATACTAAGAAAAACATGCACACCCAAACCCACCATGATGTGGAGCTATTGGTTGTCGGAGAAGTAAGGTGGTGGAGGTAGTTTATGGTGGTGGAGGTAGGGGTGGAGGTGTTGATGGTAGGTGGGGTGGTGGAGGTAGGTTGGTGGGTGGTGGTGGAGGTAGAGGTAGGGATGGAGGTAGGTGGGATGTGGATGGAGGTAGGTGGGATGATGGTGGAGGAGGTAAGTGGGGTGGTGGAGGTAGCTTATGGTGGTGGAGGTAGGGGTGGAGGTGTTGACGGGAGGTGGGGTGGTGGTGGAGGAAGGGTGTAGGTAGGTGAGCTGGTGGTAGAGGTAGGGATGGAAGTAGGTGGGGTGGTGGAGGTAGGGATGGAAGTAGGTGGGATGGGGATGGAGGTAGGTGGGATGGTGGTGGAGGAGGTAGGTGGGGTGGTGGAGGTGGTGGAGGTAGGTGGGGTTGTGGTGTAGCTGGGGCGCTGGAGGACATGTCTTACCCAAAAGACGTCGTAGATGAGCAGGCCAGACAGCAGCAGGCAGGACACCTTGAGACTGGGGAGCCGCACAAAGGCGATCATGGCCACGCAGAGCCCCATAGCCAGAGCTGAGGAAACAAGAACCATTTATACAATGCCTCAACACTGGGGTTAATCCTTAGGAATAAAAAAATATTAGTAGTATTTTTATTAAGGCCCAAACGGTTATGGTTGGATTCAAGAAAATGAAGCAATATATAGTTGATTATCTTTTACATGTATTCGGATATGTTGCAGAAATTGCTTTGCGATTTCTTTTGCTTTATTTCTTTTGGCTAACCCTCAACTCTCGGGGAGGGTAACATAAAAAGGCCCAAAATCGTTTTACTATATACGTTTTATTAATGTACACCTGATCCAAAAACAGGGCTACAGCAAACCGGTGAGAAGTGCAGCATGCAGTATGACCGTCAATTTTAAGCTTCGGTCAGCACCTGTTTGTTCTGAGGAATAGTCGACAGTTTCTGCTCATTTGTTCCACATTCTTTTGAGCGGTGCATCTTATCTGTGGAAGTCGCTGCTTCGCCAAGCTACCATTGAAACACAGAATCGCCTTCCCCCAGTTACATTTATCTTTCTCCACAAAGAAACAGTGTTTTGAATTCATTATATTGCCACCCTATCAACGCTCTTTCATGGCCCCTTCAGAAGAAAGTTTTCCTTTCACTAGTGCATGCTTTTAATCAAAACACACCCACACGCCCCAACACCCACCATCCATGAGCAGCCAGTGTCCGGTGAGCACCCAGATGAGCACCAGCAGGACTGAGAGGGAGAAGGACAGGAGCTCAGCGAGGGTGAATCGCCCGCAGCACCCGAAGGAGATCCTGCAGTAGAAATGAACCCAAAAAAACATGAGTGCACCAAAGAGGCTTCGAGACACTACCCATAAACAGAAGACAATTCAACTCCTGATCTGTAGTGAAACGTGCGGGGCCACCCGGTCGGGGCCTTTCTTTACATTATATGTATTTATGACTTGCACCGGCACCGTCTATCGGTTGCTTGCAGAGGGCTCAGTGGGTTTACTGCGTTGTCTAGGATACGCAGTGCGTTATTATATATATCGGAGCCCGCGATCGGAACGCGCACCATAGATGAGTTGACCTTGGACCTGCCGATTTTAAATATTAAACACAGAGCGGTGCATCCCGGAGGAGGAGCGCAGACGGGAGAGAGTGCAGGAGCTTCGATTTCACTGCTGATCTCCATCCTCCATGCGAGTGAACTCCCAGTAAAGACCGTTTATTCACTGCTATTCCTGGGACCACCGGGTAACACAGAGGTTCAGCGGCTCCAACCGAATTAAGGGGGAGTTAAACAGCATTGGTGCATTCCCGGTGCGTCCTTTTTGGACTTTGAACGACGGCATGTCAATGTTTGATGAGCATGGAAACGCGGCCTTGGCTCATGCATTTTTCACCGTCTCATTGATGCGGTCGTAGGGATGCCTCGTAATGGACAATGAATCCCATTTGTGAATACAATTATATTTTTCATACACAGCAATTATTGAAAATGTGGTTACATTATGTTGCATGGGAGTACAGAGTGAGGACTAACACATTAGCCTCCGGCAGATAATTGAAACATGGTGAGAAGAGGGAAATCTGAGGCACATAGAGGCAGACAGACAGACACACACACCCACACAGAAACACACAGATACACACACAAGATTGTCCTTACTTGTTCTGTGGTGAGCATGGCCTAGTCAGGTACTGGCACATTGGCAACAAAAGGAACGCAAATGCGATTGTTGCAAGAACTGAAAGGACAGAGAGAGGAGAAAAGCAACAGGTGAGTAGTGAACCCCAACAGAGAAGCTTAAGGACTGCCGTGTCTGGGTGGATGAGTTTAGTGTCTGAAGGGTAACTCCATCATCATCATCATCATCATCATCATCATCATCCATCTAGGGCAGTTGAGTCCCAGTCAATACCTTGCATGTCTGTACCCAACACAATTGCCTTGGATATGAGATGACTGAATGACTGACAACCAAGTTATTTATTTGGGAAACTCAATAAAATACATTCATTCAGGTTATTAGAGGATAAAAGAAGAAGATATTATAAATGTTACAAAAATAGTGAATTCAACAAGGCAGATTAATAATTGAAATCAATTAAAGTAAATCATCCCAAATTAAACACTAATGAAACCCATTATGGCACTCCAATGAATACGCTTCTTAAATAAATCTAATTGGACCATAGTTAACTGGAATTCCTTTATGACCAATTCTCACTTTTTAATCAGGGCATTGATTTGCTAACATGCAGAAGTCTATTCTGTTCAGAACAATAAAAACACAGGAGACTGAACACTAGAAGCAAAGTTCTGATGAAAACAGTGGCGTGACAGCACTTCCTCAGCAGCCACAGTCCTTTGGCATGGGTTGACTCTAGGCAAACCGGCCGATCATGTCTATACAAAAACTAAAAATATGCATATTTGCAACGCGCACATCGAAGGTTAGGTTACATCTTAGTCCAATATGTTATCCCAGGGATAAAATAAAAATATACATGCGTGGGTGGGAGATGTCCCCCAGTCTGAACCTCCTGTTAAAGCTTCAGTCCAGGTAACGGTAGGCAAACAGCCAAATAATCAGACACGGGATGACCGAATTATCCTCCGTCAGTTCCACCTACTAAAAACCACAGGAAACCCATTCAGACCGGATCACGCATCTGTGCGTGTTTACCTTTAAAACCGGATTGCGCATCAATGTGTGTTTACCATTAACGCATTTGTACCGGCTGCGCGGAGCAACACTGTATCTACTAGATACAATGTTGCGCCGCACAGCAGCCGGCACAAATGGGTTAAACTAAGTAATTTAATAAACATGAATAGAACAGGTAGCCACCTTTTATAGCGATACATTCCACACTATAGCGGCTGTGTGATTTCTTTATAAATTAATAGCGCCAGATCTTCCATGCAATTTCATAAAAACTACACTGGATATTCAAACCAACCTGTTGTGCAGGCCTACTCTCATACTATGGAGGCAGTGGGTCTTCGGATCCTTAAAGGCTGCACTGAAGCTCTACCCCAACCGGGTTGGACTCGTACCGATGAGTTTACCTTAGAGCCAATGCCGTCCACAAACCATCCTACAGAACTTACTTTACTATCTGCGTTATTGAAGTAGACTGAGGTACACTGCGGAAATGACAAACAATCCGTTGATAACCTGAATCTGCAGCAGTGGCATCAGCCAGCTCCGATTCAGGGAGGGGAAGATAAACTTTGAATTTACTCTATTTTTAAACTTAAGTTGTATTCGTTTGGAAACCCTAACGAATATTCAAAGCTTGAAATTATGTATCCGGGGGAGCCCTGCACTGATGGCTGTGTTTAAGCCTCATTACAGGCACTCCCGTTCTCCCTTCATCAGAGCCCCGTCCTGCCTGGGCCCTGAGACGGCCCACATGCAGTGGCCCTCCAATCCGCTGTGTCTCGCCCTCTCTGCAGCTCCACCGCCTGGAGGTCGAGGCTTCTCACTGAGATGGAGACGCACTCACACGCTCCCTCACGGCGCTTCAAACTATTTGAACAACACGCGCACGCACAGACACAGGCAGTCACGCTCGCCCTCTTGTAAGGATGACTCCTTGAATGGCTTCTTGACGCCGACATCATCCGTATTACCTTGGGATCGTCATGCCCTACCCCCAAACTCTTCCCCGTGTCAGATCACGCGCTCGCTGCTCTTGATTCTTTTTAACAGCCTTGGTTGGCATGTGCACAAGGGAAAGGTGTCCCTGGCTCCTCCTTTCATTTTCCATCCGTCCATATAAATATATTTGCAATTTGTTGGATCATTTTCAACCAGAGAATCCTTCAATACAGTGGTTGCCTACATCGTATCTTGAGCAGGGGTGGCTTGGCCCCCCAAGCCCGACCGTGGTATTTCCACGCTCTACCGGTTGAGCTGGAAGGGACCAAGCTGCCGAATAGCTCCAGGGCAACGGTGGGCCAGGTCCACAACAATAACCAGGTCTGCACCAGGTCCACAACAATAACCAGGTCTGCACCAGGTCCACAACAATAACCAGGTCTGCACCAGGTCCACAACAATAACCAGGTCTGCACCAGTTCCACAATAAGCACCAGGCCTGCACCAGGTCCACAACAAGCACCAGGCCTGCACCAGGTCCACAACAAGCACCAGGCCTGCACCAGGTCCACAACAAGCACCAGGCCTGCAGAAGGTTGCCCAGGCCTGCTATACTCCCGGCCCACATGACTCATCTCCAGGTACAGTACGGGCGTTGTAACACTAAAAACCCGCAACAATTATCCGTCTCATCTTGTTGATGGGCGACTTCTACACAATGCATTTGTATCTTTTGTTCTTTGCAGGGGACGATTGGGATCTCCAGAACAGAGAGGGTATGATAACGGCCCAGCGCTGTCGAGGCGCTGGCATCAGAGTCTTGTCCTGCATGGCCGCGTCTCAGAGAGTGACTGTACGACAGAGACTTATCCTCCAAGGCCAGCTTTAGAAAACTCCACCTCAGCCAATTTTTCTTTGAGCTGCTTCCCCATTTTAAAGGTTCCTCCGCTGAATGACAGATTTAGTAATGGTCTTTTTTTTCCTTCGTCGCGTTCCGCTTTTTCTTTTACAAATGAAACATTCCCGACACACTCCTGCGGTCTTACTCATGGAAGTGGAAGCTTCTGACAGCGGCGGGAAGATTCCCTTTGTCCGCATGGCCGTCCGTCCGCCAGTCACTTTCTGGTTGCAGTAAGTTCAACAAAGTTCTGCTCCGCCTGTCAATGCGGGCTCCTGATCCTCCAACACGACGGCTCATGCTCAACTTATTCCCCAGCCTCCACGCTTAATTGAAGGCAACGCCTCAGCGACTCCCCATTTAAATGAGCACCACACTTACTGCTAATTTTCTTCACACTTTGAGCAGTGGTCACGGGTGATGGGCGAACAGATGCAGAACCAAAGGAAACAGCGTTCACAGTCCATCAGTTCAACATGTTGTCGTTGAGGTTGAGTGCATGTTCAGTTTCTGTAGTCCGGTGTAAACGTAATGTGTAAATCCTATGTGTTGAGGTGTAAGTGAGTGTGTGTTACCTGCAGTGCAGATGGTGAAGACCACTTGTACCGAGTCGAAGAAGAAGAACATGACGAGCAGAGACACCGAGGCTCCTATGGGCAGGAACAGAGCCTGCGTGGAGTCGATGGTCTGAATACCTGGGAAAATGCCAGGAAACACCGAACGCACACACACACAGTGAGACAGAAACTCAAACCCCCGGTCCAGTCATCCAGCGGCAGGATGTTGATAATTTTGACGATTTGGTGATTAATCGCTCGCAGCTCTCCGTTTGACATTGTTATAAAATGTATAGTTTAATTGAGTCTTTGCTGCTTGTCAAACAGCTCATCACTTTGGACTCCATAATGGGGCTCTATAACTATTCATGACCTTCTATAGACTACATGACTAATAACAATATAAAAACAAATCAATCCTAGATAATTGTTTGCAGGAATCGAAAGTGAAGGTCGTGGTCGGGTGCACCCTGATGACCTGTATCCCCCAGCACATTAACCAACGCTTCGAGATTATACACCAACACAGCCTGCGTGTATATAGTGCTATACACATATACACACGCATAGGTACATAGTGTCTATGCCTGTTTGTCTTTGGTTGGATCATATAAGTCACAAATTGTTATGAATATAGATGTATAAATATAGCGATTTAGGTATATACATTGCGTATTTACCACTATACAATACTGGCCCGGCTCGGCACGATGGCCCAGCGCGGCTGAGATTTACATTTCCATTACAACTGGGCTTCCTGCTTGAACGAGTGTCTTTAACTGATGACGTGCTTATCTTGTTTCGATGACACAACTCACTTTTATTGCCTTAGTTACATATTATAGCCTTCAATAAAAAAAGGATTAGTAAGTTCAAGACGCTTGTTTCAGACGGACGGCGCCACACAACGATATCCACGATGATGAAGTCAGCTTGACGTTCAAAATTCCCTATTTTGTTTCCTAATCTCAATGGCTCACCGAGATCCGATGTATACATTCCGATATGAGTTCTGATATGTAATGCCCTTGATATTAGGAAAGAAATGTGGAAAATCATCATCAGCGATCCAATGGGGGAAATATTATCTAATGGCAGTCATTATACCCAGACTTATCCGAATTAAATCTGACCCATTTCAACAAGGTTCCATGGAGAAGTTACATTCTACGATTCATAAACCAAAATAATAAAAATTATGCTTCATGGAAAGCATATGCGGTAAACGCCATGGCTATGTAATCAATAATTATGATTTCTTTGAGTGTATAGTATGTATAGTAGTAGGTTTTGCAAGAGAAAATCGTCAAGCTAACATCACCGCGTTGTGCTTCCATTAAACCTTCATTACTGTAGTTATGGGAACGAACAAAGAATAAGAATCAAGATGATGAGAACTCTAGCCAAACTCTTCCTGCATGGCAATGCGTCTCATAAACAAGAACATACTGTTTGTCGTAGTTCTATAGGTCTATATTCCTAGACTGGGTAGCCCCACCAATTCTGCCGGTGATTTGAGTTCGCCCTGCAGAAGGGTCTGGAGAAGAGCAATACATTTTCTTCTTTCTTCTAGTTTCGATACGTTTTTGCGGGAGCTGGCTTATCCCCCTGGCGCGCTAGAGTCATTTGAACTAGGCCCATTGATCACGCCTCTTGTGCTGAAGAAAATGACGAAGCTTCCCAAGACCAATGTGCAATCTACGATTGAGCTTGGTCTGGCAATAGCCAGGCTACTATATTCCTACAATTTGAGCCAACTTCTCGCTCCGAACATCAACCAGGGCTGACGTCACCGAGCCCACTTGGAGGTGGTTCCGGGCCAATTTGGCCCGAGGTCCATCTAGGGCGCGGTACAGTATGGCATGGCTCGCTTAAACTGGTAGTGGAAACGCAAATAAGCCCGGCACGTTATGGCAAAAAAGTGCCAATGGAAAAACGCTAATAGTGTCTACGCCTGTAGCTATTTGAGATTGATTATATCTACAAATACCTCTGGTGATCTAGGTGTAGAAATGGTGTCTGATGCCTGTTCATATAACTCACTGTTGTTTGTGCCTCCATTGTTGAAGGTTCCTGGTGCGGTTGGGTTTCCATCCTTATCCTTCTCCTGGTTCTCACAGTCCATGTTTAATGACCTGCCAAACCCCCACACACAGAAACACATTAAAAAGGGTGTAAAAAGTGGAATTATTCAATTTTATAGTAAACCAGACCAACTTAATTGCACACACACTGTCTGTTCATTCTATATTACCGGTTTAGAAAAGGGATAATTTGTTTTTGACTGCCCGTTTATTACCAACAAATTAGGCAGTTTCCAGTTTCCACAAGCAATCAAAACCATTCCATTGTCTTTGTGTGAGGCGATGCAAACTTTAATAAAGACAGTGAGTAGTTCACTAAACAAACACCTTAATAACCACTTCCTGGTATTTTCACAACACCGGGGCCTATACTTAACACAGGGGTCTTCTGCCCTCTACCAAAACTAATTACGCTATACAGCCCTGGTAGACTAGCATTTAGCTCTACCATCTGCTGGGAGAGGGGCCCCTCAACAAACATCTAAACTTGAAAAGCAGGAAACTAACTTTAGCATGCAAGGCTATGTATAAATGTGAGTGTGTTTTCCGTGACCTGTGGGCACCCACCTGAAGCTGCCATAGACTATTAGGAGGATAGAGATGAGGAACGTAGAAACCTGGCTGGAGTCCACCAGGGAGTATGCCCTTAGGAGGAAAGAAAACACATTAACACTCGCAACCGCTTAAGACAGAGAATCATTTGAGGGAAATCATTGCTCTTGCATCAAGTAAATACACACAACTATTTATACAGCTTATTTGCTTCAGAATAGAATGAGTTGCTGGTATTTTTCGGTTTCAGAACCTTTTGAAATTGAATCTAGTGCGTTGCACACGATAAGACCTGGAGCTGATTGGGCCGAACGTTTGAACGTTTTGGAAAACATAATCAAAGTGTGAACTCAGATTCTGATGGTCTCACCAGGCCACGTTTTGAGCCTCCAGCCAATGCTCTAGTACTTTTACGCAGACTAAATATTAGACCTGAGTGAGGCCGTGATATTAAGGCGTCGAGGTGTTAGGTGGAAAACATATACAGTACATCCTCTGGTCTAACCAGAGGTGGTGCACCACAGCTATATAAAGTAGCAGCATCCCACGATACTACTCAGAACACACAGACAAGTTTTTTATCGCTGCAAAGGTGTTCTCACTGGGCTTAAGAGTATGCAAAGTACAATGTTTCAGCGTTCTCTCTGACCCCAATGGAAAACCCTGGTGGGACTAAATTAAATAGAACACATAGAAGTTAAGGAACATGTTCATCTTGATGAATTTTTATAGTTGCATGATACATCCAAATAACAAAAGACTGTAGTTTTACTATTGTTAATAGTTCATTCTCAGATCTCTTGCCAAGTAATCCCTGCCGCTAAAGATACAATGTGCATTTGAAGTGATTGTTTTTATTGCGCATGTTAAAGCACTTTGTAAACATGAATTTTAAAAGCTGCCATACAAATAAAGGTGTATTATTGTCATAATCAAAATGGTGGGTAGTCAGATTATTACAAAACAAATGAAAGTATTAGCAGCGTAGAATTTTTGGGTTGGGCTTCACACCCAAAATAATTCCGGGCTCGTCGACACCTGCACCTCACACCTGCTGTCACGGCTGATACACCATCCTAAGCCTGGGGATTAAAGCTGTGGTCGATGTGCAGGGAACACCTAATGAAAAAAATGAAAGCTGAATCTCTTGAGGGACTATTGGGCTGAAATGAGCAGCGTGGGTAAAGAGTTTGGTGATAATAAAAAAGGGACAGAGTTTGGGATACCAATCCATCAATAAAAGAGAAAAAGAAAATCATTACACAAAATAATTGCCATGCGCCAAATCAATTCTACCCTGCGTATGCTAATCGGTTGTGAGGCGGTAGTTTCATGCTGGTAGACTACAGCTCGGACGTTGACTACAGCACCCATCAAGATAAAGAGCTCTTCTCCCACCAGTAAAGGTATACTTCCTCCTCGTACTTTGCCAACGACACATGCTCATTTCCTTATGAGAATCTTAGCGCAATGCTCACTCCGAGAAGGGATATTCCCCTTTACAAGAAAAATCTTTTCATTTCCATTTTCTGAATGCTAGAAATTAGGGTTGGGTCAGAACAGTCCAAATATTTGACCGGGGGTCAAAGCAGATTCTTTAAATTTGGACCTTTAAAGAAAAATTCCCACTCAAATAATCACGAATTAAGGAGAGAATTGGATTTGTTTCTGTCAATTCCCTGTTAGTTATTTTATTATTAATCAGACACAGAAAACACAATATACCCAAGTATTAATATTAATATATATATGCATACACCAAAAACCAACAGCACCAGTGTGCTAATGATTCTCGAACGCATCATGCAATTTATCTAGTTAGTTTACAGAGTGCCTGCCTATTCTGTTGGCAAGTAGGCTAACTAATGTCAAAGTCCCACAAAGGATCCACCTGGGCACCCTTCAGGAGAAGACAAGACAAAATAAATAGAGGGGGGCCTCTGCAGATGGGTTGAATAGAGCTGGTGAACGCTATAGGGCCGTTACTTCAGTCAGAGCTCACAGAGGCTAGCTTCGGATTAGAAATGTTTATTGGAGGAAGAATGTCGTTCTAAGGGGGAAAATGATACATTAACATGTTTATAAAAAATAATTAATAACACACAAGCAATTGCCTTTTCAACAAGCACAGACATGAGCCACAAAACCTGTATATTAATGTCCACGTATTTGGAGCTGTCAAAAAGAAAACTGAACTATGAAGGGGGCTTAATAACCAGAACAACAGGCTTATAAATCCCACCTAGCTAGTAGCAAAGATAATCAGCGAAGACATTTAACGAATCTCACTAGTGGAGAAAAAATGACATGCAGGGATTTACATAAACGGTCACCGGGGTGGGTAGCAGCAGCGAGCAAGCACAGACCTACATAAATACTTTACCAACATCTGTCATTTACACACTGAATAACCCAGAAATGGCAGAAAGTAAGGCAGGCAACCCGCCATAGATTGACTGTTCTTATCAGAGACGGATCCTCAATTCCCCTATAGGGGCCACTGACCTTTTTATAGTCAAACTCAATTAAATGTGCAATACTATTCATTCTACATGGAGCATGGTGCGCTGAAGACAGTCAGGGATTTATTGCCGATGACCCAGGGCTGCATTTGTGAATGTCGGCACACATCGAATACTGGATTATTTGTACGACTATGTAAAAAAATAAAGTTACTCACATCCTATTGTAAATTAGCATACGTATAATATAAGGTGTTAAAAAATGAAGACAGCGTAAATTAGATGGCTGTGCACAAAGAGCAACAACCATGAAGACCCTCAGCAAGCGAATGGCCGGACACATGTCTTTCAGTCACTTCCTCACAAAGAGACGGCTTCAGTCCGGTGCTCCTACATGCACCATGCCCCCCCCCCCCCTAACCCTCCATCACTCCGTCCCGTCTCATTACTGTCTGTGTGAGTGACAGCCAGCTTTGGTTCCACAGTGTTTGGGTTTCCAGTCGTGGCCTGGCCTCCGATCCCCCCTGCTGGGGTGTCGTGTCCAAAGGCGGCCAGCGCTGGCTGCCGGCCCGAACGCCTGGTTGCCCCCCCCCCCCCCGGTGGCCTACCACTGGACATGCTTCCTGATCAGCCTTGCTGCCTGGTCGTGTCATACCACACGCATGTAGTCAAGGGTACCGCTCTACTGTTATTTTTAAGCATTATTTTAGTGTTGAGACGTTTATACGAGTGTGTGACGTGAATGATACTCCTGGTGTGAACGCACCTCCACAGTTGCCTGCCGGCTCGGCACGCACCCTTTGTAGATTTGCTGGCAGACACAGCTGCCAGTTCCTACGCTCTGGCTTCGCCCTACCACTATAGGGAAAGACCAAACTCTGATGAATAGAACCATGTTGGTCCACAGTCTCCACCTGGGCAAGTTGGCCCCACCACTAGACACTGTGGCGGAGAAAAGACATCGGCCAACTCCTATGCCCTACTTATTTAACAGGCCACCATGTGTTTTGCCACATTTAAAACATTAACACAACCCACTGCATTTCGCAATAAGATAAGCTTAAGCAGCACCACACACCGACAGCAGCAGATTCAGATTGTCACAATATGAAAAATGAATTAGTTATAATGTGAGATAATTAGCAGAAGAAGCGAATTCAGGACCAATTAATTTGTCATAATTTGTAAACAACCCCCAACTTTTAAAACTGTCTGCAAACTTTTCATTTTGTGATTAACCCTTTGCAAGCTCCAAGCGTTTTCTTAGGGTGGGTGATGTGGGAGTCTGAGTCGATGTGGGGAGGTGGGGTGGAGGAGTGGGGCTGAAGGTTAGGGAGTGTGGGTGAGGGAGGAAGAGTGTGGGTGAGGGAGGAAGAGTGTGGGTGAGGGATTGTTGGTGAGGGTGGGAGAGTAAAGGTGGGGAGGGAGAGTGTGGGTGAGGGTAAGAGAGTGAGGGTGAGGGAGGGAGAGTGTGGGTGAGGGAGGGAGAGTGTGGGTGAGGGAGGGAGAGTGTGGGTGAGGGAGGGAGAGTGAGGGTGAGGGAGGGAGAGTGAGGGAGAGTGAGGGTAAGAGAGTGTGGGTGAGGGAGGGAGAGTGAGGGTGAGGGAGGCAGAGTGAGGGTGAGAGAGGGAGAGTGAGGGTGAGGGAGGCAGAGTGAGGGTGAGGGAGGCAGAGTGAGGGTGAGGGAGGGAGAGTGAGGGTGAGGGAGGGAGAGTGAGGGTGAGGGAGGGAGAGTGAGGGTGAGGGAGGGAGAGTGAGGGTGAGGGAGGGAGAGTGAGGGTGAGGGAGGGAGAGTGAGGGTGAGGCAGTGTGGGTGAGGCGGGGGAACTGGACACAAGTCTGACATTGTGCTTTTCCATCTTCAGAGGAGACGATTTGACCTCAGCTTCTGACCCGTCTCGTCTCTCTCAGGGCAACGGGTGTGGAATGCGGTACGGGTCGAGCCCAACACCCCAGCTAACCCAGCCAACACCCCCCCACCAAAAAACAGTAAAGCCCCCGTCACCGTCCGCATTATCTACATCACCAACCAGCCTCCAGGGATGGAAATACCATGCCTACGTCTGCCATGGAGCTGGTCAGACCATGCCCGGTAGGAGTGGTGCAACGGTCAGGATCATTGTACCCAGTGTAGTATAGCTTGTACTGATTATTAGATGTAAGGCACGGATGGAGACGCACACGTAGCTGTTAACATGGTTAAAATAGTAAGGCAATAGGCAAATACAATTCGATTTTATGACTTGATTTAATCTCAGAGCAATTCACAGGGTTTAAGTTATTCCGTTTCCTGGGGGCTGGATAATTATAACCTGCGGCTGCTATATTATAATAATAATAATGTGTCAACTATACAGCGAAACCTATTCAACACCACACCATGTCTCATCTGCTTCCTGCAGTGAATCCCATTTCCTTTAGATGCTTGGCTACCTGTTGCTGATCTCTGTGATGGGATTGGGTCTTCACTTAAGGAAATGTAGACGTAATAAAGTGGGCAAAGAAGAGCTCCAATTTCATTCATTCATTCAGAAGTTAAGACATCACAAAATGCAGATCACAGGGGAAACAGAACACCAAGAAAATGTTACTCCATATGTCACGTGATCCATTTGCAAGTTGGATTTGTTCACATCCACACATTGGCAGTGAGTCATAAAAATGAAGTTGTTGGTGGCTTTCCTTCTTTTTTAGGTAACTAGGGAAATTGTTATGTTAACTGATATTAAACCAAAGCAACTAGGATTTATCTGTATTTATGTATAATATAATAAGGAAGCAGAGAGAAAATTAATTAAGGGCCAAGTCTGTTCTGCTACACTGCTTGTTAACTAGAGATAGACCAATGTTTTTTTTCAGGGCCGATACCGATTATTAGTAGTCAAGGGGGCCGATAACCGATATTTGGAGCCGATATTATTTTACAGAAAAGGGGAAAATATTGGCGTCAAACTTTTAAATAATACAAACTCCAACACTTAACTTCATTTAAATGCCTTTAAGCATATGTTTAATAAACACAACAGCTTATCAGATTTGCAACATAACAAAATTTATACAAATAAATGGCTCCCTAAAATTTTCCTGAACTGAAATGTTAATCTTTTACTTATCTTTCTTTTAAGTTCAAACAAAAACAAAAAGTTCAGGCTGTTCTAATGAAGTTAACTGAAAATTTAAATAAATAAATAGTTCCCTAGTTAAACAGCCATTATTACCCAACAGTTTTCTCTCAGACAGGCGGTGCTTTGCTGTCAGTTTCTGCAGCTTCTCATGTGACTGACACACACACACACACACACACACACACACACACACACACACACACACACACACACACACACACACACACACACACACACACACACACACACACACACACACACACACACACACACACTTCTCTAGCCATCCCCTAATCGTGCTTTGCTGCAATAAAACTAACTAAATGTTACTCTCTCTCACACACACACCTTACTTTTATCACTGACTATTTCCCAATCAATATTATCAGCAACCTTGTTTCAAGTGATTAAACCGTTAAAAAACACTAAATTGCCTACAGCATCTTCACTTTAATAATCAGTGTTTATCATAGGAACAGGCAGCTGCTGCTAACGTATTGGGCCTCACAGTAACGTTAGTAGTTGTGAGTTGTAGAGTTTAGCTACAGTCTGCTGAGCGTCTAGAGCCAGAGAAGGAGAAAGCGGACCGCTGGGCTAACGTTACGCTAAAAGCTAAATCAGCCTTCACCTTAAAGCCTAAGGGCTCGAGGGGTCTCCGTGGTCATGCAGTTGGATAGCGCATTACGCAGTTGTAGAAGTATAACCACCGCTTAACGTGCTTCCCTGCAATACAACTGGACTGAATTGAGTTTATTAGGTTTTTACTCCCTCACTCACACACAGACTTCTACTATCACAGACTATTTCCATATCGATATTATCAGCAACCTTGTTTCGAGTGATTAACAGGCAATGCCTGGACGGACTGCGAGCGAGCAGAGCTGCCGCTTATGTTTATATAACGTTAATGGGCTCACAGTAATGTTACTAGTAGTTGTGAGTTGTAGAGGACTGGGATGTTTATTACAATTTCGGGAGTCTGCATCCTTAACTTACCTCGAAACCAAACCAGACAAAACCTTTTCTCCTCTCCGCCGTGTGTGTGTGAGCACTGTGCATGCACAGCTTTCACTGCTGATTGGCTTTTACCCGTCGTGGCTCTGCGTGTAACCAGAGTGTGTAACCAATCACATGGTGCTGTGGGTGGGACAATGCTGGAGACAGCGTAGTGACAGCAGACAGAGCGGCGCGGCTGCATCAGAGCCAAAATAACCCGGTTTTAAATTGATCTCTTATCGGCCGTTGGATCAAAAAAAAACGGCCGATGCCGATATGCTTCAAAATGCCAAATACCGGCGCCGATAATCGGCCCGGCCGATAATCGGTCGATCCCTACAGTGTTAACTACTCCGGTTGGGGTTAGGGTAAGTAGTGACTCAGGTAAAAAGGTGAGGAGGGGGTCCTAAATATCTCTGCTCTGCACTCCCATTGCAGATTCAACATTTCAAAAGGCAACCTACATGTATTCTACTAATGGCCTTTCACACATGCACCGAGAGACAGACGTCCAGATAATCCTGGTGGGGCTGTATGTGTGAACAGAAGTGGCAGAATCCACCCCTCCGGAGTTTAATCTACCAGGCCCCTAGTGTAAAGTCTGGAGAATCTGAGAATACGCAACGAGCAAGTGGGCGTGTTGCTAACCCGCGGTTTCACTGGGCCGAAACAGGGGGAATACAAAGGGTGAAGAAAATAGAAAAAAAATAACCAACTGAAAAGACGAGGGATCCTGAATTTCTTGTCATAAGGGACAACCCTGAAACCCAGACAGATACAAGGAACGGCAAGAGACTGTTATTCATGACTACGAAGGGCTGTAAACAAAAACACTGCAACCCCCGTTGCATGGTTTTTGCATCACGTCCTGCCTCCTACACGCTTCAATAGTGTTGCATGGTATACCGATACTGGGTCCGTCTGAATCACAATACCCTGCCATTTAAAATGATACAATGCTCCATTGTATTAGTACCGTTACTTTAAGAATAAGTTTGTCTTAAGCTGCATTTCCTATAAGTTGCTTCGATGTGTGACTGCGGGACAGTGTGTGTGCTTTGAATCCACTCCCTGCAGGCACTGTTGGCTTTTCAGCAGTTATTATTTCCTCTCATATGCATGCTAGCGTTCATTTCAGAACCAGGCATTTCAGCAAGTAACTCTTTAAATTGAGGGCATGCGGTATTTTTCCGAATGAAGCGCTCTGCTTATTTCATTCACAGAACATCGAGTGGAGGATCTCTATAAAAAAAACTTTCAACACCAAACGATATGACTACGTTTGTTGCTTGCTATAATTCGAAGTCGTCCAGGCGGGTAAACTGATCATTTGCAAAACACTTTTAAGAATTTACTTTAAAGATGCGTTTTACTGCAAGACACAGGATATTATCTAAGTCCTGCTTTTCCAAATGTTAGAGTATTCACCCCTCATCCTTTTAGAGCTTCTTTCGACCGTCCTCCCACCGCTATGCTCTCAAACGAATGACCTATATTGGTTGTGTAATGCACGTTATGATTGATATTTCTTACAATGTATTACAAAGAAATTAAACATTTGGAAAAAGGAGTTTGTGTCAAAAATCGAATAGAAAAAAGGATGCTGTTCAATAAGTGATCTGGTTGCAAATATATAAAGATAACTATAAAAAAATAATCACAAACTCAAGTATAGGGGACATCAGATTATTGCATGCCATTGAACAGCTTTCAAAGCTTTTTAACGATTAAGGTTATATGAACAATATTCATGGCTTAAAAACACACCTAAATGTATAAAGAAACAATAAAAGCAAATGAACCAAAATTGTATTGAAGATGAAAAAGCAAACGTAAATGACATGACCTGTAAGTCGAGCACTGCATGGGTTAGCCTGCACACTACAGTAGTGGACTAAAGCAGGCTGAACACAAACCACAAAATACACTTCATGGGTTAGCCTGCACACTACAGTAGTGGACTAAAGCAGGCTGAACACAAACCACAAAATACACTTCATGGGTTAGCCTGCACACTACAGTAGTGGACTAAAGCAGGCTGAACACAAACCACGAAATACACTTCATGGGTCAGCCTGCACACTACAGTAGTGGACTAAAGCAGGCTGAATACAAACCACGAAATACACTTCCTTGGCGGAGCTCTGCGCTCCTGATGTTGTAGGTGTTTGCGGTGGCATCGTTTCAGCATCGAGATATTTAGGCAGGCATCATATTGAAGCCATAATTCTGGTATTGTGCCAACACTACGCTCCACCCCTCGCCTGAAGTATACTGACTTTCTCAAATATGTGTGAACATGACTGATGCGCCTCATCTCCTGTTGTGTGTAACATGTGTGAAAGTGCAACTCCTGATCATCGCTGGACCAGAGCTCATCAGGAGGTCATGTGTGAAAGGCCTATTAGTCAGTTCTCTAGTGCAACATGTTTTTTGTAGAAAACAAATAACATCCCAGATCCATCTTAGCCCTGTGAAACGAAAGCCTTATGAAACTAATGCATTATGTTATTTAAAAAAATGCAGTATAGCCCTTTTAATGACAAAATATTAGAAAATAGCATGAAGACAGAAAAAAGATACACTGGATATGATCAACGAAAAGCTACAGTTATCCATGGACTGCACAGTCCGCTAGGTGACGAATGGTAATGTTTTGATCAAGTGGACATGCATGCTGGGAATGTTGTTTGATGCTGCTTGGTGTGAACCACAGGAGCGCGGCATAATCCTTTTACTAATGACAGGGTAGGCATCAGTAGGCATCATATTCACAGCTACATTTAACACACAACAGGACTGTAATTGATTGACCTGAGAGATAAGGACATAATAGAGAACTCCTTAAAACAAAGCAAGCATTGTAGCTATGGTAACTCCCATGCTTAAAAACATTTAATAAAAGCCTGTGTTCATAAGGCGTTTTATTCATTTTTTTAGGAGCATTCTACCTGACAAAGCCTTGACAAGCCTGTGACACTAATGGCGTCACAGGCTTATCGGCAACACAGCAATCAGATATAGGCAGCTGGTATACAGGGCGTCGAACCTAATTCATATTCAAGTATCGAACTGGTGCCTCTGAATTGTGCACACAGAGGCCCGTGGAACATGGGTTGGATAGATGAATGGAACATTTAAAAACAAAATACAATCCCGGACTGTCTGGGGGCTGGGCGCCGGTCCAACGTGCCATAAGACTTCCTTGTTCTCCGACAAGACGCCGTTTTCAAGAACACAATTCCAATACCATGTCCTCGTCTAGCCAACGAACGACTTGATTACCAAGGGACATGTCATCGAGGAGCATGATAAATCCTGGCTTTTCCTTTGCTTTCCAAAAGCAGCACATGTGGCAGATCATTGGTGTGTGATTTAACCACTTTTTTAGGAATTTTATGTTCTTTTGGTTGTTGTCAAGTCGCCCTTAAGTCAGGTGAAATCAGCTCATGAGAACACTAAAACTGTTGGCCTGCGTTCACTATGAATCAGTCACAGCCAAGGCCAGTCATTTTGTCCAGTTTCTTTGAACCGTCTGCTCTTGAAGCAAGAGGCTTAATCTTACAAGCAAGAGGATATGACAATTAATGACAGTGAACAGTAGCGAATGAGGCTCAGAGCTTAAGGACTTTGGTTTGAACAGCATTTTTTTTTTGGCGTGGAGGGGGGGGGGGTTGCTTTGGTTTGGGACTCAACGACAGGTGGTGATGTAAGCAAGGGGATAACTAAGCATGCAGTGTCTGATCTGGGGCTCAGCAACATTGTGCATGTAAATGCTTCTGCCAACATTAAACGGAGGAATACCAACAGCAAATCTCCTCAAAAATGGCACAGCATAATACTTAAGAAAACATTTGAACAAAATTAATGAATTCAAGCCATAAGCTATAGGTTAGAGCTATATGCTAGTCACGACTGACTAACCTAAGCCACCAATCGGTGGGCCAGCTTTGTCTCCTTCATACTGATTCAGTTGGCAGGTACTCCAACAAAGCAGCAGCTTCCCTCAGCATTTCAGGAGAACAGGATCGTTAGCCATATCTTCATCGTTCAGCAAGGCACTTGTTAGCATTCTGTTGTTGACGGTGGAAATTGGATATCAGGGTCAATTCAGTGTCTAACGTCCAATCAGTGCAGCAGCCAACTCTTAAAAGGGAAGGTAGACCGGGTGAAAAACTGCAGATCCGCACCTTTACTGAAATGTATGTTCTATTGCAGTTAATCATTAGAACATGTTAGAGATATAATATGCTTCTAGTGGCCAGTTTGAGGCTTTTATTTTATCATTCAAACCCAATCGAATAATTTAATTGAAGGTTTAAAGTATTTACATTTTGTCTTGGTATCGTAACCGTTTGCTTAGATACGGGCATAAGGGATGGACCAGGTATTTGGAAGGAATCAAATCATGTCTTAGACATAATTTCCATCAAGCTAGAATGGGCCAGGAAAGGTGTAGCATACCAGATTATTTTACATGATGGTTGTTTATGATAGTTTTCCGGGGAAATCCAGTTTTATACAAACACACTGACCCCATGTGTGGGCTGGTGCACTTGGCAAGAGAAGGCAGAACACAGCCCTTGTTTTGTTCCAACTCTAAGGAAACAGACATTTAAGAAGGACAGTTATGGACTTTATTTAAATACCCGTATTTCAAAAAACAATACATGCACTGCAAGTGTAAGGGCCCATTTGAATTGATAATGTCTCTGAACAGTAGTAACATGACTAGTAACTTAGCCAAACAATAAGGGGAACAATAAAACTAGTGAAACCATGCATCTCCCTGTGCATCTACTCCTTCCCTTAAATTTGTTTTGCATATAGCAGTTTACTGTTATGTTTTGGAACTTGTCTGCATTCTGCTCACAAGCAGGACCTAAACAATGTGGGTCAGCACTGGGAAAAACATAGAAGGTATGGCGGCATTCACACTGTTTACATATCGCATCATTCAATCATTGCATTTATACTCAAGAACCATTTATTAGTGAGGTGTAAGATACTGTTTCTTAGAATCATGTACGCCTTCCTTCAACTGAGCCCCCAAAATAAAAGGGCTACAAAGTACTTCAGTGCTCCCTTATCTTGAAATAGCACCATTAGCCAATTTCTAGTTATCTCGCAAACTTAATTGCTATAATTAATTAGGCCTATCTTGACATGGCAGCCTGGATAAGCACATGCTGCCACCACTCAAAGTACACTTTTATCCGCTCTTCTCAAAACGTGCTGTCCACCCAGCCACAGAGCCTTATGTAATCAGGATGTTCCGGAGGTGAGGAAACCCAAGAGGACTAGATATGCATAGACGCAATGTTTGTGAAATGGAGTAAGCTTATGTTTTATTCATGCTTTTGACATAAAAAGGGTTAATACAGACTTCAAAACACTTTGATTGTTACAAGACGTACAACATCGATTCACAATACCTTCCAGGTTTGTCATATTCTACATTCATTGTTAACATTATTTGCAATTTGCTACTCGCGTGTGTCAGGGCTCTGCTCTGGTATACCATTTTCCTGTTACCTAGAATGACTTGGGCTATTTTCGCCCCTGACTTGGTTGTACGGATTAATAAACATCACTGATACAATCGCCAGGGAAAGGCAGATCCCATAAGATATGGTTCATAAATCAGATATGGAAGTGTAAAATGAATCGCTGACCGACTGGCCTGGTTCAAAAAACCTAGAGTGAAGCCGTATCTTGTCTGAACGCTGTCAGCGGCTCAACACCGCACTCCCTAATGTATTTATCTGAGTTCACCAGCTACCTGCCTGCCTCCTCTTCGAACATGGCTCATAAGCTGAACATCCGTGCTAGTCGGAGGCAGGGGGAATCGCCCCACCAACATCAGAGACCACGCCGCAAAAGAGCCTTCTGGTTGTTTGAGTCGGATAGAGTGAGAATTGGGTGTGCATCCTTAATTAATTTTTCTCCGTAGGAATATCGCCCCATTTATTATTCTTTCACTTAGTCTTTGCCCTATTTGAGCAGGCTTTATGTTACCCCTCCATCCCCTGGAATAGGGGGTCATAACATTGATGCTTCGCGTTCGGAGACCTTCTCTGCTATTAAACTCCTTGTACATGCTGCCACAATATCTCTGCGAGACGTAGCGTCTACAGAAACCCAAGTTCAGCAGCAGAAGAGCGTAATACTCCATAAATCAGCAAAATGTGAGCTGTCGTGTATTGTACATCACCAATAATCACAAATGAGCGACCTCAGTGTTTTTAGCCTCCACCTTTCCTTTAGTACGGGCCAGTTAGCAAAAGGTACTCCCAAGACCCTTAGAAGAAAATAAACCCTTTGAAACAGCTGACTAACATTTATGATACAATGAAAATGCTGAGTCAAATCTTACTTTGGGCAACCAGATATTAAAGCAAGATTAGCTCTGAATGCCATTTCACTTTGTCTGTACTATTACAGCACTTGTCGTTATATTGCTACACTAGCCAACCATTGAACATTTCTGAACTCAAATATATTTAAAACAGGCATTCCTATACATATAGTCGACAATAGGACATACCAATGCCCGTTTCTAGGGTACAACATTGGCAAATGCAAACAACCACAGTTAAGTCAAACATTTTTGGTCAGTTTTGTGACGCAGAGATGAGATGCAATACTTTAAGTGTAGCTCAAAAGATTAAGACGCCAATGTATTGCTACGCATATTAGTTCTCGGGCTATACACATAGAAAGTAAACATGTCCTGTCCATATGCTGCAGACATTTGTTGACAACCAGAAACATTGCTATGGTTTACTTTGTACACTCAAGTCTCTGCTAGCGTCACCTCTGCTGGTGTCACCATCGAGTAGGCCAAAATATGTATGCATACAAAATGTTCACATACAACTCATAGCCTTCATTTCGGAGGGGAACATAACCTGTGCTGTTGTCCATTAAGAGCCAACATCGTTTGATAACAGATTTATCAATAACTCTTATGAGCTCAGCAGATTAATTGCATATATTAACATCAGGGAATTGAAATGTTACCCTTCACTTGTGAGAACTAGATTATATTTAATGTTATATTACATTAAAACATAAATATACACATACAGCCCACTATGACGTACTTATATTAATTTATCCATCATAAAAAATATAAAACTGATGAATAATTGCTGATGAGCAATGTAAGCAGTTAACTTTGTTTATTAGTCAAAAACTTGCATCTCCCAAGAATTGTCTACCCATGTCCCATTATTAAGAACCAGTTACACTTGACTTATGGAGAAGTTCTGTTCTAAAGAATTATTTTTTTCAAATACACAACACACACACACACACACACACACACACACACACACACACACACACACACACACACACACACACACACACACACACACACACACACACACACACACACACACACACACACACACACACACACACACACACACAGGTATTCTACTGAGGTGTTCAATGCAACCCCCCTTCCCACCAGTCTAGACAGTCCTGCAACCTGCAAATCTGTTTAAAAGAATAAACGTGATGGTTAACGAAAAGTGGGCTAATAATGTTGCACATATTTGGGTGTTCCCAAGCACCTAAAAATAACCTATATCAGCAAATTCCTGGTCTAAAAAAAATATGCATCCGTTAGGATCGGCGTCTTGAAACGACGACTGCTTACTGTGAACTAAAATTAAGACCAACTGTCGCTGTTCTTGCATGCTATTCCTCCATTCACTCTGACTAGCCCCAGTCTCCTACCCTGATCCACTAGGTAACCAAGTTAGCTTTGAATAGTTTCCCTGTACGGTGTTAGGGTGTACTCCTGCATATCCAGTCCTTCTCGGTGGGACAACCGATGCTGTCAACTACAGCATTGGTTGTGTCCTTCTACAATGCCTAGCTAGTATGTAGCGGATGTACTCATGTAGCGGAAACCAGATTCTTGCCATAATGCTACGCTTCCAGTTTAACTGAATGAAATGGAGGGTGTGACTTAACGTGTGTATTGATAGGTCAGGATTTGATTGGTGCAGGACAAGGTGCTTCCACACTGACCCAACACACATCGGGCCAGTATGCCATACACCTTGATGGTTGGTTGTTTTATTTCAGCAAACACTTTGAATCACTGGTCACCAACATTCTTTAGTTGGGTGTTGCCCTTTGTTCGAACAGGGTTTTGTTATTTATTCATATTATTTATGAATGTATTGTCATGCACCTTTTTGGTTTAACTACAAAACAATGATTGAGGAAATGAAGATGCCTGATATTTCCACAATATATAACACACACACACACACACCACATAATCGTGTATGGTACATCATCAATAATAACAAATGAACGACCTCATTGTTTTAGTCTACACCTTTCCCAAACCTTTTTAATACACAATCATACATATATATAAAATCCATGTGTCCACATACAACCAATATGCGTCATTCTGATAGACTGGATGTACAATTTGTGTCCAGATTCCCCCTGTTCTTGTTCCCTAAGTAGTGTACTTCTACTCTATTTAGTGCACTACTACAAGGTTCTATTTATGTAGAGGCCATTTAAACATGTCCCAGGTGTCCATTGTTTAAAACCTCGCCATTTGTGACAAGTGGGATTAACCTCATTCCAGATCCAATTTGCAACCCAAAACAATTCAGCCAAGTAATTAGTCAAAGCATGTAGCATTAATAATCGGTATACAGCCAATTACAACTGAATACAGGTTAACACTCATGTAAACCCTTACATATTGAAGACTGAAGAGTGGTAAATCTGTGAGTCATGTGGATAATGTAATCTATAATGCTTAATAGCAAACTTATTAGTTTCATCAGACACACACACACACACACACACACACACACACACACACACACAGACACACACACACACACACACACACACACACACCTTGAACAGGAAATTCTGTCAAAGATTTCACGTAACGTTCTTGGTCTGTCTCTCAAACTCATGGCAGAGGCTCTGAAACCTGGAGTTCACTTATTTTATGCATAGAAATAAAGTAAATACATGATTTGGAACAATATACTAGGTTTCATAATAGCATTATCTGCTGAGGAGTCTATACATTATGAATGCAGACACTTGCAGAAGAGTTTAAACACAGCCCACATCTAGCCACAGATGAACTTCAACTTAACTCAATTGTTTCATTACATTGCGAACCTATTTTAGCAGTGAAAACTGCACATGGTGACATTTGATTCTCTTAATTCCACACGAATGTCTGCTTATGGTTGAAGACCAGAAGGGGTTATAAAGCCAAAGCTGGGTGCAGGATCCCACGTTCAGAGCTCTGTTGCAGAACCTTTGTTATTGTGTGTATTTGAACGACGACTAAAACTAGCATCATGTTAGCTGATTGTTTCTGTGGGTTTATTACTAAATATTATCGTTGACGTGTGGGCAGGTTTCGTAATACGGGCTGGGGTCGACCTATTATCCCACTTGCAAGTCCGCAACTACCACAATATGACCGAAACAAGGTCGTCATAGGGAGCATCGCACCACCGCGCTAGCTCATTAGCTTCTTAGCATTTGTTGCCACAATGGCAGCGTTTGAATTGGCCGGAGCTCGATAGCGCTTCATCAGCTGACTTCATTAGATAGCCGCTACCTTAGCTGCTACTGGGGCTAGCAGCTAAGGTAGCGGCCACTGGCTAGCTGCATAGCTAGCAGCATCGGGACTACTGAAAAATAACTCAAGAGGATTGGCATTTAGCTGCCAGGACGGCGATGTCTAAACAAGGTCCCTTTGTGCACACTGGTTGGGTCAAACTGCCAGATATGTGATAAAGTGTAATAATGTACAATACTGTGTGATAATGGTGGTTGTCAGGAACCCCGGCAGCAGCAGACTTCACTCACCAGGAGGTGTAGCCCTGCTCCGCCATCCCGCCGACACCTGGTCACCTGGGTCCGGGGAGAACACCGAATACGGTCCCGATGACAACCCGCTGGGACCGTGGAGATGTCTTCTGCGGTTCCGTCGGAGACAGGCGTCCCTAGTAGTTACTTTTAAACGACAACATGGCGACACGTCCTAGCCTCAGCTAGTAAGCACTAGCTGAACAAGCTCGCAGGAGAGATCGCGGTGATGGTGGAGGGACAAAGACCCGAGGAAAGACTGACGCTGTGTCGTCGGTTCTCCGATGTCTCGTCGGCACCCTAGCCCGGCAGGCTCGGTTTGTTAATACACTACTTCCACTGTATATCCATATTCGAGAGGTTTGTCCGGTGTGACTGATGATCCCGGGGGCTGCAGCTCCTGCTGTAATGGAAGACGCTTTGTTTTCTACAGCGAGTCGCGGGGGCGCGCATCGCCCAGTAGAATAGAGTCTAACCAGAGACGTGCACGGGAACGCTGTTATGGTTGAAAGTGTTTGCGCTGCTGGTGTCTGTGCGTTTGTACGCAACGCAGGCATGTTATAATAGCAGCATTCATATTTAATATAAGTGTGTGTGTGTGTATTCCAAAGAAATACGCAGTTTAATATGTTAAAAGCAACACTATCAACACAGAAATGCCTGAACACAACCCTGCTGGAATTACAAAAGACGGACCATATATTTAATTTGCAGACGTAGATACATGGTCATTTAAAAGAAAGTATGAACAGAAGAACCACGTTTTATTATTCGCAATTTTGGCAAGAGATGGCTGTGTGTAAGAATTTTATCCGGTATGTTTTTATAGTAGATGTAAACTGGGGGGTGTAGCATGGACGTATGTGACCGGGTGATGAAGTCGGACCTCTTGGGACTGGATCGTCAGTCATGTCGTGTCTCCACCGAGAGAACAGCGTCTTAAGATATAGTGGTTGGAACCCCGTGTTTAGAGGCCTATCCCTACATCCCCAACTCTATTGCTGTAGCTATCGACTAGCTTGACATGCTAACTGGAGCCCTGGCAGCTAGTGTTGCCAGATTGGGCGGGAAATCTGTCCCAATCTGGCAACAATGCTGGCAGCCGACATCGCACGGACCTTTAAAATGCTCCGCACTAGCAGGGAGTGAACGCCGAAGCCTGAGCGCACGGAGGAATTTGCTCTGCGCTTTGCTCAATGTGCTCCGCCCATGCTGTATTATCTGACTACATCTTCATTCTTGTGCATCACTTTCAAAGTTCTAACTTGTGCAGACTTTAGTTTTGTCAAGAGTGACATGCTGTCTCTTCAGAAAGAACTTCGATTTAAAGGTTAAGTAGGGGGTTAAGGGATTCCCTCCTCTAGACGAACTCTAAGGATTACCAAAGTCCACCAGTGGAGGGAGGAGCATTCCTCAAGATTATAGGCAATCTGTTCAGGGACGTTGGCTCAGCAGGAATTGAATGCAAGTGCATAAAAATAATGTTTGTATTTTAACTTCAAAAAACTCTCGATACATAAGGAGATAGTTTGCTACAAATCTAAGCAGCAGCAATTACTTCGATAGCAGATTTTGGAACCGAAATGACCAAGAAAACATATTGAAAACTTATCAAATAAATAAAAATATATTTTTATTTACCTACATACATTAGCTAGTGTTATATATAATAATATATATTCTACCTTTAAAACTCTAGCAACATGTTAATTGATTCTTAATTATATGGAGTATTAAGAACCTTTTAGGCTACATAACGTTCGGTTCTGAACAAAAAGAAAAAAAAGATGAAGAACGGTAACAACTGAAACAGGATGACATGTCTGTTAATCATGTAGTCTCATATAACTTATGATATACATATGATATTTTGAATTGCTCTGCTTTTAACTGGACTGTATTATTCAGTCTTTATTTCTGATTGTGTGCAAATGTTTCTACTTAATAATGTAATTCATAGACTTTGCCTCTAGGTGTCGGGCTCTACTCTAAAGACAGCAGTAAAAAAAGGACGTATTTGAAGCACGACACAGTAGTCACAGAACAGGTCATGGATTTTTACATATATTAAGTTACAACAATCTGAAATCTGAAACACACACAAATAAGAAAAACACATGAAATAAACAGATAAATTATATAACAATCTGTTTTATTTGCTGGTAGCTCGTTTCTTGACAGTGAGTGTGTGTATGCATGCATGTTTGTGTGTGTTTTGAACACTTCCTCATATCTTGTGTATCTTTACTTTATGTGTGTACCTCTTTGCTCTATGCACACAACAGTTTATATATGGATCTCTCATGGTACTTACTTTAGGCACTGTATGGCTCAAGCCATGAAATTTGTGTTTAAAGCTCTAGGTAAGATCTGATTGAGGTAAATTTTATGTCAGCTAATTTACATTTAAATGTAAATGGTACTTTCTTTCATCATTATTATTATTATTGTTCTTCGATGTGAGCAGCTGTATGTGTTTGTATGAGTGTATATAGGTGAATAAATTAGTTAACATTGGAGTGGTCTCTGCTACGCCTTTTCTAACATAATGGAGGTAACATAACACCAACCCTAATATTTATATCCATAACTTCAGTGCTGCTGCCATAGAGAAGGCAAGAGAGAGCCGAAGAGCGAGACAGGGAGGGGGAGAGAGAGTATGGAGAGCGAGAGAGAGTGTGTCAGGGAGAGAGAGAAAGGATAACATGTCACACTACTGGTAATGAGCTGTGAGCGATACCAATGCTTTGTTCCTGATGTAAAGCACCTGATCCACATCTGTGAACGCAAACTGATATATTCACGTGGGGACAGCACTGGTGTCATGTCGGTCCCATGTAACTATACTATTGGTCCACTAAGAGAGACCCCCCTCCCCCCAGAGCAGCAGGTCAGGTCATGTGGTCATGAACAGGGGAGACTCTTTACATAATCTGAATATTCATGCACAACTGCAAGGTCGCTATATGAGCATGGAACTCTGGTTAGCCTGTACATCCTAGCATGTATCATTGCACGTTCTGTATCCTCCAAAACATCAACAGTCACCAAATAAGGACATTTTGGTCACAAGTTGGGGTATCTCAGACAATAAATCCTCAAGCTTTCAAGAACACACCTCCAAGATTAGCATTCAGAGGATTTAAGAATTGCTGACCCTTGAATACATTTTTTTTTTTGTTCCTTGCTTTATATAACAAGAAAACCAAGTTTTTAATCATATATAATACATATTGAAACCCACTTTCAAGATGTCGACTGTAGGCAAACAATAAATAACTAAAAAAGATATAAAATGTGCTAAAATGTTTGATGGAAACAATTTCTCGTTTAACCTTGAAGAACAACCACTGACCTGATAGGATGGCTACAATTCCCCCTAGTTTACTCTATTAATGCCCTCATCCCACAAAGTCTCCCCCAAAGACACAACCTCTGCAGTACTTCCTCGTCATTCCTCTTCCTCTTCTTCCACAGAACCAAGAGTGGGGGGGGGGGGGGGGGGGGGGGGGGGGGAAGTGAACCCCCCGTTTGAAGCTCCGTCCCTGCTGGAGAGGAGGTTCTGTGGGACTCTGTTAGCACGCTTGATATGAGAGCATGATCAAAGCTGTCTCGTTCCGCCTGACCGAAATCCACAGGATTAAGGATTAGGGAGACAGGAAGCTGAGGGAGAGAGAGAGAGAGAGAGATGGATAGAGAGAGTCAGTGTTTCGCTGGGGTGTTGTAGGTGGTGAAGGAGGTGGGGGCAACAGAGGAGGGTGAGGTATAGAGAGTGGAGCACAGCAAAGAGACACAATGAAAAGAGAGAAAAAAGGGGGTGGGGGGCTTGTAAGGTTGTGTCAGGTTGTGACAGACAGAAACGCTGTGAATGGGAACATACAGTCAGTGAAAATATGGTATGATAGTTTACGTTTTTCACATGATGGGAGGGGATGTTTGAAATATTGAAAATTAATCAGGTACTTTGCAATTTACTGTAATCCATGGAGCGGAGATTCAACAGCTGAACTTAATTTATGGTACAAAGTTTTCAACGTCACACGTCATTTTGAGATTTCAACATCTCTCTCGCTCTCTGCATGGATACAACTGTGTATACCTCAAGCATTGTTCAGATAAGTAACAGAGAGAGAGAGTGAGTTCAAGGGTCCCATGAAGAGAGTGGAAGAAGATCAGGAAGTAAGTGTAAGGGCAATAGGAAGTGAATGTAACAAGACCAGGAAGCGAATGTATGGGCACTAGGAAGAGCATGTAACGAGACCAGTAAGTGAATGTAAGGGCACTAGAAAGTGAGTGTAAGGGCACTAGGAAGAGAGTGTAGCGAGACCAGGAAGAGAATGTCAGGGCACTAGGAAGTGAGTGTAACAAGAACAGGAAGTGAATGTAAGGGCACTAGGAAGAGAGTGTAACGAGACCAGGAAGTAAGTGCAATGGCACTACAGTAGGAAGTGAGTGTAAGGGCACTAGGAAGAGAGTGAAAGGAGACCAGGAAGTAAAGGGCTGATTACGGTTCCACTTAAACGCAACGCAAGGACCACGCAGACACTTGCTAACCCTCGACGGAGGGTTAACATTTTTGGGAGGCACACGTCAGGCCCTTGCGGTTGACGCAAGGATGTAACGGCTCCGAAAACCCCCCTGCGTTGCGTCAACGTTGAACCATAATCAGCCCTTAAGTGTAAGGAAAAAAGGAATGGAGTTGAAGGGTACCAGGAATTTAGGGTAAGGAAACCAGGAAGAGAGTGTAACGAGACCAGGAAGTGAGTCTAAGGAAATCAGGAAGATAGTCTCAGGAAACCAGGAAGAGAGTGTAAGGAAACCAGGAAGAGGATGTGAGGGAACCAGGAAGTGAGGGTAAGGGCACCAGGATGTACGAAGGGGGAGCAGCCTGAGTTGGGATCGGGGGGTGGTGGAGCCCCAGACTGTTGAGTGGATTAGAACAAAGGCTGGATAGAGGGTCAGCGGAGATAGGCTCCCTCCCACCAGATGTGCTCTGCGCCGCTGGTGTGTAATGAATTACCTCACTGCCCATGACACCCGGGTTGGTGCGCTGACAATTACATTACACAACACAGCCCAACAACCTGATACGTGGTCTCCTTTTACTTTTACCAGACACTGGGTGTGTGTTGTCTGTGTGTCTGTGTGTTGTGTGTGTGTGTGTGTGTGTGTGTGTGTGTGTGTGTGTGTGTGTGTGTGTGTGTGTGTGTGTGTCCTCATGATGGTGTTGCGGGTGCTTTACCTCTCTGTGGACAAACCAAACATATCCAGCTCCCCCCCCCCCCAGGATGAATATAGGAGTGAAAGCAAACAGTGAAGAGCTGTATCACCGTCCACTTCTGTAGGGGTGCGCCTCATTCGCCAGAGCCTCTATCAATTTGTGCTTCCAGCCTATCGCAATAAAGGATGTGGTCCCGCACTGTCACAGAAACAGTTGGCACGGAAACAGCACATTACACCATTATCCAACCCCCCACCCTCCCTCCCAGGCCTTTGTCGTCATCCATCCCTCCCTCCCTCCCTCCCTCCCTCCCTCTCTCTCCTTTTTTTCTCTAACTGGTGCCAGTCTCTCTCTCCCTCGCTCCCTCTCTCTATCTCGTGGGTTTCATCAATGACTGCACAACCAACCTTGCTACCGACCAGCCGTGTGTACGCCTTCCCCCAAGTTATCTTGGCTAATAAACGCTCCTGCTCCATATAATTATAGGTGTGTATATTTTAATCTCTGCATTGCTGAATAAACACCCACAATGCATTCTGCCTCTGCCTGTTCTGCTCCCAACTCTCAGGATTTAATCCTGGACGTTTTTCTGCTCTCTCCCTCCCTCTCCCTCTCTCTCTCTATCTCTCGCTCTCTCTCTCTCTCTCTCTCTCTCTCTCTCTCTCCATGCTGACTCCTCCCTCCCATTTCTGTTCTGCACACACACACATGCACACACACACACTCTCTCTCTCTATCTCGCTCTCTCTCTCTCTCTCGCTCACTGACACACGCGAGCACACAAACACATACACACACGCCCTCCACCCCCATCACTGCAGTCTCTCAGCTGCCTCGGAGCAAACAAGAAAGGATATAGAGCACAGACAGTAATAAGGGAGAAAAGAGGTGTGTGTGCGTGCGTGTGTGTTGAAGGAGTGAGAGAGAGAGCACTATGTGCACGTGAGCGTGTGGAATATGAGAGGTACATAGGAGGAAGGATAGAAGAGCTAGAAGGAAGCATAGACGAACTAGGAGAGAGGATAGAAGGGCTAGGAGAGAGAATAGAAGGGCTTGGAGAGAGGAGAGAATAGCTAGGAGGAGGATAGAACAGCAGTGCTACGGCTGGATTGTTTTTTTCCTCCTGCAGTCTCTGCTGAAGCTGGACGGTGAACAAGGTAAGCCCTTCCTTTCTCTTCCCCCCTTTCTTATTCTTCTCCTGATTCTTCTTCTCCTTTAATGTCACACAAACACACACACACACACGCGCACACGCACACACGCACCACACACACACACACACACGCACACACACACATACACACACACACACACACACATTTTCTTTATGATCACGTTAAGGGTTGGCCTTGTTTAGACTCCAGCCTCTCCTTGGGTATTGAGCAAGCTAGCAGGGCTGGCTCACTGGGACCATTTTGAGGAGCTGGAGTCATTTTTTATTTATTTATTCTTTGCTGTGCATGTGTGTGTGAGTGTCAGTCTGTGTGTGTGTGTGTGCGTTTGTGTGCGTGCGTGCGCGTGTGTTGTAGAGATGGCATTGAAAGCAGGCAGCCTCCTCCTCCTCCTTCTCTTGTTCTTCTTCTTCTCTTCCTTCTTCTTCTCCTCCACCCTCCCCTCCCTTGGCCGGGCGCAGACAGAGGAGCCATCTCTGTGGTTGACTCATCTTCTCCGTGCATCTTTAATTGTTATTGAAAGCTCTCGGGCCGACAGTGATGCCAGGTTTATATAACGGCAAGCTTGTGTGCGTTAGGGGAGCTGCGCTGTGGGTCTGTGGGATGGGAGACACCCATGGTGTGTAGTGCTGCTGTTGTGTGTGTCTACATGTATGTGTTTTGTGTGTGTGCGTGTGTGTGTGTGTGTGTGTGTGTGTGAATCTATTCATTTTTTATAGTTATATCTCCATATGATGCTTGTTCTCCAGGTCTGCTCAGGCCCTGGGCTGGGGGGAGGGGGGGCAAAGACAACCAAGCTATAGGGGGGATTGGGGGGGGGGGGGGGGGAGCTTGGCTGGGATGGGCGGGAAAGGAGGGGGGGATGAGGACAGGCAGCCGCGTAGGATCAGATGTTTAGTACTCATGACTGGTTTTAGACACACATACACACAGACGCAACGCGCAAAACCGACACACACACACACACACACACACACACACACGCACACACACACACGCACAAACACACACACACACACACACACACACACACATACACATCCATAGATGCAAGCTCTGCAAATGGCAGGCTGGATTTGACTAATTGCTGCCGTTACTGTGGTCTCACTTTTGCATTTATTTTTTATGGTATATATATCCCCTTTCACCATTTTAGAGACTGAAATTAGTAGGCACTAGCTTTGTATGGGTCTTTGTGTAGATGTGTGTGTGTGTGTGTGTGTGTGTGTGTGTGTGTTTGTGTGTTTGTGGAAGTGTGTGGATGACTGGGACCTAATAAATAACACAAGGGGTAAGGGTTATTAAATAATAATAATAATAATATTTATTATAATTATTATTATCATTATTATTACGCCAAATATCCGTATTAGGTCTTCATTATTTAGTTAGATGGGCACATTTTTGTTATAGTGTGGTACTGAGATCATGTGTGTTTGTAAGTACATGCTCAAGATGGTTGAGGGAGTGGAAGAGAGAGAGATGGAGAGAGACAGAGGGAGAGAGATATGGAGACAGAGGAAGAGAGAGATGGAGAGAGAGAGAGAAAGATTGAGAGAGATGGCAAGAGAGGGAGAGAGAGGAAGAGACAGGGACAGAGAGAGTGGAGTGGGGGAGGCTGGTGCAGCAGGGAGAGAGAGAGAGAAAGGAAGAAGTATAGAAAAACAGAAGGAAGGAGAGAACCAGGACTTGTTTAGACAAGGGAGAGGAATACAGTGGAGGAAAGGCGAACAAATGTAATGTTTTCTGGTGACGGACAGACGTCGCAGAATCACTGGACAAGAGGTTTGGAGATGTGTTTATGTGTGTGTGTGTGTGTGTGTGTGTTTGTGTATATGATGTCTCCATATGATTTCACAACTGGCATAATGCATATGATCAGATTCTAGTTATCAGCAGCAAATGCAAAACAAAGTGATGAATATTAATAAAGAAACTACACCTTGTGTGTTAAAATGGAAAATAAAGCAGAGCAAGAAAATGGTACCATATGTTCAGACACAATCTATTCCCTGCATGGCATTGCAATAATCTGTAGTGTCTGTATATCTCCCTAGATTGGTGGCTTTAACCTCTGAGGTCACAAGGGGCACCTCGAGAAACGTCCACACGCCACACTGGGTCGATGCTATACCCTACTCACTGGATCCTGCTGAACCCCTCAGGCCTCCCCTCGCCGTATGGATCCATTCACTGGATCATTGTGATCAACCACATCAGGTGTTGATCCTATAACCTCAAACCTAGATCCTACTGACCCCACCAGGCCTTACCACACTGTGTTGATCTACACACTGGATCATTGTGATCAACATCAGGTCACGCCAAACCTCCTATTGGTTATTTAATTTCAGTCTCACAAAATGTTAATTTGACCACCCTGTGTTCTCAAAAGTGCCACTCCGTTAAACGGGGGTATGAATATTAATAAGGCTATTAGCATGTTTCAGAGGGTCCACTACGAGGCGTGGGGCAAGCGTTCTGAGTCTATGCTAGGTCACTGAGGAGTTTAGCTTTAATTATGGACCACTAGCTAACTAACGGTTTGTAAAACAGTTGAATTACATGGCTCTTATTCTAATGTCCCCCCCCAAAAGCTTCACACACACAGAATATACATGTTCGATAACCATAACACTGTAAGAACGACAAGAGTGAATTTAAGCGGTTGTGAACAATAATGTCACTGAAGAACATCAGAAGAATGCACACTGTGGGGCGGGGCTTGTAGCAGCAAACTGCCATTGACGGAAAATACATACGATTGAATAAATAAAGGACAGGCATGTTCCTTCCTTAGGGGCTTCAAAGCGGCCGATGTCTGCCATGTTTCTAGGTTTAACCGGTTGAGCCCGAAGGTGAACATGTTCAGTGTAAAACCTGTTCAGTGCAAAACCTGTTCAACCTGCTCTTCTATCATGAACACATTCTGTTTTAAATTGAACCAGTTTAACCGTCTCCAAGAAGGAAAGCTTGAGGTTTAAATAATTACATTAATGTGGATGCGTTGTGGATCATTGCCTCAAATGATGTAATTAACACTTTATTTAATTAATATGGGACAGAAACACATGTGACATGCTTCAATATTTGAATGAATGAATCCTGTATAAACAGAAGATGAAATCTCAAGTGTCCAAGTTTTCTAGAAGGACAAGAGACAGCTCATTCTTCTACAGTGGGAAGATAATCCATCTCTGTTTGTCATCATTGTTGTGGGTCAGTAATGTCAGGGTCACTCCATCATTCAACAATGACAAAATGGCAGTTTTTCATTGATTGGTAAACATGGTAGAGAAACTAGCTCAACCCATGAGGGGGTAAAGCTAAGAGAAGGAAGAGGGGAGGGGATTGTTACTGCAATCAGAATTAGTCTTGTGGTGTAACCTGAGATGTCAGTTCAATCTGAATGAACTGGGGGGGGGGGGGGGGGGAGAGAGAGAGAGAGAGAGAGAGAGAGAGAGAGAGAGAGAGAGAGAGAGAGAGACAGAGAGAGACACACACACACAGACACAGAGGGAGAGAGAAAGAGAGAGAAAAGGAGAGGAAGAGAGAGAGGGAGACAGAGGGAGGAAGAGAGAGAGACAGAGAGGGGTGGGGGGGTCGCAGCACCCATAGACTAACAGAGACGCTCTGTTCCCTGCTAGATGACGTAACAGCAGTCATATGACAACAAGGAGATGGTGATGCTGGGGGGGGGGGGGGGGGGGGGGGGGGGGGGGGGGGGCGAGTGAAGTGGGCATACCACTACCACCACAGAGGGACTCAATGGATGAAGTGTATGTATGTGTGTGTGTTTGTGTGTATGCGGACCTGTGTGCATGTGTGCGTGTGTGCGTTTGTGCGTGCCTGTGTCGTGTGTGAGTCTGTCTGAGCGTATGTGTGTGTGTGTCTGTGTCCCAGTGTGTGTGTACATGTGTGTGTCTTTGTGAGTGTATGTTTGTGTGTGTGTGTGTTTGTGTGAAAGCATGCCTGTGTGTGTGTGTGTGTGTGTGTGTGTGTGTTTGTGTGTGTGTGCTTGTGTGTGTATGTGTGCTTGGCATAATAAAGACGATATCTGCTCTTCTATTCTTTCAAAGATGTCTCCGGTCACATGTCCCATGCTACAGTAGATATCTCCCTCCCTCCTTGAGAGGTCTGAGGTGGGAGGTTGTTCCACTGTTTAAGGTCCCGGTCTCGTGTTCAGAAGGAGAGTCTCCTTCAATTAGTTCTGCAGCAAGGTGTGTACTAACTGCATACTGCAGGGTAAGGCTAAGAGTCTGGCCGTTTCAAGCATGTGTTTGCTGTTTGTTGTGTTTGTGCTGTCCACCTTTGTTAAAGTGAGATTGGATGTCTGATTGTAACTTTTATTTTTGGGCAGGTTTGCTTGTTTTTTTTTTACTCTTAGATTTTTTACTCTTAGATGTCTCTTATATATGTGACTATCAGTACTATGCTCAGGCAGTTATAGCCAGCAAGGCATTCAGGCTAGTTTACATGTCATTTTGAGTGAAATTATATGTTTATCAAAAGGAGTGGTTTTCCCTTATACCCTGAACACTCTAACCAGGAAATATATAATATATTAATATATATTATAATTCATTTAGGGAATTGTAATTGTACATTTTTCATCGGTGACTGCCTTAATCAACAGCTGCCCTTTAAACTTAATAAATAAATCTCCAGCCTCCATTCATTCCATCTTGTTTGAATTGGAAAGGAGTTTGTGGAGCTGTAGGATCTCGTTACAGATACAATGTTTGTTTTTTTCCAGCATTGTTGCTATTTGTTGTTGCTATTTAATATGTTATTAAAACGCAAGGTTAGTTATATACTGTTCCCTGCTCTCTGTCTCTTTTCTGTAACCTTCTTCTACTGAATGGAAACCCAGATGATAAGCAGTCCTTCTCGTATTATTAATATTCCTTGTTATAACATCACATGTTAGCTGGTTGTTAAATCCTGTAGCTTCTTAACAAATTAGTTGCTAGCTTGTTATTCCATCACCTGTGAGATTGTTATTAGAGCAACCGTAAGTCGTTATCATCATATCATCTTTTTATCTCCTCCACCCTTGATATGCATGTGTGTGTGTATGTGTTTTTTGTAGACGTTCACTGAATTGGGGTAGAGGTGAATCCCCTCAATGTGGCTCATCGCGACACAAAATGGCTGTTTCTTCTGCTTCATCCTACGAAGAAAATAAAAAAGATTGAGCATAACCTAAATAAATAATATGCTGACGCCATAGATGCCAGCCAAGATGTGAATGAACCCAAACACCCAACATTTAGCGACACAAGGGAAAAAATACATGAATTAAAATCCATATGTATCCTCATTGCTCTTAAAATGACAGTCTGCAGACCATGCTACACAGAGACAACTCCCCTCATAGAAACGCACACACAATCCTACAAACACACACACACACACAGGCACACACACACACACACTCACACACACACGCGCACACACACTCAGGAGCACACACACTCGGGCGCACGCACATACACGCGCGCGCACACACACACACACACACTTGGGCGCACACACACACACACACACACACACACACACACAGACACACACGCACACACACACACACACAAGCTTGGTCAAGTACAGAGCACTCACAAGCGTATGCAACACAGACATTAGACACAAAGCCATAGTGTCCACCTTGTGTGCCATATCTGCTTCACCCAACAGCCTCCTCTCTCTCTCTCTCTCTCTCTCTCTCTCTCTCTCTCTCTATCTCTCTCTCTACCACACCAGACACACACACACATTCACACACACACACACACACACACACACACACACACACACACACACACACACACACAGACGGGCCTTTGTCATCGGTGGCCTTGTGACTCAGTGTGACCCACTGCATAAGAGCAGAGTTGGTGGGTGGTGGAGATGGAGGGGTGGTGGAGGAGGAGATGGAGGGGTGGTGGAGGAGATGGAGGGGTGGTGGTGGAGGAGATGGAGGGGTGGTTGAGGAGATGGAGGGGTGGTGGTGGAGGAGATGGAGGGGTGGTGGAGGAGATGGAGGGGTGGTGGAGGAGGAGATGGAGGGGTGGGTGGTGGAGGAGATGGAGGGGTGGTGGAGGAGATGGAGGGGTGGTGGTGGAGGAGATGGAGGGGTGGTTGAGGAGATGGAGGGGTGGTGGTGGAGGAGATGGAGGGGTGGTGGAGGAGATGGAGGGGTGGTGGAGGAGGAGATGGAGGGGTGGGTGGTGGAGGAGATGGAGGGGTGGTGGAGGAGATGGAGGGGTGGTGGAGGAGGAGATGGAGGGGTGGTGGAGGAAATGGAGGGGTGGTGGAGGAGATGGAGGGGTGGTGGAGGAGATGGAGGGGTGGGTGGTGGAGGAGATGGAGGGGTGGTGGAGGAGATGGAGGGGTGGTGGAGGAGGAGATGGAGGGGTGGTGGAGGAGGAGATGGAGGGGTGGTGGAGGAGATGGAGGGGTGGTGGAGGAGGAGATGGAGGGGTGGTGGAGGAGGAGATGGAGGAGATGGAGGGGTGGTGGAGGAGATGGAGGGGTGGTGGTGGAGGAGATGGAGGGGTGGTGGAGGAGGAGATGGAGGGGTGGTGGAGGAGGAGATGGAGGGGTGGTGGAGGAGATGGAGGAGGAGATGGAGGGGTGGTGGAGGAGAGGGAAGGGGTTGAGAGGGGGATGAGCGTTGATGCAAGATAAGATAAAGATCTACTCAATGTATATAATTGTACGCTACCACTCACATGCTAAATGCAAGTCATAACATCTAAGTAAGGAATAACACGTGAGTAAATCAGAGTTAGTTAAAAAGGGTAAATGGTTGTTCGGCAGCCTTCAGTCACACTGCCTTGCTGGTCCGACATAATTATTTTTTTTAGGTTTGATGTAAAAAATGAAAAAGGCAGTACGGATCTGGAAACTGCAACAACAAATATTTGTTTGTCCATTGTGGACAGATGCAAACAAAAAATTGCTGACAGACAATTCCGATACACGTTTTTATTAATCAAATGACCTGTTCTGAAAATGATCTGCTGTATCATGTTAGGCCTTGCTGTGCTGAGTCATTATGAAATGGACTGCTTTGAGGCCTATGGCCCAACAGCAAAATATTCTTGGTAATCTTTCATGAGACCTGCTTTGTCTACTGTATTTTACCCATTTGGATAACATATTCATCTCAGAGGTTTTTAGATGACAAATTCAGATCACCACAGATGTGATCGTATCATTGAATTGATCCTTTGCGCTGTGTGTAGAGAATCTTCTATATTAGCGTCAACTGACACCTCTAAAAACCTCTGTTCTTCCAGACTAATGTGGCAAGGAGAAAACAAAGAGCTGATTTGACAGAAAAGAGATAACAATCATATTAATAGTTGCTACCTAAAAATGCTACGAAAAGAAGCTAGCCCAATACAATGTTCCCTCACAGCTAATGCTGAAGTACGCAGTATGTTTAGCGAAGAGTGATTTGCAGTGCTACTGGCTAGATTATTGAAGAGAAATGGCTGCTAGCCACTAGACAGAAGGCTATGTAAGCCTTTTTTCATAATGCATTGTATGGTGGTGGCTGCTGAAGATCAGTCCATGACCTACATCTCCTTCTGATTGTGACGTAGGAGAGATGGACGTCACAGAAGTGACTCACCATGGACACAAAAAAAATGAAAGCCAGGCCTTAATCTGAGCTGAAATGTTTAACGTTTCATTCCATCGAACCCAACTGGACTGCACAGGAGAGCTTGCATGCCATTGCCATTTCAGCCAAGCAATCTTTTATTTACATTTTTGCTTGCTTCAGCCAGCAGCAGTGAGCACCACAGTGTTGCGCCAGAGATGTCACATGACTTGCTGGTTGCTTCAGAATCTGCATGGCGAACCGCGCTGGGTTGACGTTCATCTGTAATTAGTGAAACATAGGCCTACTGTACACCTCTCAGGGTCTGGCTGCTTCCTGTACAAATGCTCACCACAGTTAGACATTGGTTAACAATTTAAGATGTCGTCTCTAATGTTCTTTGTGCCTCTAATATTGGAAAAGAACCGCTACATTGTGCCGTGTGAGGAGTTCTTTTTCAGATTAAATCTCCAACATTGTATTTGGTGTTAAGATCAGTTATACATTGTCGTTGCACTACGCCCGTCACACACTCCATCATGGTTTTTCTCTGGAGGAGTCTTCCAATATTAGCTGAACCAAATCCTAAAATATGATTGATTGTGTGCTTCTATTTGTAAACTTTTGTTTTTCACAAATAGCTTTCTGGGTCTAACTGAAGAAACACATGTGAGTTAGATGCGTTTATCTTTCATTCATTCTCAAGGACAGTAGAATTGAGGTGCATACATTTAATGAACATGGGCATTAGACGGATTAACTGGATAAAGAGTGGCTGTGGATGTATAACGATTCCACAAGTAAATTGCAGGCCACTGGGATAGATTTCCCTGCAAAATTGGAAGCGGTAATTTATCGCCTACAGATACAAATGGCTAACAAAGCTGAGCACAACAATCAACTTTCAACTGGACTGTAAACAAATTGCTGTTCTTAATTAGCTTTCATGCAAACCCTGAGTCATGCCAGCTGAGTCAAGACAAGTACGTCTTCAAATGTAAGCTGACTTTCTTTTGTTTATTGTTGTAAAAGTGAATAGGGCGGTTGCTGCAAAGCTCTTATTCCATTCCATATAATTATGTATTTGTTAATAATTAGATAGTAATAATCCAAAGCAGTCTCATACAAATGGTTAGTAGTGTAAAGCAAAACACCAACCTCAAATCGGAGAGGGTAGTGAGACGATAGATAGTAAATAACACCAGTGTTTTCTTGAATGAATAAATTGGTCTGACAGATGAAATCCCATACAGCGGTAAGGGGAGTTGTGGGGAAGTCTGCCATCAGTGACTGCTTCTGTTGAACTCAGAAATGCCAGCAATTGGTTCCATGAACCGGCGCTCTAATGTCACGCGCGGCCCATCAGGCCCTTGTTGTAGAGGATTGTTTAAGGCTATCTCCACGGGTAATCTGAAGTACGGTGTATGCTTCCTCTACAGTTAATATAGGACAGTTCTCGGCTATCTGTAGAGGATGATTCTAGTCTATATGTAGAGGGCAGTCCCAGGCCTTCTGTATAGAGTGGTTCTAGACAACATCACCCCTACTAGAAGACATCACCATTAGAACACTAGGAGACATCACCATTAGAACACTAGGAGACATCACCATTAGGACACTAGGAGACATCACCATTAGAACACTAGGAGACATCACCATTAGGACACTAGGAGACATCACCATTAGAACACTAGGAGACATCACCATTAGGACACTAGGAGACATCACCATTAGAACACTAGGAGACATCACCATTAGGACACTAGGAGACATCACCATTAGAACACTAGGAGACATCACCATTAGGACACTAGGAGACATCACCATTAGAACACTAGGAGACATCACCATTAGGACACTAGGAGACATCACCATTAGGACACTAGGAGACATCACCATTAGAACACTAGGAGACATCACCATTAGGACACTAGGAGACATCACCATTAGAACACTAGGAGACATCACCATTAGGACACTAGGAGACATCACCATTAGGACACTAGGAGACATCACCATTAGAACACTAGGAGACATCACCATTAGGGCACTAGGAGACATCACCATTAGGACTCTAGGAGACATCACCATTAGAACACTAGGAGACATCAACCCAGGACACTAGGAGACATCACCATTAGGACACTAGGAGACATCACCCCAGAACACTAGGAGACATCACCATTAGGACACTAGGAGACATCACCATTAGAACACTAGGATACATCACCATTAGGACACTAGGAGACATCACCCCAGAACTCTAGAAGGTATAACCATTAGAACACTAGGAGACATCACCATTAGGACACTAGGAGACATCACCATTAGAACACTAGGAGACATCACCATTAGAACACTAGGAGACATCACCATTAGAACACTAGGAGACATCACCATTAGGACACTAGGAGACATCACCCCAGAACTCTAGAAGGTATAACCATTAGAACACTAGGAGACATCACCATTAGGACACTAGGAGACATCACCATTAGAACACTAGGAGACATCACCATTAGAACACTAGGAGACATCACCATTAGAACACTAGGAGACATCACCATTAGGACACTAGGAGACATCACCATTAGAACTCTAGAAGGTATAACCATTAGAACACTAGGAGACATCACCATTAGGACACTAGGAGACATCACAATTAGAACACTAGGAGACATCACCATTAGGACACTAGGAGACATCACCCCAGAACTCTAGAAGGTATAACCATTAGAACAAGCCTGAAGATCGCTCCGCTTCCACAACATTCCTGCAACACACGCTTCCACTGTATGGAAGTGATGCTAACCACATGTCTTTTGACATCACTCCTTAGCTGACCACAGTGAAGCTTTGTGCTCTCGCTCAAGGCCTCTTAAGGGCAATTGAAGCCTGTGACCCATAGATCCTCATCTCATTAAAGAGCATGGCGCCAAATCTTTAATGCTTGCTTTTCCTAGCCCCATAACATGAGGCTGCTGGCTACGTGAGGACGTTGACTAAAGATCGCCTCGGGTCTCCACTTACCGCATTAATGCTTGCTATGGGAGAATGAAAGGGTGAATGGGTAAGAAAAAAAGTAAGGAGGACTGAAGTGTGAGAGAGAGAGAAAGAGAGAGATAGAGAGAGAGACAGAGAGAGAGTGAGAGAGAGAGAGAGAGAGAGAGAGAGAGAGAGAGAGAGAGAGAGAGAGAGAGAGAGATGAGATAGGGAGAGGCAAAAGGGTGGAGCTGCATAGAAAGAAACAGAGAAAGAGAGAGTGATCACTCTAGAAAGGACATAGGTATATTGCAAAGGTGCTGCTGTGTGTGGGGCGATTAAATACCACTTACACTTTTCAATTAAGTCAATATGAGAAATGCCGTGCTCTTCTGTCGGTGAGTCTTACATAATAATGTGTTTACTATGCAGAGCGTACCCTGGGTTGTTCTGCTGTATGAGACAGAGGGCATAGTGACCGACACGCTACAGAAAGACACAGTGTTCAACCCTGATGCTTGAAAAATATGCTTGTTATCATGTTTCCAACATGTCTCTTCCGGTCAATTTAAAGGAAGCGTTTATTACATCATTCTGACAGTGATGGTTTAGAGTAGTCTTCATGAAACATACTTTATGGCCTTGGAAAGTATAGTAGAATTGAGATGCAATCATTGATATAGATTGCATCCCTAAAAGGATTGAGAACATCATTGATATGCTTTTTGGTATTATCTTTAAATGTTGTACCACTTTTCCTACTTGAAAACGAACTGAGGGCAATCTTTACTGTCTTCTACTATTGTAATGGCATGTATGATGATATATACCTGATTATGAACCTCATCATACACCACTTTTTTGTTGATAAAAAACAGTTACTGATTGTAAGTCTTTTTAAAATCCATCCATTTGTGACAGCAGAATGTGGTCGTGTCCAGTGGCTGGAAGGACTGCATGATGGACCGTACCAACTGATAATCCGGGGGTGATCTGTCCATCACACATCTGAATGGAAGCGCTCTGCTCTGATGTCTTAAAGGATAAAAGCAGACATACAGTCATCTATATTTTTAGACTCCCTAAAGATCATAAACCCTTGATACAATTGACTCATTGAAATCTGAGGAGATACTCAATATTTTAGTGCTTTTTATCCAGATAAACCACAGCTTACCCGTAACTGCTGTACTTACGACCTGTTACGATGTTGACATACTCCATGATCCAAAGACCAGTTTGGCATCTATGTATATATGTTTACTGATGACTTTTCATTTCACCCCTGCTTAGAAAAATACTGTCCCTTTAAACGATACAACTTTATTCATTTTCATTCACACATATATTTTCATAAATATACATGTGCCATATTATTTTCCCTAAAAAACGGCTAAATTGAACTTTAGCCTCAAAGGTCAAACCCCGCCGCCTCATCAGAAACATGTTCAGTCAACTCTGCACATTCTGCCCTCGCTTACCTTTGCACATTCGTTCAGGTTGTCGCGGAAATGTGCGGCTCCTGTGAAAAGCGGCTAGCTAAGTGCTTTCAACCCCTGTTGACACACATACCATACATCTCCCCCGATAGTGGCGGTGGCGTCCAGCCCTGCACGGCATCGCACTGTTCATTCAACGGTTCCTGTGACTCAGGCCTGAAAGTGCCCAATGTTGACTCTTGAGTTAACCAGTAACTGCTTATTACTTAAGATAATACTTAAAATCCTCCGGCCTCCTATGTGACTAATCGAATGAAGGCTTCTGTACGTCTAGAGAGCGTCCGTACTCTGGACATACAGAAACCATGGGCCTGAATCTCTATTGTACAGCACACAATGAATAAATAACATGACCTGGGAGTGATGGAGAGAGGTGGATGATGGATGGCTGGGTGGATGATGTGTATCGTGTGCAGGGTGTGTAGTAGCACTGCAAGGTCCTCCATCCGCTACCCGCTATCACGTTACCTCATCCTCATGTTAAAACAAGAGGCAGGACTCTCTCTCTCTCTCTCTCTCACTCTCTCTTTCTCTCCCTCTCTCTCTCCCACTCTCTCTCTACTGCTCTCTCCCTCTCTCTCTCTCTCCCACTCTCTCTCTCTCTCTCTCTCTTCCTCTCGCTCTCTCTCTCTCTCTCTCTCTGGCTTTCACTGTAATTACTCTTGTGTCAAAGAGACACAGAGAAAGAGAGACACGGAGAGCCAAACAGCATTTCAGAAAGAGAGAGAGAAAGAGAGAGGGACATAGATACAAACACACAAAGACAAAGTGAGAGGGACAGAGAGAGAAACAGGGACAGACAGACATAGACAGAGACAGTCAGACAGAGTCAGAGAGAGAGAGAGAGAGAGAGAGAGAGAGAGAGAGAGAGAGAGAGAGAGAGAGACAGAGACAGAGACAGAGAGAGAGAGACAGAGACAGAGACAGAGACAGAGACAAAGAGAGAGGCAGAGACAGAGACAGAGACAGACAGACAGAGACCGAGGAAGAGAGAGAGAGACAGAGACAGAGACAGAGACCGAGGAAGAGACAGAGACAAAGAGAGAGAGGCAGAGACAGAGACAGAGAAAGAAACACAGACAGAAAACAGAGACAGAGACAGAGAGAGACACAGATACAGAAAACAGAGACGGAGACACAGAGAGGGTTTCTGGGCCATGCGTTGTCACGGTTGTGCCACGCTGCCTTAACAGCAGCCGCAGCGTTTCGTGTTTACAGCACCTGGGATGAACTTTCCATCGGTCAAACGTCACCTTAGTGACCAGCAACGACGTGATTGGACAACTCGGCTCATATTCCTTCATTGGCTCCTGGCCTCGTTCATGAATTCATCCATTCATCTATCCATTATGCCATTCATCCATTAATTTATCCATCCTCCCATCCATGCAGGCAGCCTTGCATACATCCATTCATTAGTAAGACTTTACAATAAGGTTAGATTAACTGAGCATTAATTAACATTAATTAATGCAGTTATAAGCATTATTATATATCATTAGCATAATGTTTAGGGTTTGGGTCAAAATTAGTGATTAGGGTTATCCCTCTCCATAAATGAATACCTTAGTTTGAACACCATTACCTTAGTTAACATGAACACCTTCAGTTTACATAACTATTAGTAAAAGATTACCATTAAATTAACTCTTAGTAAACGTTAATAAATGCTTATTTTTGCATGAACCCTTATTGTTAGATTTAAGCCCTTAATTATTAATTCATACATTCATCCATAATGGAGTTGCTACAGGAGTTACATGTATGCTTTACCGTCGCAACTAATGGCATGTTTCCACCGACAGGTGCGCTTAGGCCCAGTACACCTTGACCCAGTAGTGAAGGTGCGGTTTAGTCCAGTTCGGTTATGGGTCGCGTTTCAACCGCCGACAGTACCCTTATGGCAGGGCGGGGTATAAGCCGGATGGCGATAGCCGCGGCAGCTACGTAAGCATCGTGACCTCATAGCAGCCCGACACAGTGTAGCCTGCTAAAAAATCCAAGGAAAAATGTATCCCCCAGACGCACGGAAGTGACTATTCTGTCGACCAATCAATGGACTGTGTGTGTAGCTCGAACTTGTTGGCACCCTTTCAGAAGTCTCGGTACCCCAACTGAGGAGTACTGAGAGATAAATACAGCTAATCACTGCTAAGTCTGGGCCCCGCCCACTTTTGGCGGTAGAAACGCGAACCGTGCCGTACCTACTCAAACCAAACCTACCCGCACCCGCCGTTGGAAACGCGTCATAAACCACATCACTTTACTCGTGACTTCGTATGAGCGCCTCTAACTAGTATCGCTACCCAATAGCGCTGGTGAGATTCTTTTGTAAATCCAACAGGCCTCTGGGACATCAATGTTGTTTTACATTCCCATGCGTTTTTATTTTTTATTTTAAATGTGTTATTTATCGCATTACACGATACGACACGGTATGGCGTCGCATAACATCGAGGTCTCTGTTAAATATGTAAATGACTTCTGCAACAGGCAACAGTCATGTGATTATTAGCATTGCGCGACATGCTGATCGTATCTTTGGAGGCCAGAACCTCACCAGCACTAACTGAATTACCGCTAACAACTTAAGACCGGCCTTGGTTGTCCCGCGATGCGGTCCTGTCTGTCTCCCTGATGGTAAACGTGTCCATCAAGCGAAGCTATACGTTCTGTCACCCCCCTGCATCCATACATATCCCACCCTATCCCACCGTGTCTTACGGCCCTTTACACAAAACCCAGTGCTGGAGAGTCCATCTCCTGGTATATTCAAACAAAACCTCTTCTGAATATGAATCAATTTCTTTTCAGGGCGTTGTCAGAATCTCATTCTCTCAGCAGTTATCCCAAAACGTTACTTCAAAGGACCAGAGAGACAAGAAGAAAGCGCCAACTCTGCATCTTTCCATTCGAGCACATTAAAATTAGCACAGTATTTTATATGTTTTATGGAACGTTTCATGGACTCCTATCCACCGGTTGAGTTGGCTGAGGGCCGTGAAGGCCTGAGGCCAGAGGACATTGCTCTCCTCTCTGTTTGTGTTGTGATGCTTTGTTATGGCTTTGTTCTGCTCTGTTTGCCCTCCAATTTCTGTGTGGAGCTAGCTTCCTCTACTGTGCTCTCTCTCCCCTTCTCTCCCTCTCTCTCTCTCTCTCTCTTCTCTCGCTCTCTCTCTCTCCCTCTCTCTCTCTCTCTCTCTCTCTCTCCCTCTCTCTCTCTCTCTCTCTCTCTTGTTCTCTCTTTCCTTCCTCTCTCTCTTTCTCTTCATTTCCCTCACTCTCCCCCCATTCCACCCACCCTCACTCTCTCCCTCCCTCCCCCTTTATCTTCTTCCGTCTCTCTCTCCCCCCTGCTCCCTATCTCTCGGTCAGCTCTAGGAAGCGTCATGCATCCCATAGAAACTAGGCCACAGCATGGTATCATATTTGTTCAGCTCAGCCGATAGCATACACATGGTGTCACTGGCAATCTATTCATTCTGAAGGGATCAAACACACTGCTTTTAAGCACAAAAACAAAGGTGTTCTTGAATTGAAGGGCATTCACCAAAGCGAAGATATCCATGCTCAACTACAGCTCATTAATTAATCAGCAGAAATAAGCGACCTACGGCATTTAATTTGACCTTATTTTCAGGATCCAATAACAGCACCTGTGGAAAAACACAAACAGATTTCTTCTAAAGAGAGAGAGGGAGGGTTTATATTAAAAATGTTTTTTTTACATCGATAGAAGCGATCATGAAGCGACACATGCTGGCCTGCTGGCCCAGCTGTTTTCTACAGGAAAAGTAAAAACGTTTAACTACATTAAACATTACGTTAAACATTAGGCTGAACATCAGGTTAAACATTATGTTAAAAATTACGTTAAACATTACATTCAACGTTACAAGAAACATTACAAGAAACATTACATTAAATTAAACATTACATTTAACATCCGTTATTCATGTCGTTAAACATTATATTAAACATTCAGTTTAACATTATGTTACACATTTCAATATACATAATGTTAAACAATACAAGAAACATTACTAGAATCATTACGTTAAACACTACATTAAACATAGGGAGAGAGAGAGAGAGAGAGAGAGAGAGAGAGAGAGAGAGAGAGAGAGAGTGGTTTCAGGCTAATACATTCAATCCTTTATCCTGCATATGTGTCCTTTTAAACCTCTGAAACCAGGTACACGATGCCAGGGGCTGTGTTTATTCATGGGTTATGACCTTGTGTGTGAGTGTGTGTGTGTGTGTGTGTGTGTGTGTGTGTGTGTGTGTGTGTGTGTGTGTGTGTGTGTGTTTGTTTGTGTGTTTATATTTGTGTGTGTTTATTAAATGAGCAAATGTGGTTGTTAAAATCTACTTTGGCTGGTATGGTCCATGGTGACACAGGACTGAAAATGGTGGCCGATCATAGCAGACTTTCAAAGGACAAGAGACTCATGGAAAGTGTGTGTGTGTGGGTGTTTGATTTGTGTGAGAGATTGCCATCGCATGTTTGTGATTTGTGATTAAAAGCGTCTGTGTTTGAGTCTGTGTGTGTGTGTGTGTATGTTTCTGATTGTGTATGTGCATGTGCGCGGGAACCTCTTGCATACACATGGATGCGTGTGTGTGTTTATTCACGAGCGTATGCCTTACCCTTGTCCATTAACAGCCTTGACCTTTGGAGCCGTGAAGTCGAGTTATGGCTGCTTTCAGAGTACACTGAATCAGTCCCTCAGTGCTACCGCTGTGTGTTCAATACCACTAATGCCCCAGACTTCTATGGATGCAGACAAGACCGCTTACAGTGATCCTGACCACCCTCTCTTTCCCTGCCCCTCCCTCCCTCTCTCATGGCAGGGCGACCCCCTCACACAGAGCCCTCCTCACCAGCAGCGGAAGAGGAAGAGGAAGAGGAGGTCTGATGGGCAGCCGGTTGTAGCGGAGGCCAGACCCAGGACGCGGCCGCCCCCAGAGTCATGTGGAACAGGAGCCAGAGGGTTTTGCTATCCGCACGTTTCAGGCCCAAACACCGTGTTCACCTGCACGCGCTGTAGCTCCGCCTCCCCCGGGCTCCCTCCTCCTCCGCCGCCACCAACGCAACCACCGCAGCCTCTCCTCCTGCGCCTCCTCCTCCTCCCTCCTCCTCGGCCATCTGCTATGAGCCCCAGCTCCCTCGACCTCAGCAGGCGGTCCAACTCCAGCGCCAGACTGAGTGGCAGCGTCCCAGCAGCCCTGGTCCCATCCGCCAGGGACGCACACACCTGCCCCCCCCGCTCGGGCCAGACGCCGAGCCAACGCCGCTGAGCTCCTCTTCTCCTTCCCCCTCTTCTTCTTCTTCTTCTTCTTCTTCTTCTTCTTCTTCTTCTTCTTCTTCTTCTTCTTCTTCTTCTTCTTCTTCTTCTTCGTCTTCTTCTTCTCTGGTCCCTTCTCTTCTTCTCTCTCCACGAGACCCCAGACCCCAGACTCAAAACGCTGAGCCTTAAGGGTGAACACTTTCCAAACATAATAAATCTCAGGCCAGCATAGTCTTCGCTGAACCTGCTTCCGGCTCTCAACTCCGCCCCTCCTAGGCCTCTCTACCCCCGCCCAACTCCCACCAACACCACCACCTCCCCGCCCCCCCCCCCCCTCCCCCTCTACTCCCCCCCTCTCCGCCCCCTCCCTCCCCCACCCATCCTCCTGAACCCGTGCTCCATAGTAGCGGGCCCTCGTCACCCCGGCAGCACGTTGTCCTTGGCGATCACCACGTGGCGGAGGACCATGGGATGCCGACAGAGCTCCGAGGAGAAGGAGGCGGCGCGGCGCTCGCGGCGCATCGACCGCCACCTCCGCTCCGAGAGCCAGCGGCAGCGGCGGGAGATCAAGCTGCTGCTGCTGGGCACCAGCAACTCGGGCAAGAGCACCATCGTCAAGCAGATGAAGATCATCCACAGCGGCGGCTTCAACCTGGAGGCCTGCAAGGAGTACAAGCCGCTCATCCTGTACAACGCCATCGACTCGCTGACGCGCATCATCCGCGCCCTGGCCACGCTCAAGATTGACTTCCAGGACGCCGACCGCGCCTACGACGCCGTGCAGCTCTTCGCCCTGACGGGGCCGGCCGAGAGCAAGGGGGAGATCACGGGCGAGCTGCAAGGCGTGATGAAGCGGCTGTGGGCCGACGCCGGCGTTCAGGAGTGCTTCCAGCGCTCCAACGAGTACCACCTGGAGGACAACACGGCCTACTACCTGAACGACATGGAGCGCATCTCGGCCAACGAGTTCATCCCCACGGTGGAGGACATCCTGCGCTCCCGCGACATGACCACGGGCATCGTGGAGAACAAGTTCACCTTCAAGGAGCTCACCTTCAAGATGGTGGACGTGGGCGGCCAGCGCTCCGAGCGCAAGAAGTGGATCCATTGCTTCGAGGGCGTGACCGCCATCATCTTCTGCGTGGAGCTGAGCGGCTACGACCTCAAGCTTTACGAGGATAACCAGACGGTGAGCCCGGGCACACACACACACACACACACACACACAGACACACACACACACACACACAGTATGTGCAAACATGCATCCACACACACACACACACACACAGATGCAGCATGCACACACACACACATAGAGGCAGTATGCGCACAAACACGCATCCACGCACACACACACACATACAGAATGTGCACACATTTACGCACACCATACGCACATACAGTATGCGCACACGCATGCACACAAACACACACACATACAGTATGCGCCCACATGCACACACATACACCAAAACACACACATACAGTATGCACCCAAACACATACAGTATGCACACACGCATACAGTATGCAAATACACGCACACATACAGTAGGCGCACATACAAACAGTATGCCCACGCATACATGTACACACACAGGCACCCACTTTGAGGTGCGAGCCTGTAGGGAGCGGTCAGGGCAGCAGGATGGGTGGAGGACTGATGGACGCTCCATTATTGTCTCTGAGTAACTGCTTCCTCATGGAGCTGATGCATCTTTGTCGATGTTCGCTTAAAGGGTGTTTCTCTAGAGGAGACGCACACATCTCACCCAACAGGACCGGAAAAAACTACAGCTTAAATACTGATATCCCTATCCAGTTTACAAACAGAATCTGCCAAAGGTGTTGGGTAATCAAAAGTATTGATTCTGTGTTCATAACCGAACAAGCGGACAACGTGAAACAGCTGATGGTGAAAAAGCTCATGTTTAGTGTTTATTTTCCCTTGTGATTTCCTCTCAAAATTGTTGTCTTCTAAATCATCTTCTGAAATGCTCATACGGTCTTCATCCAACACTATTGCCGTCCTTACCAACCGTATCACTGATTACATAAGAACAGAGACCGGAGATAAAAAAAAAAATTACACCTCGCTCTTTTTTACACAAAAATGAAAGAAATAATTACACAAAAAAGGACTTTTTGGACATGATAGATCACTTGCTGAAAAATAAACACAGAGGTAAATGAGCTTACATGTTAATTAATTTTTTTTTAACTATCAGTGACAATAGTTGAATATTGGAATCATCAATACACTTTATAAGTTACCAATATAGAATAACAACAAGAGGCATTTACGTCATGAAGACTTGTATTGGAGGTTGTTGGAGGGCTAATGCTTGTGGGGACAGGATGCTGGATGTAACCGGGGAAGAAGTCAGTGAGTTAGGTTCTCTGCCTGCGTAACACCGGCCCATAATGTGATTGATGCATTAATGCATAAACCTACTGACCCCGGTTTTTCAATTTCAATAAGTGTTAACCATTATCTCCTAAACATGCTATTAAGCTTTGTTTAGCCATGTGGAAATCAGTTTCCTCTGAAACCGGGGAAACAGTGTGTGTGCGTGTGTGTGTGTGTGTGTGTGTGTGTGTGTGTGTGTGCGTGCGTGCGTGCGTGCGTGCGTGCGTGCGTGTGTGTGTGTGCGTGTGTGCGCGTGTGTGTCTCCGAAACTAATTGCAATGGAGGTAAAGTTGAGTCCCCCCCATCCCCCCGCCCCTTGCTAATGAACGTATAACACACAAAACACCCGGTGTACATCTCACCGAGTCAGAACACGAAATCAATTAGTTTGGCAAGCTAAAATTACACACAGAGCAGATATAAAACGCATCACGGTGTTAATTGAGTTCACAGATATAAGGTTTGAGGTGTACCTGGGAGGATTCAGCACGGGGACTTCGGGGGGGGGGGGGGGTGAGACTCGTGATCCTGCGACAACGTGAGGAACCGGGATGAGACGAAGTGACAGAGAAGCCAGTTGTTTATGTGGTATCGATAAGAAAATCTCTGCTCTGTCTTCGTTACATGGCAGTATGTACTGAGCGGTAAACATAACGTTTGAGTCACCGAACTGCACATTTGCTTCTTTGTGTAAGGAAATCCACGAGGGATTCTTCTGTTTTTGTTTTGTTTCCTGGCCAACAATATGCTTAAAAATACAAACTATTTCAAGTAAAGTTTGAGCAAAACCAATATCTAAATGAAGTCTTCACACCATGACCAGGCGCAGCATCATACACCACACAGCGCCTCCTGGCCAAGATGCTCTTGGAAGCGTGTTCCTGTTCTCAGTGTCCCAAAAGTAATCCTACAAATATATGAAATGATTACAACGAGCATACAGGGAATATTCACAAACATACATCTTTATATTATTGTAAATACAAAAGTAATATATTAATGAAAGAAGGGTATGCTAATTACACAGATAAACAGTTTCTGCTACCGCCTGTGCTATAAAATAGTAAAAAGGCGGGATAAGCCTTCAGCCGCCGCCGCCGCCGCGTTGGGAACAGGCTAAAACCGCCTAGGCATGTTCAGAGCGAGCAGGAAGCGTTTCATTTATTGACATGGCAAATGTCTAGCTGACCTTTCACTGTCACATTGGGTTGCAGGGTTTAAGCCACAGCAGCCGTCACCTGACACCCGCAATTAAGAACAGGCCCCTGAAGGTCCAATAAAGAGCTGGCTGCTGATTATATTCTGAAAATTATATTCAAAACCCCAATTGATTATATTCAAAACCCCAATCAAAGATGCTGAAATATTTACTTTCTCAAAGGAATGTGCCTTTGAAGCTCAAATGAATAATTGAACGACCGTATAGGAAAAAATATAAATACAAACACGGTTGCATTAACTCGTACAGCGAACGTACACGGAGGCGTCGGAGGAGGAAACATAAAGTGTAAACCGTGGAGCCAGCCACTCATTTAGTTTGGAAACCCGGCTACATTTACATTGTTTAAATATTCACAGCATTGATAATGGCCCCAGCGTAACTCCTTTGGTTCCCCTGTGGATGAAACGGACAGAGGGTTTTCAAACACAGTGTGTCTCTGTAGAGACAGGAGCATGGCCCACCAGGTGGACAGAACAATAGACCCGGGGTACAACTAAAGAGATGGCTATTAATATATTGTAATTGTACCATATAGCAAAAAAGCATTGAGGCCGATATTCACAGAAATAATCCATATTCACTGGGACTAAAAAATCATACACACGGGCTGGTTTGAAGGGAACCGTCTGGCTTTTTGTTTGTTTTACTCCGAATGTGAGTGTGCATAACATTAAAGTATTATTGATAGGGGCACTGAAATATTATGAGTGAAAAACATAACTACATGAAGAACAGGATTTAAAAAAAATCAACAAACAAGTCCCCACCGTCAGTTATATAAATGTTTTACTAATTTTGAGATTACAAAATGTGGATGTGCTAAATCCTGTATGATGATCATGTTAACATTTCATCTCAGCCCAGCAATATTAAATAGATTTCCTAAGAAATCCAGTCTCTTTTTAGGGTCAGAATGATTCGCTCTTACTTCATGCAAATATTGAAACAGGATCATAGTGTAATGTTACTAACCTTTAAGTATGATTTAGAAAATACACGCGAAGTAGTGTCTGCCTCTGTGGGGCGATGAACAACATGTTTAGTGTACTTATCAGGAACATAAGGAAAGCAATTGAGGCAGTTATGATGAGTACACACACACACACACGCAGGCACACATAAACACACACATAAACACACACACAAACGCACACGCACACACACACACAAACACACATACACACACACACACACACACACACACACACACACACACACCTTACATGGTCATAAACCCACAACCTCGTAGATATCCCTTCGGCTGTGTTCATGGTGTTATTACTCATTCCTTATCCCTCTGCTTGGACATGGTCACATGGTGGTTGTGACCCGGGTTATACCCATCACAGTGAACATCAACATAGCATGTCATCTATTAAGTGGCCATAAATGGTGTGTGTGTGTGTTTGTGTGTGTGTGTGTGTGTGCGTATGTATGTTTTTGCGTGCGTGCGTGCATGTATGCGTGTGTGTGTGTGTGTGTGTGTGTGTGTGTGTGTGTGTGCGTATGTATGTTTTTGCGTGCGTGCGTGCATGTATGTGTGTGTGTGTGTGTGTGTGTGTGTGTGTGTGTGTGTGTGTGTGTGCGTGTGTGTGTGTGTGTGTGTGTGTGTGTGTGTTGATGTGTGTGTGTGTGTGTCTGCAGTGCTGCCTACTGAGGCCTGTTTCTTCACTTGATTGGCCCTAACAACAGGAAGAAGTGATCCGTAAAGACAGAGCGTGCGCTCCCAGCCATAGTTGGGTCCTCCCAAGTGACCTGGACAAGATGGCGGCCTTCGTTTTGCAACATTATTAGAACAAGGAAGAAAATAATGCTGTCTCATATTAGAGGAGCATGGCAGGGTCTCATTCAATTGAAACCCAAATGGCAGCGAGCGATCCGCCTGTCACGTCCTGTTCCTGGATCAGTCCTCGCATGACGCTAACCGCCCAGGCGTCACATCACAACTATTATAACTACTAACTACTAATTACTATAACAGTTATTATCCAGCAGGCTATTATCCAACAGTCCACCCCAAGTCACATGTCTTCGCAAGTAATAAAAAGTTCTTCTTGTACCTTATTGGAAAGAGCCAACCCGCTATTTTCTTGTTCAATCCTTCCCATACTCAGCAGCTCATATTCACATTTTAACTCACCCACAGCTGCACTCCTCTAGCAAAAGACAAATATTATTCCTGCGCAGTACATTTTTTTGCTTTTCAAACCGATCCCCGGTGCATTTTCCCCGTCCCATCCCAGTATTCATAATGAATTGGTTTCCACGGATACCGTTGCTAAGCAACAGGGCCAGTCAAATGCTCTGAATCCTGGGCTGTTGACAGTGAGCTGTGTCTGGGAGGGTGTGTATGTGGGGGGGGGGGGGGGGGGGGGGGGGGGGGGGGCATGTGGGGGGAGCAAGAACAGCAACGCTGGAAACGATTGATGCAGTGTATTGATTATGTGTGTGTGCGGGCGTGCGCGCGTTCTTGCTTGGTGTGTGTGATGTGGAAACAGTTCCAAAGGTGTGACTTTACAGATAGGAATTTGTATTTGTTCATGTGAGAATCCTCACATTTAGTGAGCGTCTTTCTGCTAGATTGCAGCGGTGGTTTCTAGGCTGACTTTATCTACTTAGCTACAAAGCAACTCTATACTTTGATACTTTAAGTCATCTACGTTACCTAGTGATAACCAAATTATTTATAGTAATACAGTTATATGCTTAAAAATATTGGTATTCATCATCAGAAGAATGGAACTAAAATACACAATACTGTAGTGAATCCTTCAGAAATGTACAGAATAAATGGAACAAATGTCCTAATTTTCTGCATCTTCCTGAACTACAGCAGGAACGCCTAGCAACGAAGACAAGGGTAAAGTTAGGATGAGGACCAATGTGGAAAGCCGTCGCCGTGGACCATCCTCATTAAATGAGGGGGCTCCTCGCTCGGCGCGTCGCTCCTTAATGCAGAGAACAGAGTCTTACCGCTGGGCTGCAGCTCTTCATTAATACTAAAGCTTAATTAAAACCCTGCGCCGCTGCCAGGCTACTCTAAGAAGCCACAGGGAAGCCAGGTTGACGAAGAATGTGTGTGTGTGTGTGTGTGTGTGTGTGTGTGTGTGTGTGTGTGTGTGTATGTATGTTTTTCCTGGAAAGGAGGGCGCTCACCTGTTTATTAATAAACACACACCTGAAGGGGTCCTCCCACCTGGTGTGTGTGTGTGTATGTGTATGTGTGCGAGTGTGTGTGAGAGTGTGTGTGTGTTTGAGTGTGCAAGTGTGTGTGTGAGTGTGTGCGAGTGTGTGTGCGAGTGTTCTTGTGTGTGCGTGTGTGTGTGTGTGTGAATGCATATTTGTCTGTGTGTGTGTGTGTGTGTGTGTGTGTGTATGTGCAAATATGCATAGCAGTGTGTGCGTGTGTGAGTGGGTGCGTGTGTGTGTGTGTGTGGAACTAGAGATTAAGCAGACATAAACATTGAACTAGACGCCTCCAAGCTCCAGTGAATCGAGTGGATAATGTGAAAGCCGTGTCTACATTGATATTAAAGGACACATGTCGGTCTGTGGTAGCTATGTGTCAACATGTGGGTTGGTTGCTTGTAAAGCTGGACTAGATTGATGGCCCGGGAGGGGAACAGAATAACACTCGACAACATTGATATTGATTGTGCCCGCGATGTGACAAATCACAAAATCAAAACCCGGATTTGGTCCTTCTTCGCTGTAGTGTTGTAGTGTGTCCAAGATACTGCCCGTGTCACGCCCATTTTCTGATATATATGTTAAACATAATGTCAGGGCCGGAGTGGGGGGGGGGGGGGGGGGGGCTGACTTGGATAGGGGTTACCATGGCGGTCTGAAACCCTATTTATTTATTTGTCATTATTGAATCTTTAAAAATCCCCCCCCCCATCTCTCTCTCTCTCTCTCTCTCTCTCTCTCTCTCTCTCTCTCTCTCTCTCTCTCTCTCTCTCTATATATATATATATATATATATCTTTATCTCTCTCTATCTCTCTCGTTTCTTCTGAGTAAATCTTGTGATTTGCTCAGAGCCCCATGTTGTTGTTTTCTGTAACCTTTTAATCGGCAGTCCGACTGCTTGCAGTCACAAGCTACTGGCTACACCCCACGCTACTGGCTACACTAAAGGCCACTGGCTACACCCAACTCTACCGGCTACACCCAAAGCCACTGGCTACACCCAACACTTCAGTGTTTACCCAACGCTACAGGCTACACCCAACGCTACAGGATACACCCAACGCTACTGGCTACACCCAACGCTACAGGCTACACCCAACACTACTGGCTACACCCAAAACCACTGGCTACACTCAACTCTACCGGCTACACCCAAAGCCACTGGCTACACCCAATGCTGCAGGCTACACCCAACGCTACAGGCTACACCCAACGCTACAGGCTACACCCAATGCTGCAGGCTACACCCAACGCTACTGGCTACACCCAACGCTACTGGCTACACCCAAAGCCACTGGCTACACCCAACTCTATCGGCTACACCCAAAGCCACAGGCTACACCCAATGCTTCAGTGTTCACCCAACACTACAGTCTACACCCAACGCTACAGGCTACACCCAACGCTACAGGCTACACCCAACACTACTGGCTACACCCAATGCTACTAGCTATCCCCAATGCTACTGGCTACACCCATCGCTACTTGCTAAACCCAACGCTACTGTCTACACCCAACACTAATGGCTACACCAAACACTACTTGCTAAACCCAATGCTACTGGCTACACCCAACGCTACAGGCTACACCCAACGCTACTAGCAACAAGCAACTGGAGACTGGAGACTGGCTCCTGACTTTTGGCTACTGGCTACCGGCTACTGGCTTAGGGCTACTGGCTTAGGGCTACTGGCTGCTCAATACTGGCTACTGGCTACTGGCTACTGGCTACTGGCTACTGGCTACTGGCTACTGGCCTAGGGCTGCTGCCTTAGGACTACTGGCTATGGACTACTGGCTACTGGCTTAGGGCTACTGCCTTAGGACCAGGGGCGCTGCCAGGAATTTTGGGCCCTATGAAAGATTCTAATTTTGGGCCCCCCCACCCCCCCCCCCCAAAAAAATCTATCGACTGTTTTTTCAAAACAAAAAACATTTCAAGACATTTCAAAAAAAAAAAAAAAAGGCAATAATATATTATATTATTAATTGCCATCCGCGGGCCGTGGGCCGTGCTGCGTTGGGCTGGGCCCTTAGAATCAGTACCACTTTTCCCCGCCAAGCAGCGCCCCTGCTTAGGACTACTGGTTATGGACTACTGGCTACTGGCTTAGGGCTACTGCCTTAGGACTACTGGTTATGGACTACTGGCTACTGGCTTAGGGCTGCTGGCTTCATGCTATGGCCACACCCCACGTGACTTTTCCACGGCTGCTCCTTTCTCTCACAAATGCACCGTCATGTCATACCGCCCCACAGAGCAGTTATCTAGGCAAACACAAATTTCTCTCTCTCTTCTCTGTACTGCACACACACAGCATGCAAAGACTCTCTTTCTCACTCACACACACACACATACACATACACACACACAACCGGTTCAAGTTCAGGGGACGTTTTAAAAGGGACATTTTTGTGTGATTATTATTTTGATTAGTTAATGAATGTGTCGTCTGGCTAATGTTGATAGTTTTTGCACAACATAAATTAATGTCAAGGTTGATTGGAACAAAAAGCTGCTTCTGCACACTGTTCAGCCATCATAGGAGGCAGAACAGCAATATATAGTCAATAATTTGCTGCATCACCAAAAAAGGAGAAGGCAAAAAAAATACGCCTGACTGCTGCCTCAAGAGACGCTAACCAGGGGAGCTACGGACGATGCTATTGTTTTCCAAGACATTATGAGGCATCGAGCAGTCCAGGTGCATCGGTCAGCAGTATCCATCCCTCCCTTTCTTGGTTTATCGATTGCTAGTCCTGTTGACACAGAGAATCAACGTTCTGCTGACCAACGCAGACGGCTCGTGATTGCTTTAGCGTCATCCTGGAGTACAATTGAAGGGTGGACATCATGTAATCATTCGGTATTTCCTGTTCACAACTATATAAGCCGAGCATCACGGCAGTATTCCTCCTCTGAAGGTCACAAGGCCTTGGGGGAGGTCGTCTTTAATGGAACGTTTTAGTGTGTGACTTGGTTGTTTGGCTTCTGACTTCGCCGTAGGCTGGTTTTAACTGTCCATCTGTTCCCGGTCTGAGGAGTGGTAGAGACGATGACAGAATACAGTGCTCTGGTGTGGTGATGTCAGCCCTCCCTGACGGGCGTTGCAAATGAAAATCAATTGGGTTTTGGAGAAATCTGTCAGATTGCATTGCAGCGGCCCACTTAGACATCATCAGATCCCCTCTTTAAGAGCGAGGGCTCTCAGGATATAATAATAATTTAGCCTCATCTTCGACCACCGAGCTCTTTGGGCCTTTTTGAAAGCACGAGGGAACAATAAAATTGCAGAGCTCTGCATTTGGATTTGGATTTACTCAGGGAATAGTTTGAACAAAGTAAGGTGTGTGGTAGCGTCTTTCAATACCGCTACAACTGTGAAACCAGTCTTTTGAAGTGGTTTGATATGAAGAGTTTCGGCCCCTTGGTTCAGACGTGGAACAAAAGTTACACAAAAGGATGGCAAGATATGGATCTTAGTATCCCATAATATATTATTATCATGATACACACATTACATTTAATTGAAATTATATATATTCAAAAAATATAAATTTTGATTTTATCCATATCTAAACATCTTATAATGTCGGATTTCTCAATCTAGAAACATATACAAATGGACCCTGTTTTTAAACTTCTTTCCCGCCCATTCCCCCCCTGCCCACAGAGCCGCATGGCGGAGAGCTTGCGGCTGTTCGACTCCATCTGCAACAACAACTGGTTCACCAACACCTCGCTCATCCTCTTCCTCAACAAGAAGGACCTGCTGGCGGAGAAGATCAAGCGCATCCCGCTGACGGTGTGCTTCGCCGACTACAAGGGCCAGAACACCTACGAGGAGGCGGCCGTCTACGTGCAGCGGCAGTTCGAGGACCTCAACCGCAACAAGGAGACCAAGGAGATCTACTCCCACTTCACCTGCGCCACCGACACCAGCAACATCCAGTTCGTGTTCGACGCCGTCACGGACGTCATCATCCAGAACAATCTCAAGTACATTGGGCTGTGCTAGGAGGATCTCACCCCCACCCCCAGCTGTTCGGGGGGGGGGCTGGACGCGTAGCGGATGGAGGGGGGGATTTGGGGGTTAGCCGTTCTGCTGTGGGGGTGCTGGTGGAGGAGGGATGGCCGTGAGGGAGGAGGAGGAGCAGGAGGTGGAGGAGGAGGAGCAGGAGGAGGTGGAGCAGGAGGTGTTGAGAGGGGTCTGCTGGGGAAAGACTCCTACGCTGTAGATTCCAAACAGTGTCACGGGAGAAAGAACTAAAGGAGTCGATGGTCATGAGTCACGATGGGATTTTTAACCAATGTGTTTGCACTGAATATTAAGAGTATGTAGAGACACCCAAACACACACTTGTTTTTATTTTGTTTTTTTACCCCCACATGTGCACGCACGCACGCAGACACACACACACACACACACACTCCGACACAACCAGTATACTCACATACAGACACTAATAATCTCTCACAAAGACACATACACACACACCCAGTAATGCACAAACAGACAGGCACACACACACACAAATGCTCAGACAAACACACATACAAACCCACACATACTAACGCTTAGACACACACACACACACACACACACACACACACACACACACACACACACACACACACACACACACACACACACATAGAGGGACTTTGAATCAACAGTCAAACACATGTTTGACATGGAAGCACTGGAGTGAAGTTATAACTGTTATAACTTTAGTTATAACAATATATTATCCCGCCTGCCAGACTCCAGACTCTAATACCATTGTATTGGCAGGTTTGACTTTCTTTCTTTCTTCCTCCTTGGTTGTTTTGCCTGAGTCCACTGATGCTGCTTTATCAGAAGGATGTTGACGACATCAAATCACTCCTAGGAGTATTCACCCTTACAAAGGCAAGCACTCTATGGCCACACGGAAAAGCCCATTTTTCGTATAAAACATGATGTCACAGGGGTTTTTGCCTAAAAGATAAAAAAATAAACTGCCACACAGTGAAGTTACATTTTAATGTTTTTTTACATATTATTCCCCTTATTGCCTGCCCCCCCCCCCAAACCCCCGCAACCCCCTCTCTATCGGTTTATTTTCATCGTGTGTATGACTTTGTCTGTTGAACCTGCCATTGGATGAGGCGCCGCTAAGCTCTGAGGGTCAGAGCTCAGCAGTCCATACTCTCCTCGTATTCCTAATGATGAGGACAAAAACGTGCCAATATCAGTGTACATAAAAGCAGATCCCATCCCATTATGTTACCCTTTTTTTTATTGACAAATACATTTAAAACAAAAAAACATGCATGTTTTGTTTTGTTATTTTGGGATATTAATATATTTGATTTGGGATTTGTTTTCACTTTTATTTGATTTGAGTAATATATTCCCAAATATATATATATATATATATATATATATATATATATATATATATATATATATATATATATATATATATATATATATATATAAGTCAAACACTGTGTATGAATGTACAGCTGTTGTCAGAGAGGATTTATTCAACAGAGATATATTGAGAAAACAAAGGTGACGATGTGGAGAATGATGATGTCAATAACGACAAGGTGAAAATAGGTGATGGTACGATGATGATGATGATGATGATGATGAAGATGATGATGACGGTGATTATCACAATGATAATAACAACAGTGATAAACTCAACAACCATCCCAGCATGAAAATTTAACGCCGGTAAAACAAAAAAAAGGAAGGGGGAACTAATGTGAAAGTTTAAGGTTGCAAAAGAGTAAAATAAGTTGCACATACATTCAGTTAGATTCTCCTTAAGTTCACTAAATGGAAATTGTTATACAGTCAGTCGTTATGATGTGTAAATATACTGTGAGGTACACTCTTTGTTAAAATAAATGGTAAATAAACAAATACATGAATAAAGGTTGAGTTGGAATGCCGCAAGAGCGTGTGAGAGTGAGAGAGTGAGAGAGAGAGAGAGAGAGAGAGAGAGAGACAGAGACAGAGAAAGAGAGAGAGAGAGAGAGAGCGAGCTATAGGAGGAGGAAAGATAGCTCCTTCTAACGTAACTTTTCTTTCTAAAAGGATAATGTGCAACAACTCAGCTATAAGGGCTTCAAGCTTCTTCTCTCACTTCACCGGAGGTCCACTTCAACAACAACAACAACAACAACAACAACCAATTCAAAGAAATATAAAGAGGACAATAACCATAAATAAAACAACTTATGCAATTTGTATTGTGTTTTACATGTTGTGTTTTGGTTAAAATTGGGCTTTCCTGTTGCTGGAGTGGGGTGATTCTTGCTGGAAGATCATGTCTCCTAAAGTCCATGCCAACACACATAGTCTAAACCAACAGGCGCTACTCATCTCTGTTACTTCTCCTCTCATTATTATCCTGCATCAAGTCTCGCTGTTTCTCTAGAAAAGAGTGTGGCAGGGAACACACTGTTCTGAATCACTGGTGTCTCTGCTGTCTCAATCCATCATGAGAAAAAAACAAAAGAGTCTGTTGCCACACAAAAAACCACTAGAGTGAACGTAATGACCGCATAAAGTATGCAATTAAATTTCTCCTGAATGAACTTGGCTTATGTGTGATGGAGTGACAAACACTTTAGAGCAGCGTACAGATCCCACTCCAATTACAGCAGGAACCGTTTGCCCTGAGATGACCACTCAGGAAACCCCTTCCAGGCTCACTCACTTTGTTCACATTGGTTCACACGTTCCCTCATTCCAACAGGAAGATCCACAAGATAGGACCGCAAGGGACCACCACCAGGGAGATCCACAAGGTAGGACCACCACCACCAGGGACCACCAACAGGGGCATCCACCAGGAAGACCCACGAGGAAGATCCACCAGGAAGACCCACCAGGAAGATCCACCAGGAAGACCCACCAGGAAGATCCACAAGGTAAGACTGCAAGGTACCACCACCAGGGAGATCCACCAGGAAGACCCAACAGGAAGACAGACAAGGAAGATGAGCCAGGAAGATAAACCAGGAAGCTCAACCTGGGTCCATCAATCCCACTGACATCCCATGAGAGCCATTGTCCAGTACTGCGTTTTGGGAAACTTGGCTTATTGCCAAATCCCCTGGATTCAAGATATCAAGGCACGGCCAGATATTTGGAGGGCTGAGGGAATTAGGGCAATGAGCTAGTTCGAACACAGCCTATGGTTGTACACTTATTTTACGGTGCATTAGGGTATTGGACACAAAGATAAAGGACACTATATAGGTGGTATAGGGCCCTTAGGTATAGGACACTTAGGTATAGGGCCCTTAGGTATAGGACACTTAGGTATAGGGCCCTTAGGTATAGGGACCTATGGTGAAGGAAACTAAGGTATAGGACACTAAGGTACAGGACACTAAGGTATAGGAGACTAAGGTACAGGACACTAAGGTATAGGACACTAAGGTACAGGACACTAAGCTATAGGACACTGAGGTATAGACACTAAGGTATAGAACACTACGGTATAGGACACTGAGGTATAGACAATAAGGTATAGACACTAAGTAATAGGACAATAAAGGTGAAGGACACTAAGGTATAGGACACTGAGGTATAGGGCCCTAAGGTATAGACACTAAGGTATAGGACACTAAGGTATAGACACTAAGGTATAGGACACTACGGTATAGGACACTAAGGTATAGGGTCCTAAGGTAAGGGACACTAAGGTATAGGGCCCTAAGGTAAGGGACACTAAGGTATAGGGCCCTAAGGTAAGGGACACTAAGGTACAGGACAGTAATGTATAGGACACTATGGTATAGGGCCCTAAGGTAAGGGACACTAAGGTACAGGACAGTAGGTATAGGACACTAAGGTATAGGACACTATGGTATAGGACACTGAGGTATAGGACACTCGGGTTTAGGGCCCTAAGGTAAGGGACACTAAGGTGTAGTACACTAAGGTATAGGACACTAAGGTAAGGGACACTACGGTATAGGACACTCAGGTATAGGACAATAAGGTATAGGGCCCTAAGGTAAGGAACACTAAGGTATAGGACACTAAGGTATAAGACAGTAAGGTATAGGGCTCAAGGTAAGGGACACGACGGTAAAGGACACTAAGGTATAGGACACTGAGGTATTGACACTAAGGTGTAGGATGCTAAGGTAAGGGACACTACGGTAAAGGACACTAAGGTATAGGGCCCTAAGGTAAGGGACAGTAAGGTATAGGACACTGAGGTATAGACACTAAGGTGTAGGACACTAAGACAGAGCCACCAGGATTGGAATTGGCTATTGATCATTTGGATCCATTCCAAATTCACCTGCAGTATCAATAATGTTGTTTTAAATAATATATAAACTACATTCAGGAACATATTTTTGGGAGAAAGTATCCATATTGCACCCATAAATCGCCCAAAGGGAATGATACCGATTATGTCCGAGTAGCAATTAATCTCCACAACTGTATGACCACATTTTGTGGGCAATAGGACTCACTACGGCAACAAGCCCAGAACAGTAGTACATTTTTCTTTATCCTAACATAATGCAATATGAAAGGACTAATGATTGTATCTCCTAAATGTGTACCTTCCACTGTATTGAGGGCACGATGACATGCAGGAGTAGTGAGAGCTGCTTTTGTCATGCTTCTGATGAAGAGAGTTAGGGAAGCAACCCTTTGAGCAGTGGACATAAATAAATGTCCCTGCAGAGAGCAGCATGACAACTGCTATAGTTGCGTCTTGTGACCGTCATGTGGCAGAGATGGGTACAAAGAGAAAAATGACTTTATCAACTATCCCAGTGTCAAAATGCTCTTCTCATTGTTCACGTACAATCTTTAAAATCTGGAAATCTAATCTAAATTCTTAGCCAAACTATTATATGTACATAGAGGAATATAAAATAATGCTTTTTAATTTGGACCATATATCCTAAAAATATTCAACGCAAGCCTAGCAATAGTAGTCCATGTGCAATAAGCCAATGATATACATCAATTCTAATTATAATATGAGATGAGGGGAGCGATAGAAAATGAAAGTAGCTTACATATTGATACTTCAAAGCTAACTTCATTAATTATATTATATTCACAATGATTGAAAAGTAAATGTCTTCTTTTGTATTGTCTTGTGATCAAGAACATTTATGCTTTTCCCCTTTTGAATGTAGCTCTGTGTCCAATAATCAAGATGGCCTGAATTAACTAATGAATGATCTCATACACTTGGCTTTCATTTACATGCCATTTTGGTCCTACCCACAATGAGGCAGCTTTGCACATGAGCCCAAGTACTAATGACCTATGCACCCCAGAAATATTATAAGAATATGAAAAGAAACATAAATTCCTGATCATAACTATGACCAAAAGAATCAGGAAATAACGCGAGATGGGTGGATCATCCACCCTCACTACAGTTCAACATTAAGCGTGGATCGATGATAAAGAGAGAGCGACACGCACACAGGCCCTCTGCTGGCTGTGTGGACGGCTTGATGAAAGAGACTCTACCTTCCCCATGCGGGCACAAGCTGGCATTACATCTGAGTTCACGGTGGCCAGTGTCAATTTAAATAAATACAACAAGGATTTTTTTTTTGCGCAGAATTTCACCCATTAAGCAGTTTTGGCCCAGTTTCTAACCATCATTTACAATGCTATTACATTCGTGTAGTCTGATCATGGCCTATAAAATATAACTAGATAGTTATTTTAGCAGGAAGCATTTCCCATACCTGCAGCAGTAAGCCACGCTCCCATTGGTCAGACCACGTGGCCACACCCTGTAGCTTTGCAGCTGTTCTGGTTCGGAGTCCTCCAGTTCAAATTAATATGGTTCGGCCAAGTACCTTTCCGCTCCATGTTCAAAATCCCACTCAGATCCTGGTTGTGCTATATTAATATTATTTGTATAATACAAACGTGTTATATTAAACTACTATTAGATAAACATGTGGAAAACGAAATCGCAGACTATTTAATATCGTCTATATGCCTATCATGTTATAAAGGTGCTTTGGAGGAGCATTCAGTTCACCGCTATGTGCCACTGAAACCTACACACCACACCTTTAAGAACTGTTATTGGGCAAGCAACGAGCAAACTCAATGCTTGTGCATGGATGGCCCGAACACACAATGGGACTCAACATTCAGAAATTCCCTTTTTCTTTTCTTTTTGATCGTGGGAAGTGGATTATAAGCAAAATATGCAAAATGAAAGTGAAATTTTGCTTTAAACACTGATAAACAGTCCTTCCTCTAGGAAACTGAGTGCATCAGGATTTGTAGATGATAGAAAAGAGAAAGAAAGAGAGCTTTGTTTTCACATGTGAGTTGGAGTTTTAACCTAGGTTACTGATTGACTGACTGATCTCTTCCCAGCGGGTTTATGACACAAGACGCCATTGCTAGCATCCCACAGAAATTCTTACAGTAAACTACATTAAAAAAAGGATCACATTAAAGTTAAGTCACAAAGATTTAATCTATACAACAAACCATATTTAACATGGTTTCACCTCCTGGCCCTAAATATGAAGGGTTAACTAATAATATGGAGCTAAAGAGTAAACAAAACGAATTCAACCAAGACAAGTAGCTATGTATAGAATGGGTTAATACTTTCATAAAGTAATGCAATGTAGACTATCAAACTCCTGCTGCATGAGCACTCTTCTCACACTGTTGAACTGGATAATGGCTGTTTACTCAAACATTTCAAGGACTATTTTACAGTTTAAAATATATTCCATTTATTCTTTTGACTAAGCAATAACAACAATCGACTGTAATATGAACAAAGTAACCATAGATTTGTGTAACGGGGGTCAGGGCTGTGTTTTGAAATTATTTTCATCATACAGGTTAGATGTCTACCTGACACTAAAACTACACACTGCAAATATGATTAATATTGTTTTTTTGTAACATGTAATTACTATGTTTTGCTTGTATTTGATTATGTTCTAGGTATATGTTGTGGCTTTGATTTCTTCATTTTAATATTGCAGCATCAGCTTGCAGTTTCCCATAAAGGCCACAGGGGGAGGCCGTGTCCCGGTAATTGCTTAGCACCACCACAGAAAAATATGTTGAGTATAAAATGCCTTTGTTCTGATGATTATATATGCAGAACATACATAGAAAGACACTTTTATTGGCACTACAGGAGATAATCCAATTAAGGCACTTGCGTCATGCCATTGTATTGATTGTCATTAAGGCAAATATTGATTGCTCCCATTTAGGTTTCAAACAGCCATCTGAAACGAGACCAGTTCAATAGCTGCCCATCTCGCTGCCTGTCTACATCATGGCTGTCCAACCTAGCTTAACCTTGTTATATAAGGAGAGTTCAAAGGAGCCTTCATCTGTTAAAATTGAACATGTCAAGCAACAACAATATAGGTAAGTAATGAGGCAAATTTAAAAGACTGGAGACTACAATCTGCTATGTTTGCTAATTGTAGCAAATATGCACAAAGCAAGGGTGGATTTATAGACTTTGCTTCCCTTATTTCTCCTATAGGGCTGTGATTTCAAATCAGGGCCCATTGTGTACATTGTTATGTTCAGTGCATATGTGACTGAATGTAATAATTAATTGGTTTACCTCAACCTTTAAAGGTGCTGTTGGTAAGATATAAGAGCTATTATATTAATATACACTAGTATTATTAAAGGTGCTGCATGTAAGAATAAATATATATATATACACACACACATATATATGTATAAGCATATACACACACACATTATTAAAGGTGCTGTAGGCAAGATTACAAGCTATTTTATATTATTATTAAATGTGCTAATGTGGATTTATAAGCCATTATTAGAGAATAATTTTTGGTAAATGGCCAAGCCTTCCACCAGCTATTAGTGAGGGTAAATGCTTTGGAAGAATAACTGGTTCTAGTGGACTGCGCCTGCCTCTGTATGGGACAATTTTCACTTTAGCCCGCTTCTGACCAATCCAACTGGTCTGTACATCACAGGTGTTCTAGACAGGCAAGATGTTCCAGGTTGGTTGTTAGTTAAAAAAATAATGGCATGGCGCTGCTGGGACTTCAGACTGGACATTTAGTGAAAAGTAAGCCGAGGAAGTGTCGGCGAAGGCAGTACATTGTCTCCCCTCCGGTTGATATTCATTGACAGGATATCAAGGCACGGTCAAGGTCCAGGGAGGGTCTGGTGTGAGGACATGAGGCTGTCAACTATTTGCTGTCTGGATGATGTTATCCTCTTTCCATCCGACTGGTTCTCTAACAGATCAGGAATGCTTGGCCGCTGAATGTGAGGCCATCAGAATGAGGGTCTGCTTCCAAGGCAGTGAGGCTGTTGTCCTCCAGGCGAACGACGGCTTAACCCCAAGTCAAGTGGATCTTATAGCAGGGCCTAGGCTACCCACCTTCACCCTTATTGGAGTGCAGTAGGAGCCAGTAGGCAAACATTGAAATGGCATTCATCGAAACAGAATGAAAAGCAATCAACACCAATTCTGAAGTAAAAGCAAAGAGTGGGGAGGTGAGGGGTGATTCATCAAGCAGCAGCGACATTTCGTACCTTTTGAGTCACAGGTTTTGTGACTCAAAACGTGACCGGAATCAGGCGATTGTGGATACAAGTCTTTTGTGGATACATGAGTTTCCTCTGTACGTTGTGCTGACTATGGGTGAGAGAGGATGACTCAGTAAAGCAGAGCTCCTCTTGCGATTGAAAGCAGCTAGTTGAGGCGGTTAGGGTCCGCTCCACGGACCGCGAGCCTGCAGAGAAGTCAGGCACAGCCAACAGGGATCAGAGTGACGCTGTTGGCCGTGGAGAGTGGATGTCTCCTGGCTGGCCTGGAAAAGTCTTTAGGAAAGTGGTAGATCTAAAGAAAGTTTGCTAGAAAAGAGGGATGGCTCGTCATATATATTGGCCTTGTTGCCAATATTACCCTAATCGAATGATATCGAGCAAGGCTATAATGGGGTAACATTATTCAAAATAACAACGGGTTTATATTGGAGTATGCTGTCAAGCTAGCAGCACATAAACATGAGTTGCAATAAACCTGTACAACTGACTCAATGAATATTGTCTACTTTAACATTTAAACAATATGCAGTCAATCATAATAAGCAATTTTAACAATCTTATAATAAAAATATAAAACTATCAATACAAAATGATGCAGATGCCATGATTACATCCAAAGTCTCACAACACTGGGATTGGTCTTTTACCAAACTAAGAGCTTGCAAAGCACTCCTAATTTTGAGGCGTAATAAATTAAATCATAAACCTGCATAGGCCAATATGACGATCCAAGGACTTTTCTCATTAGTATAACAGGATTATGTGTATGTGACAAAAGCAGCAGACTGGCCATTTCATTGACAAGTTGGTGCAGCCGAGTTTCAAATAACGATTTAAAATGCCTATTACGCGTTTAACTCCGTACGAATTTCTGACCTCCAGATGATTCTATGTAATCCTCGGAGATACGGTACGAGTTTACATTTAGGATTATATCGTTCCTTTATACGTTGAGAAATGACAAACGCTGCGTGTATCTCGGATACGGTATTAAATAATGGCATTAAGCGTATTGAGTGGATATCAAGGCCACGCGTTTGCACGGCGCATCCGGATGCTGCAACAAAAAAATGCAGCAAGACAGCAGTGCGCAGGTGCGAAACCGCAGCGAGGGTGGCTATTTTTAGAAAGTGACGTCACCCTGAAATAGTAGCAGCCCTCTCCGCGGTCCGCCTCCCTTCAGCAGTCAGACCGAACTGACAGGACGCTCGCAGCACCGTACAACCCGTATCACCAGCGGTTGGAAGCCGCACTGACTGCTCGGCGTCGTCGAGAGGTGACCTAGACAACCCGGGTAAGGCGTCGAATAAGAACCACTGCACGTAAAGTACGGTGTCCCACAAGGCCAATCTATACGTCATTAATCCACGCATCTCGGAATCCGAGCTATTGGTCGGACCCAGCCCTCATCACAGCACCACCACCAGCAGCTTGGAGAACAGATCTTCTGCCCAGCAGCAGCAGCAGAATGGCGGACCGGGAGCAGCTGATCCAGAGAGCCCGTCTTGCCGAGCAGGCGGAGCGCTACGACGACATGGCCGCAGCGATGAAGCAGGTGCGATCCGCCGAGAACCGCCGCAGCAGTGCGTCTTGACAGTGTGGCTATGATGAGATAATGTGACCCGGCCTCATGACCTGCAGCCAGCAGTCCTGGTGTTGAATTAAAGATACATGTGACGCCCCGATTCTGTCTTCTAATGCTAGCATCCTGACGTTAGCAGTAGCATCCTGACGTTAGCGGTAGCGTCCTCACGTTAGCAGTAACGTTAGCTTCGTCCAACACTTGGCTTTGTCTGCCAGCTGGTCAATGCAGCAAACTGCTAGCTGCTAGCCCGCTCGTCAAACAATACGGGTGCAGTCAAAGACGTCGCTATTCTAAGACATGAATCTAACCAGTACGTGTATTAATCGGTATACAATTGAAATGTTACTATAATCTGCTGGTTATTTACGCATACTTAATCGATTTTGTAAAAATATATATTTTTAAGTATATGTATATACGTGTAAATCTTTTGGATTTAGTGCAAGCTAACGCTAGCTGCTACAGCTAGCCTGCTAGCAAACAATGAGTGTCCTGACAAGCGAAGTAGGGCGTAGTGGAGCCGCCCTGCAGGGTCGATGCACGGAGAGGCCGCAGGCATGCGGGTAACTCCCAACTGCAGTTTTTAAGAGAACAGACAGGTTTCTCTCTCTCCACGTTTAGGGCCACATAGGGGAGGGGCCCTTCACTAACCTGGAAATACTGGGGCGACCATTCAAGATGGAACAGAAACCCAGAATAAATCCCATGTCTAGTAGGCTTTCTGTATTAGTGGGTGTATGCACCAAATGTGTAGGTTATAAATATAAATTACTTTGTATATATTATATTTCAGGTCACAGAGCTGAATGAGCCTCTGAGTAATGACGACAGAAACCTTCTGTCCGTGGCCTACAAGAACGTGGTGGGCGCCCGGCGCTCGTCCTGGCGCGTTACTTCCAGCATCGAGCAGCGGGCCGTTACCGACGGCAACGAGAAGAAGCTGGAACTGGTGCGGGCCTATCGGGAGACGATCGAGAAGGAGCTTGATTCACGGTGCCAGGAAGTGCTCTCCCTGCTCGACGAGTACCTGATCAAGAGCTGCGGCGAAGACCAGCTGGAGAGCAAGGTGTTCTACCTGAAGATGAAGGGCGACTACTTCCGCTACCTGGCCGAGGTGGCAACCAGCGAGAAGAGGGCCGCTGTGGAGGCCTCCGAGGGCGCCTACAAAGACGCCCACGAGATCAGCAAGAGCATGCCGGCCACCCACCCCATCCGCCTGGGCCTGGCCCTCAACTTCTCCGTCTTCTACTATGAGATCCAGAACGCGCCGGAGCAGGCCTGCAAGCTGGCCAAGGAGGCGTTTGACGACGCCATCGGTCAGCTGGACAATCTGAACGAGGACTCCTATAAGGACTCCACGCTCATCATGCAGCTGCTCCGGGACAACCTGACCCTGTGGACCAGCGACCAGCAGGACAGCGAGGGAGTCGAGGTCAACAACTGAGGCTCCGCGGTCGGTGGCTCTCCGCACGCCGGGTAGCTCTCTAGTTAGAATAGCGATTTACCTATTCCCGCCCCATATCCCTCTTGCTAACTTTTTTTTTCTTAGTTCTTTGCAATGTTTCACCTCCATTATTATTTTTTGGTTGTGCCATTTAAATTTCTAAATCAGAAGTGGCACCATTCTGATTTAATAGGAATGCAACAAAGGAATTATGTGTCTCTTCAAACTCACATCAGAACCACCTTGGGACAGACTAGCCCCACCCCTATGGAGAAACAGAGAAGCTAGTCTATTTTACACAGGGCTCCTATTTGTAAGCATGGTTGATGCATTAAGAAAGGAAATAAAAAATTAGGCCTAGTATAATCCATACTGTAAAGTGGTACGTGTAATTGTGAATGTGGGGCGTGTTTACCGAATGGAGTTAATAAAATATGTATCTGATTATGGGGGGGTGGCTTTTCCCAGATTTAGTCCACATCAGGATTCAGCAAAGCTTTTCACGGAAAAGTCTATTCTGTTTCTAATGCGGCCTGAATTTGAGTATTTTGAATAATTTCTTGGTTTCGGAGTGAAAATAATGCCGTTGATCGTCGCTCCTTCCATCAAAAAGTCACAGTGGCCTCTTATTTATTTTTACATTCCGTGTTTCTTGTTTAGTGCTTTATTTTCTTCTGTTCTAGAACCCCTTACCTTCTAGAATCCTGTCTGTTCTAGAATCCCTCACCTTCTAGAATCCTACGTCTGTTCTAAAGTGGTTTAGCAAAAAAAAGTCTTAATGTTGCTCAAAACAAGTTAAGTCGATATTCAGGTCGAGCTGGTCATCAGATGTTCCGTGCGGATATCGTCAGTCCTGAGTTTACGTCTGTAATGCAAAAGAAAAGGAATGTTTTGTATGTTTTAAACTACAATGTAAACCGTGGTGATGCATTTAGGTGCTCTGCTTCTGGAACCACCTGTACCTTCTGTGTGGGAGTTTGTGTCGGGTCTCTGGTCTACTAACTTTCCATGTTCCTGTGCTGTTTCACTTAAAGGATGCAAAGGTGTTGCTTACAATTGTCACTTTTTTTTTTAAACTGAAATAAACTCCAAACACTGTTAAATATGTGGTCTTGCATTTATTTTAACCTAACAAATTATGCTCCAGCCCATAAGGAAATCTGGCAGTTATGATCAAGTAATCTGTTAAAAAACCGGGCCAATGTCTGATGTTTGACACCTTCACACATAAATGTGAATGTACAAATAAGCTGCTAAATACATATGCTGCTTAGGACCGGCGCTAGAATCAATAATATCCATGCAAAACCTTTAGTAACTTGATCTCTTCGCTGTTTAAGCGGTTCCAAGTATTTGATGCAGCAAATGGACAAACTATCCATTTTGTATCTAGACATACTCTTATCATATATAGATTGCAGACATTTTTCTATCAGGCAGCCATCCACCCACCTAAGTAACATCCATGCACGATTACGCAATAGCATTTCCTGAGCAGCATTGCCCAGGGCCCCCTAGCGGTTGCTCGTTGCTATTTCATGACGCAGTAAAGGAAATTCAGTTATTTATTTATTTATTTATTTATGAGGTAACTGATGATCACTTTTCATATATTTGTAAGAACGACAATAAAACGTGTAGTGGGCTATACATTACCATCTTTGTTAATTCTATCACAACGCAAGGCTACAACATATTAATGATTTGTGTCCTTTAACGAAGGCAGACTAATAATTAACAGATCCACACCTAGAGGCGTACGGTGTCTTAAATAAGTTTTTTTTGATTGCCAGAGAATTAGGAAGGTTTTTTCTAGAAAATATCACATATATACTTACATTATTCACGATTCATTCTTGTACAGTTTGGGTTAGCAATGTAAAAAGTTCTCAAATTGGATAATTTATGGCCCAAATGTTTTGCGTTAATTTGTTTTGCAATCATTTAAAATAAACCAAACAAAAATGAAAACAAGTAAAACTGAATTCAGCCCTGTCATCGTGTGGACCTAGGCAGTTTTTATTATAGGGTTATTTTACGAGAGCGCCTGCTGAATTAACCTCATACATTTCCTTATGGGTTGATTATTAACATAAATATTTGCTGATAGCTTGCACCTTCACATTTACAAACAAATGAAAAGGAAAAAGGATCAGCTCCTATAGGTACTCGAATGTGTTAGATTAATCCTTGTAACTTTATTCTCGTTTTTTTTTTCTCTGTGTCAAACTCTGTCACACACACAAACACACACACGCACGCACGCACACACACACACGCACGCACACACACACGAACGCACGCAAACAAGCACAAACGCGCGCACACTCACTTACCCACACACACGTACGCACGCACGCACATACACGCACGCACACGTACAGTGTGGTGTTCTATATAAGTAGGACTACCTGTGCTACCATGCTCAAACCCTCCAGTCTCTCCGTGTGACCACTCTGTAGACAAAATGAGTGCTGATTATTTTGGATTCTCCTGGTTGCGCAGCGATCATCAGCAGAGAAGTAAAAATGATGTAGTTCTCAACAATGCAGCGGATATATCCGTTATCGTGATTTACTTTTTGGTTGTTCTCGCAGTGGGAGTATGGGTAAGTTTTTCGTTCTTACAAAAGGTGGCATTCACACCGTTCTGTTGAATCCTTGGACAATCCTTTACTCAATATAGTTAATCCCTAACCAGATTTAGAACCAAATTCCTTTTTACTTCCTATATGGTGGCCAATATCAGGGCAAGATAAATAAAGAAAAGAAAAGAAAAAGAAAAAACATAAATAGCTTCTTCTTTGGTAATCACATGAATACATAATACATGGAACTATAATAAATAAGTTTAAGTTAAACAGGAGCTCTTAAATCAATTGACTAAGGAACCCAAATTATTTGCTTCACTGGCAGAAATTGTTTGACAGATTCAGTTTTCAAAGTAGAAAAAATAAAGTATAGGATGCATCAAAACTGATCACTTGTACAGTGTCTGTCCTATTACCAAAAATATATGTATAGGCAGAGCAGCATGAACAAACATAATCAGCAGCTATTAGTAAATAACAGACATTTGTACATATATGTTAACTATTTGCTGATTGCAGGCTATGGTTCGAACCAACCGATCCACAGTGGGTGGATTCTTCCTGGCTGGACGCAGCATGGTGTGGTGGCCGGTAGGTTTCTGCACCAATCATATGCACTTGTGTGAATATCAATCCTTGCAACTGAAGTGAATCTGAAGATACTTCTATGTTAGCACTTGGCCAAGTATCTGAAATAGAGAGATTTACACTTCAGGTGATGCTCATTCATATTTATCTATTAAGGTGCAACCTGCTGATGCTGTTTAAAATTGCAATGGTTGAAAATAGCCCTATTAACTTTCATGTGTGACAGCACAAATAGGACCGATTTGTTATTCCTGTTTGGGTTATTCCTATTCCCTTGAAAACCAAGAGGATTTGTGAATTAATTTGTGAAGACAAATGCTGTGGTTGAAAATCTATTTTGCGTGTGTGGTGTGTATATATATTTATATATATTAAAATTACCTAAATAATAAAATAAGTTAAATAGAGTGACCATCCTATTATAAAGGGGAAAACTGAAACAAAATATCGATATTATTAATTGTTGAACACGTTCTCCACAGATTGGAGCATCCCTTTTTGCTAGCAACATCGGCAGCGGCCATTTTGTTGGCATCGCCGGTACAGCTGCTGCGGGAGGGATAGCCATCGGTGGATTTGAATGGAATGTAAGTGGCCATTTTTAATTGAACATTTAGTGCCTTATTACGGCACTATCACCCTCGTACACAAATGTAGTCATAACCTCTTACACCTCTGATATCCGTCATCTCCCACGCTAATTGATATGTTTGACAGTTCTGTGTGGCCCAAGGTAAAGGAATGACGATGTAATCAGGCTTAAAAGGTGTTGTAGGGTATATTTGAGAGTAGCAAAGAGAGAGAGCAGAAGAGAGAATTATTTTTTAAATAAAGAACCCAAACAACATCTCCTCTCTCTTTGCTCCCTCCCGCCCTACGGTTCTCTGACAGATGATAACGCTATGTGCAAAGGTGTTGACAGAAAACATGTATTCCTCAAACCAACAGGGAAGAGATGTCTTGGTTGGTCAGAAATTAGCAGGGAGCAGTCTAAAATCTAGCAAATTATACTCCGATATAAGCTCCTAAATCAACCTAATCTCAATGAGAACATTCTGGTATATTGTTGGTTGTTTGACTGTTTCAGGCGCTTGTCGTGGTGGTCATTTTAGGATGGCTCTTCGTTCCTATCTATATCAAAGCCGGGGTAAGTAAAACACACAAATTCATCCCAATGTAATCCCAACTGTACAACTAACATTTTAAACCTGCTTAATATTTATCTCCACACTGCCCACTACTTAGGTGGTGACCATGCCAGAGTATTTGAAGAAAAGGTTTGGAGGCCAGCGCATTCGCGTCTACCTCTCTGTGCTGTCCCTCTTCCTGTATGTCTTCACCAAGATCTCCGTGAGTTCAGGCAATAACTCTTATCACTGACCTTGATCAACCTGGACGGAAGGTGGCCCATATATGTCAGTAGTCGTTCTCCCACCCCTCTCTCCCCAGCAAAACAAAGAAACTAAAATAACAAACAAAAATCAAATAGTATTGTTTTGTGTGTTTCCCTCCAGGCAGACATGTTCTCAGGGGCTATCTTCATCAACCTAGCATTGGGACTCAACATCTACCTGGCTGTCGTGTGTCTGCTACTGATAACTGCTCTGTACACAGTCACAGGTCTGCCTTCTGTTCTTCCGTGGTCAATGGGATGGCATCATTATTATAATGTGTCCTGATTTTGACCTGAGAGTCACATAGACCTGATGTTTTGAAAGTAAACCATCTCAGGAAGGCTTATCCATTTTTTCTATGCTTAAGGTGCCATGACTAAAAGGGTAAAGTCTCCATGAAGTATATGGCTCTGGTGCGTCCTTTATTCAGCTGGGACTCTCTTGGCCTCATTATCTACACATTATGGTTAATTGCCTGTGCTCTGCGATAAGCAGCAGCTGCTGTAAAAACGCCTCTTCAACTGACCTATACGTTACTGAGTGGCCATTTCAAGGACACAATACGTGACCTTTGCTTTCCCATTTGTCGTTAAGACGTGATCCCAATATGATCCAACACCGTTGTACTTAGTATTTAGTCCGTCATTTTATTATCCACTTTCTAACTGTGATCCGATACAACATGTCAATCGATCCATCATTTCACATGGCGTGATGTCTTTCAGGGGGCCTGGCCGCAGTCATCTACACAGACACCCTGCAGACCATCATCATGGTGGTGGGATCCTTCATCCTCATGGGCTTCGGTAGGTTTACCGTGTGCCGAGATCCGACTACACAAGTCAGTGCAGGCAATCTTGCTGCGCCACAGAACGCCGTAAAGCCGGCAAGTCGGATCGGGCAGTCGTACCCTGGGTAACGTGATGCAATCATTTAAAATAAATCAAACAAAAATGAAAACAAGTAAAACTGAACTCAGCCCTGTCATCGTGTGGACCTAGGCAGTTTTGATAATAGGGTTATTTTACGAGAGCGCCTGCTGAATTAACCTCATACATTTCCTTATGGGTTGATTATTAACATTAATATTTGCTGATAGCTTTCACCTTCACATTTACAAACAAATGAAAAGGAAAAATGATCAGCTCCTATATGTACTCGAATGTGTTCGATTAATCCTTGTAACTCTATTCTCGCTCTTTTTTTTCTGTGTCAAACTCTGCATTAACACACACAATCTCCCTTTGAGGATCGATCTCTTTCACGGATGATCTCTCACACAGACAAACACAAACGCGGTAAAGCCACAGAACGCCGTAAAGCCGGCAAGTCGGATCGGGCTGTCGTACCCCGGGTAGCGTGACAGTCAAAAGCTTGCAATGTGTCCTCCGGGACACCCCTTTACTGCCCAACGTTCGCGTCCAGTGTATTAATAAGGGGACCACTTATGAATGGTCCGACATTGACCTTGATCATTTCCTTATTGACGCCCCTCGCTGATCTCTGGTGCATGGACACCTGGTCCTACATCGACTCCATCCCGGCACGGCTGTCCAACTTGAAGCGTGCCCGGGTCTCTTCCCTGTCCCATTTTAGGATTCAAAATCATTGTGAAAGATAGCATGAAGTCTAATCCTGGTATTATTCACATCCTCCTCCTCCTGCAATCCCATCTCTAATATCTCTACCATCTCTACTATCTCTACCGTCTCTGCCATGTCTACCATGTCTACCATCTCCACCATGTCTACAAATACAATGTCTACCATGTCTACCATCTCTACCATTTCTACAAAATGCATCGACAACCCAGGTGGTCTGACTCTGTCCATTGTCCACTCTGTTCTCTCCCACCCCAGCATTTAACGAGGTGGGGAGCTATGACGACTTTCAGAGGCTCTACATGCAGGCCGTGCCCAACGTCACCGGTAATGTCAGCGCGGATTGCTACGAGCCCCACGCCGACTCCTTCCACATCTTCAGGGACGCCGTCACAGGAAACCCGCCATGGCCAGGCCTGATCTTTGGACTGACCATCCAGGCCACCTGGTACTGGTGCACGGATCAGGTGACCTGACTGTATATGCTGTTAGCATGTGGTTAGCAGAGAATGTTATGGCGCATTTCCGTCTCGCAGTACTCCTCCGTTGGGGTACTGAGACGCCTGAAAGGGTGCCGGCAATTCGAGCTCAACGTGCCGTCCGTCTATTGGTCGACAGAATCGTCAGTTCCGTGCAACAGGGTGATAATAACAAACAAACGCAGTACCCGCAAGGCATTTCTGTACAAAGGCAAAAGCTTTGTTAATTTAGGAAATGTGTCGCGTTCTTCTTTTTCCTTGGATTTAATAGCATGCTACACTGTGTCGGGCTGTGTCGATGCTTACGTAGCTGCCGCAGTTATCGCCATCCGGCTTAAACCACGCCCTACCATAAGGGTACTGTCGGCAGTGGAAACGATAGCCGTAAGGGCTTGGCTATACCTCACCCTCACTACTGGGCTGAGGCGTGCTGGGTCCGAAGCGTACCCGCCGGTGGAAAAGCGACATTAGCTGATCTCATTACCATACTTTTCAAAGATAAACCTGTAGTCACTCATCCTGATTCAGTGGTTCATTATTGACTGGCTGCGGTCATATTGAGCACGTAGGTGGTCAAGCATCTTGCTCAAGGATGTTGGCATTGGGAATCAAACCCACAACCTCTCAGCTTGGATCACCCTTACCTTCACCCTAAAAGTATCCTATTCCCCAATAGCATTAAATAGGGTTAATCGCAATAGCTGAATACCTTCGAAATGGCAAAATGAATAAATAAATACTACTTCAACCCGACAAACTGTGTATACATGGCCAACTGAATAATTGATACTTAGTTTGTCCAGGCTGAGTTCAGTCAAGTGTGATAGTCATAGAGGCTTCTAGATCAGAAAAAGCACTCGCCAGTAACTCAGATAAGAACGAATACCAATAAATGCATCAGCCCGTTTGCAAGGAAGAAACATGATGATAGCATACATCTGAACTGCACCTAATCCGACCCAGTACTAGGGAACACAGATTAGCCTTGTCAACCATGTGCATATCCTCTGCTATCTGACGGTTTATAGCCTCAAACTAAATAACGTCATATAATACAAAACACTCTTGGTATAATAGTCTATCTATAGACTATTATACCAAGAGTGTTTTGTATTATATGTATTATTAATTATAGGCTATTATAGTATAATAGTCTATCTATAGACTATTATACTATAATAGCCTATAATTAATATGTTTCAAGAGAAAGTCTGTTATCAGACTCTAGATGAGCAACAGAAATAATCTTCGTTTCACTTTCTATCACTTCATATTTTTCTTGATTTATCATGTTGCTTCAGGCGGTGATCTGCAAGCACATCATTGGTTAACAGAGACACTTCACTAAATAAACTATAATTCTGTATTATAACAATGTAATAAAATACAGGACATTTCAGCCCTCAGATGACTGTCATATATATTAGATGTTGTGATGTGAAACACAAACAACAGACCCTTTTAACAGAAGTGTCTTCGTAGGGCAAACACCGGTGTCGCTCATAACATTCATTTTGTGTGTGCTCCTTTTATGCCTATACACGTTGATCCTGGGATAATAAAAGGACTATAAGACCAAAAGCAGACTGTATGACTGTGCACTTATCTTTTCTGTCATGTGTGGCCTCCCCGCCCCCCCCTCCTGTCCAGGTGATTGTCCAGCGCTGCCTCTCGGCCAAGAACCTGTCCCACGTGAAGGCGGGCTGTATCCTGTGTGGCTACCTGAAGCTCCTGCCCATGTTCCTCATGGTGTTCCCTGGCATGATCAGCAGGATCCTCTACCCCAGTGAGTGTGGGCGTCACACCGGGACCCTTTACTTCAGACACAGGATTCTTCTAGTACAGTTCATGGGCTTGTTGAGGCCTCAGATTGGACGGACTCGAATCTGAGTTGCCTTTTCACCGTCCTGACAAAATACAACTTTTTACACCTTTTTCTCTCGCCTTTCTTCAAAAGAGTAAATGGATTTTGAAGCATATAATTGCCGTGCTGATTAAGCCTGTTGGTTGATGTTATTCTTTAGATGCTCAACAAAACTGATGGTTGCATTGATTGTAGACTAATGTGAAGACTTAGTGTGTGTGTGTGTGTGTGTGTGTGTGTGTGTGTGTGTGTGTGTGTGATAGCCCGCTTGGTGTAATAAAAAGCTTAACTGTGTCTTTCTATTGCAGACGAGATTGCGTGCGTGGATCCCGATGAATGCCTGAAGTTCTGTGACGCCAGCGTGGGCTGCACCAACATCGCCTACCCCAAGCTGGTGGTGGACCTCATGCCCAACGGTGCGTGGTTCAGCCCCCATTGGGGTCCAGGGGAGCCTGTAGGGGAGAGATGGTCTGGTCCAGTGGGTAGGGTGTTTGACTCCCAGCCAGAAGGTTCTGGGTTTGAATCCCCCACCGTCCGCGGCCTATCTGTAGGCACTCTTCACCTAGATCCATTAATGGCATTGTTTTATAAGACTATAAAAGGAAATCAATAAAAATCGCTGGCATTCGCGTGTCATGAAAGCCTGGCAACAACTTTGATTCCTAATCTAAATTAGATTTAGGAATGCAGACCTCACACAAAACTCTCTGCCCTGGTTTAAATGTACTTCTTGTGTTCCTCCTCCTCCCTCTCCTCCTCCCCCTCCTCCCTCTCCTCCTCCCCCTCTCCTCCTCCTCTTCCTCCTCCTCCCTCTCCTCCTCCTCCTCCTCCTCCTCCCTTTCCTCCTCCCCCTCCTCCCTCTCCTCCCCCTCCTCCCTCTCCTCCTCCTCCTCCTCTTCCTCCTCCTCCCTCTCCTCCTCCTCCTCCCTTTCCTCCTCCCCTCCTCCTTCTCCTCCTCCTCCTCCCCCTCCTCCCTCTCCTCCTCCTCCCTCTCCTCCTCCCCCTCCTCCCTCTCCTCCTCCTCCTCCTCCTCCTCCCAGGTCTGAGGGGTCTCATGCTGTCGGTGATGCTGGCGTCCCTGATGAGCTCGCTGACCTCCATCTTCAACAGTGCCAGCACCCTGTTCACCATGGACATCTACACCAAGGTCCGCCGCACCGCCTCCGAGAAGGAGCTCATGGTCGCTGGCAGGTAAAGCGCTGCTCTAGGGGGTCTCGGGTCTCTGGGGATCTCCTGGTGTCTGGGTGTCTCTCGGTCTGAACAATGTGCTTCTTTTGGTTTTCCTTTGTCTCCATGTGTGTGTGTGTGTGCATATCTGTGAGTTTGTGTGGCTCTGTGTGTGGCTCTGTGTGTGTTTGTGTGTGTGTATGTGTGTGTGTGTCTGCGTGTGTGTGTATGTGTGGGTGTGTGTGTGTTTGTGGGCCTCTGTGCATGTGTGTGTGTGTGTGTTTGTGTGCCTCTGCATGTGTTTGCGTGTGTGTGTGTGTGCTCTAGGGTGTTCATGCTGGCCCTCATTGGCGTGAGCATCGCCTGGATCCCCATCGTCCAATCGGCGCAGAGCGGCCAGCTGTTCGACTACATCCAGTCCATCACCAGCTACCTGACCCCGCCCATCGCCGCCGTCTTCATTCTCGCCGTCTTCTGCAAGCGTGTCAACGAAGCGGTGAATCATCTCACCCCACCTCTCCCCCGCCCGCTTGCTTATCTCCCCGACATTAATGGAAGGGAGGGGACTACCAAACATTTTAGTGGGCCGATTATTGATCATAGATGAGCGCGGTTAATAAGTTGTTTTT